>NC_089314.1:19198013-19508013 GCF_036669915.1 Pocillopora verrucosa
TTAACATATGCGTATGATTTTTAATATTATTATAATAAATTGATCATTGCAACTGATCACTTTACCACAGGACATAATATCAGAAGCTCTACCATTACAATAGAACTGGTGTTTGCATTTTCAACTCAGCAACCGAACATCTTGCGGGATATCGAGATATAGGCATCGCGGAAGTCTCGAATTCTTGTGCTGTAAATAACAAAGTTCATAGCAGAGTTAGAGAGAGCCAAAGATCTAATTCACATGTATGCTGGACCATAACTTTCAACCAGAGATTTTCCTGTAATGAAAAAAAACATCAACCAACGGAAACCAGCTGACAGAAAACAAAATGATCACAATTGCCAGTGTTAGTGCAACACGCCGTTCGACTTTCAAATTGACATCAATGGATGATTGCGCTCCTACACGGCCCTTTCGTTTCCTTTCCCTGACCAAAGTAAGCAATATCGACAAGTAACAAACGAACATGAGAGAATAACCAATGGCAAACATTACTGCAGCTAAGTAATAAGTTTTTTTCGGGAAGAGCTGTCGAACTGTGGCGAATGCAAAAGCGACAACCCACATTGTAGCCAGCATGATTTTCAAGCCGTTGTTCTTCATGATCCGACCGTGACGAAGAGGGAAGGTGACAGCTAAGAGGCGGTCTGTACTGATAGCCACGAGATGCATAAACGACGAGGAACAGCAAAGTTGGCTAAAAGCGAGTAGACGAGTTCAAGACTAAGCGCACACTCGTGTAGAAAGGCTCTTTTCCCGACTATTGCCACAACCAAAGGCTCGCAAATCATTGTTACGATTAAGTCAGCAATGGCCAAAGTAAGCGGCAATGGTATATTCGAGCATCGGCGAAGACAATGCTTGGTGAGTACTGCTATGCAATCAAGCAAATATAACTACCATGATAGCACTGCCATGGGACAGGGGCAGGCAACAAACTTCAGGGCTGGGGATTGATGAATTAACTTTGATCGCCGAAGAGTTGTTCATAGTTTTGCCTGAAAGAATATTGGGACTTTGACCTGCACGTCGATAAATGCAATCAAAGGACAAAACAAACACGGTAATAGCGCGAGCTCACAATGCTCATTGGCTTACTGATTAATAATAATACTACTAATAATAACTTTATTTATATAGTGTTCATATCCTCTGCTCAAGGCGCTTTACAAAATCATACATTATTAATAAAAATTTACAAATTTACAACCATATCCTACTATAAATCTAAAGCGATATGTATAAATCTCTAAAAATAATGGTCTGTTATTAGTATATTTACTAAACAGGAACCTCTTAAGTGCTCTTTTAAAAATTGAGATAGTGTTAGACTTCCGAATTTCATAGGGTAGTAAGTTCCATTCTCTTGGCGCATGAATAGCGAATGCTCTGTCTCCGTAGGTCTTAGTATACGATCTAGGTTGCATTAAAGGTTCATTACTAACATACCTAGATGATCCAGTAGGAGAACGATAATGTAGTTTCTGAGCTAAATAACTAGGCGATGCCCCATTCAGTGATTTATACACTAGAAGCAGAATCTTGAAAATAATACGGTATTGGATCGGTAGCCAGTGAAGCTTCTGCAAAACAGGTGTGATATGCTGAAACTTACTCATTTGACACACAACCCTAACCGCCGTGTTTTGTACATACTGCAATCTTTTTAACTGATACTTAGGCAAGCCATATAATAATGCATTACAAGCATTTGTAAGATGCCTGAAACTAATTTGTTTCGAAACTATGACGGTCCTATTTTATATTAATACATAAAAACTCGAAGACACAGAGAGAAGCTGCAAGTATCGCAAAAAAATATTTCAAAGATTCCAACGTAGTGAATTTTCACTCGTTTTATGACTTTGTCTACAGCTGTCACAACGACAGGATAAAGTTTACGGTCGTTGGTTTTTGTTCTTATCTTCTTCTGAATAAACCACCCCCCCCCCCCCCTTGAAAAGACCTCGTCGGAGTATCGTTTTGGGACTCTCCTTTCCCTTGCAGCCGCCATGGTTACAAATTTAAATTGTTCCTAATGCGATTGATACTCTAATGCGCAAGCGCAGTAGGAAAAAAAACGTTGTCAGCCTGAACGCCAATTGGAGCAAATAGTCGTGCTAATTATGGGAAGTAAGTTTGATATGTTAAAATTCTCCATTTTAAGTACAGCAGTTTTTACATTAAGAAACTGAAAAGAATAAAAGAATGATTTGAAACTGGCTAATAGCAATCAACAGAAAATCAAGTGCCAATGCAAACGCGGAGTTAACGCTTACGTGCAGGTTTTATTAAATTTTCACGATGAAATACTTTGCGATCCTTAACATCTAAGCGAGAACAATGAAGCGATTACTTAAGCCATTTCACACTACTCTGAACCGTTTGTGTCAAGTCGCTGAACCAAAGTGCAGTTAGTTGGACTGTTTGGCATAGCAATGAATGTCACAGCACGCTGATCCATTCAAGACTTGACTTTGTCATTTCGACACTGAACCATTTCAGTTAACTCTGAGCCACTCCTGTTTTTTCTATTGAATCAGTTCAACAAGGGTGGCTGCACAGTTTCTTGAATTGTATAAATCATTTTTGGTTTGAAAATTTCATTTCGCCAAAGGCAACTTGTTCATTTGTAGTTTAAATAGATCTCTTAAAAGACGATTAGACCATTTCTGTTTATTACAAACCATTTGTAATGCCTGTACTTTTTGCGGTGACGGCCGCCCATATTTGTGTTTGTGTCTCTTTTGAATTAAAAAAAGAAAAAATTAAAATACATTTATTGAGCGCCATACCTCGCTATTTTTCCATGACACTCCGTACAGTATAAGAGCCCTTATTATTCAATACTGTTCAAACTAGCTATAATAAAAATTACTGATCAAATGCTAAGCAACCTATCACGAAACAATATGAAACATTTCTGGTTTTCAGTGTGATATAAACTTTGAAAACCCCGCACACTCAAATACAGGTGTATTTGAGTAGATCGATATCGACTTACTTCCGCTGTAGCAAATTGGGTTAATTTTTACATAAAATATTGGGCGATGTTTCTAAATTTCTAATATGGACACTGCATTATTTGCTTCGTCGACTTTTATGTCAGCAGAAAGGAAATGATATATTTAGAACCGGTGTCTTTAGATCTCTCAAAGCTCTTAATATATCTGTTGTCTGTTTACCTCTAAATTTACCAATTCACGTTTTTACATTGCATCCTTTTGATTCATTCCCTCACGGTTAATTTTCTCATTGCTTTTGCCCGTCTTTCCTCAAAAGTTAACGATTGACTATAACGTATACAGATAGTTCGGATGCCCAGCCTTGATACTCACGACTGAATTATTACGAGCAGTGGAAAGTCTTTCGGCATATTAGAGCGTAAGCTTCCCGGAAGTCACGAATCCTTGCACTGTAGATGATGAAGTTCATGGCTGAATTTGAAAGTGCCAAGGATCGGATCCACATGTAAGCAGTCCCATACATCTTAACAAGGGATTTACCTGCAGCAAAGAACACGACAATCATCGGCAGCCAACATGCGGTAAAGATAGCTATTACCATTGCCAGTGTAAACGCCACGCGGCGCTCGATTTTGGAATTGACAACAACTGTAGGTGGTGCTCTGAGTTCACTTTTTCTTCGCTTTTCTTTGACAAGAAAAGTCACGATGGTCGCGTAGCAGATAATTATTAACCCATAACTTACAACAAACATCACGAGAACCAGATAAGATGTCTCCTTGAGGAAGGGAATGCGGCATGAAGCGAAAATGATAGATACGCCCCAGACAACTCCTAACATGATCTTCAAACCGTAACTGTTCATGATCCGTTTGTGCTGGAGAGGGAAGACGACGGCAAGAAAACGGTCCACACTGATGGCTGCCAGGTGCATGACTGATGCAGAGCACGAGAGGTTTGAGCTGATAACGTAGGCAAGCTCCAGGCTGGATGCACAATCATGGAGAAACGCTCTCTTAGCGACTATAACAGCTACCAAAGGCTCGCAGATCATTGTCACTACTAAATCAGCAATGGCCAGACTGAGAAGAAGGAAGTTAGAGCTGCGACGAAGACGAGTGCTCGTGAGCACTGCAATACAAACCAAAATGTTTCCACAGGTTCCGACCAGGGCTGCTATAGAATTAACTATCATAAGAAGCACGCCATGTGTCTGCGGAAGGACGCAATCGTCTGTGGAGTCACTTGAAGTATTCGCGCTGTATTCCAATGAAATATTTTGTATATTCATTATTGATTGATTCTGGAAACAAAGCAAAGCTGATGTGTAAACCTCTTTTGTTTACTTCTTCGGGAGCCAAGAAATTATGGCGTGATTCCCAATTACTTGTGTGAACTACCGATTCTGTCGAGATATCTCAATATGTTCTTCGAGTGTCAAGGGAATACAGATATTGGAGTTTCAGTTGTTTCACTTTTGCATTTGATATACGATCTCGAGGGAGACTAGGGTGGGCTGGATCAATCGAGTCTTCGAATACAAGAAATGATATATTAAGAGGGTGGCAAAAGAGGGAGGGGGGGTTGCAATCACACATCACGCGAATTTTTCTATTAAATCACGCATCACGGAGGATTTTTTTAACCAATCACGCGTCACGTAAAAAAGGAGTAAGTACGCTCAGCTAATACTGTAAGGTTTTTATCCTATCGGATGTATTATTAGAAATTGTATTGCATCCGACGTTTTCCTTCTGGTATGAATTGTGTTTCACATGACATATTGCTTTTTGTTAGACAATAAAGACGACTTACTTGTTAAAACTAGACGCTCCGAGAGCGTTTACTCAGGCTTCGTATCGGAATGTTAAATCGTACTTTACAAGTATTGAACACAGTAAAAACGAAGAGTCTTGATTTTTTCAACATCTGAGGTGTTCGTCTGGGCATCATAGTCATCATAGTTCGTTGTTCAAGGAATCAGTAGTCGTAGTTTTATCAATGTTTCCGTAGTTTGAACTTTTGTATGGTATAATGGTTGTCTCGTGAGAACTAGTATGAACTTTGTCAAATTGGCTATCTTTCAAGCTGTAGAATTCATGGACTGACTCGTGGACTTTACTATCACGACCACGAGATCGACAAAACTAACACAGAAGGTCATAGTCCATGTGCAAATTTTAACTTTATTAACTTATGCCTTTTGTGTCACGATTGCTTGGACCTACAGCGAAGATTAAAGACATCCAAGGTCAAGCAAAGCTTAGCAAAGGACGGAAAAGACCAGAAGACAGTGTCACAGCTGCCCTGGTTTATTGATTTTTGTTAAGAGTCTATTTACTTTTAATGTCTGGTATCCTTCTTGGTCAAAGAGCGTTCACTTATCACGGAAATCTGATTAGTAAGTCTTGTAAATCACGCGTCACGGCTTGTAAAAATAGCAAATCACGCATCATGTTGTGATGTCCGGTCCCGCATCACGCGGATAATTTGGGTACAATCACGCGTCACCCAGCAAATTTTGGGGCCATCACGCGTCACGCAAAAACCCTTTGCCATCCTCCTTCAACTCTCACGAAAAAATAGCCGCGACTGATGTCTTCTCTCTCTTAACCTGAACGAAATTTTAAAAAAGCGATGAGAATGTCAGGTTAGTGCCAGAAAGTATTAAGAAAGATTTCATTCCCTGCACACTGATTTACCTTGTGAAATCCTATTGTTCGTGTCCCTGATTGGACGAACGATGCATTTTCATCGTCGTTCGCTTCGTACTTCAGAGTGTAAACATCATATCAGGGAAAGTGCGCACGAACAGTTTTTAGTCATTCGTTGCGATGCATCAAAAAACTCACTCGTTCGCTGCGCTTAGTCGTTCTTTTTTTTTTATTCAACGCAACTCGTGAATAAGAATCGTTCCTGCGCACTTTCCATGGAATAATCGCTATTTCTGCAACACAAGTTGACAGATCACAACAGTTGTCAGTCTTTCCGTGCAACCTCATTGATAAAAACATTTGGATGTTTAATGGATTGGACGAAGCAGATAAGAGAAACTCGAGACCTTTCAAATGACCGATTCAAACATTTTCTAGCCGAGGCTAAGGCATCAATACACTGTGATGTAAAGTTTTGTCACTGTATAATATATGGAGGCTTTTCCAGCAACTGAACTAATTATGACTACTGGGGACCTGGCACTAGTATTAGGCTTTTTATTGCAACCTGGGAGAATAGGTCTACATCACGGAAAAATTGAGAGTTGAAAAAGCTGCAGAACAGGCGTATTTAATATTTCATTTTATTTTATCTTTACCCTCTGTACACCTTTCCTTTGCATTTGCAAAGACCAGTTTGAAGCAAAATTAAGGTTCTTCTACGTACAACCGGATTGCTTTGACATGTTTCAATGCTTCGAATAGAAAAATGCCGAATGGATAAAGTCATTCGCGGTTTTTTATGTGTTCGAATGTAAATTAAGGTTGACTCACTGTGTTCTTTACATTAATCAGTTTCGAGATTTCCAACTATGAATCGAAAGTAGGAAAATATTTGGATATAATTCATAAGCTTAACTTAAGCGTATGATTTTTAATATTATTATAATAAATTGATCATTGCAACTGATCCCTTTACCACAGGACATAATATCAGAAGCTCTACCATACAATAGAACCGGTGTTTGCATTTTCAACTTAGCAACCGAACATCTTGCGGGATATCGAGATATAGGCATCGCGGAAGTCTCGAATTCTTGCGCTGTAAACAACAAAGTTCATAGCAGAGTTAGAGAGAGCCAAAGATCTAATCCACATGTATGCTGGACCATACTTTTCAACCAGAGATTTTCCTGTGATGAAAAAAACAGCAATCAACGGAAACCAGGTGACAGAAAACAAAATGATCACAATTGCCAGTGTTAGTGCAACACGCCTTTCGACTTTCAAATTGACATCAATAGATGATTGCGCTCCCAGACGGCCCTTTCGTTTCCTTCCCCTGACCAAAGTAAGCAATATCAACAGGTAACAAACGAACATGAGGAAATAACCAACGGCAAACATTACTGCAGCTAAGTAATAAGTTTTTTTCGGGAAGAGCTGTCGAACTATGGCGAATGCAAAAGCGACAACCCACACTGTTGCCAGCATGATTTTTAAGCCGTAGTTCTTCATGATCCGACCATGACGAAGAGGGAAGGTGACAGCTAAGAAGCGGTCCATACTGATTGCCACAAGATGCATAAGCGACGAGGAACAGCAAAGGTTGGCTAAAAGTGAGTAACCGAGTTCAAGACTAGGCGCACACTCGTGTAGAAAGGTTATTTTACCGACCATTGCCACGACCAAAGGCTCGCAGATCACTGTTATGATCAAGTCAGCAATGGCCAAACTAAGCAATGGGATATTCGAGCATCGGCGAAGACGAGGCTTGGTGAGTACCGCTATGCAGACAAGAAAATTACCAAACGTACCTAACAGGGCAATCAGCGTGTTAACTACCATTATAGCACTGCCATGGTATAGGGACAGGCAACAAACTTCAGCGCTAGGGATTGATGGATTAACTTTGATCACCGAAGAGTTGTTCATAGTTTTGCCTGAAAGAAGACTAGGACTTCGACTTGCACGTTCGATAAATGGACTCAAAGGAGAAAACAAACACGGTAATAGCGCGAGCCTGCAATGCTCATTGGCTTACTGAATAGCATTTATAGAATGCCTAAAACTAATTTCTGTTTCGAAAATATGACGGTCCTATTTCCTCTCAAAAATCTAACTTCTTTTTTTTTTTTTTAATCATTGGTCGTCTCCCTTTCGCGTATTCTTTTTTGTGCGTTTGTTATATGTTAACAAATCATTTGGGTGTAAGTTGGTAAACGAGTTTAACCCTGTAGGGTTTGTGCAATTTTCACTAATGCTAATTTACTCCAAAATGCACAAGGAGTAGTTTCAATAGCACTCATCTTTTTTTTATTTTTCTACACCGAGTTTCCTATTTATTCATTCAGTCATATCGGTATCTCATTGGACTATACGGGATTAACTTTAGTTCTCACAACTAAAGAAAATGATTAAATTTTTGCATCCACTCTATTACCTATTAAATAAGTCGTGAAAAAAATAACCTGTCATTTCCGCAGCCACTTGGCAATCGCTCTAAACCCAGGCTTTCCATTCATCATGGTTTCGATACTAGAATTAAGTCAATTGTTTTGTTTAAATTGGTTTCTTATTATGAAGCGTTATGCAGGAAGAGTTAAGAAATCAAAACTATTTGTGAATCACCCTCTGTTAGTTTCATCTTCATAGATAATCCGTTTTCAGTCTTAAGCCAATCAAATAAAATATTTAACCTCCTAGTAGGATCCATTTCTTCAAAATAACGAACCAAACATAAAAAGGACTGTATAGACCATTTTATTGAAAAATTTCAATTAGTTTAAATAAGCTTTCCATAACTTTAAATTAGATTTTGTTTATACAACACGTGTTCACGCAAAAATTCATTAGTCCTGTAGCACTTGTCTTCTCGATTCCGTTAGCGAAGGTCTCTCACCATTGCATTGTTTGACTATGCAGCCTCCCCTTCTTCCGAAGATAGATGTGCATTGGGGTCTGAGTCGGAATCAAACATGCCACCTTTTTGACGAACTGTGTCCTTCATTCGCCTGTTATCAGCGGCTGCTGTCTTCCAAACTTTTTCCAGTTCTTTGTCAACGTTCCTGTGGTACAGATGAAACTAATAAGTACTTCAGTATCAACCGACAAAATGAACTGCTATTGAATGACATGACATAAACAGCATCTGCAGAAAGACTTGACCATATCGCGAGAGAATCCTATATCTCACCTGTTGTCTCCAATCATTAATTCCAACTGGCGTTGTTTTTGTCTGACCACAGCGCGAAGATTATTAATTTCCCCCTCGTACTGCTCTTTAAGTTTGTTGATTTCGGTTTCTTTCTCTCGCAGCCTGTTTGGATTTGGATGGATAACAAAACGTTGTTTTAACAGGTCATTTCTTGGTCTCAGCGCGTATCTATTTGAATAGTTTGGCTGTCTTCCTAGGCTTTTTGTCAGTTCTCACCAGAATTGCTTCTCAGCTGTGCTATAGAACTTCATAAAAAAATCAGTTCAAACAGAAAATTTCCTTTTCATATCGTTTTGCTCGGGAGCTTTATCAGCAAATCTCCTCTTTAAACGCTTGTCTGTCCTTTCCTAATTCAGGTCGTAACAAATCACATTTGAGAATTTCCATTTGAAGAACTAAACAACCTGTCACCTACCTTCCCGTTACTATGGCGACTTTATCCGTAGCCTTTCTCCTGTACTCCTGAAACCAATTAAAAAATTAATCACACTAAAATAGAAGTAGGGTGTGTTAGGAGGGAAAGCTTGATTAAGTCGATCGTACTGCGCATGTGCGAGAGTAGTTTTACGGACCTCGTGTTGTAAAATGAGAGCCAGAGTGAGAGAGATGAAGATGTACACATAGGACTTTCTTCGTGTCGAATTAAATTGTTATTGCTCCTGTTGCCCATGCGTAGCGTCGTTATGACATGGTGCAAGATGTGTAGTATTGTTTTTACAAAGATTATTCCTTGAGTAACCACTTAAATATACTCTTCCTAAAGCAAGTTGCTGAATGTATTACCAGATGTTTTTCTATTTTCCGTACCTGGAGTTTTTCCTCGAGTCCTTTGATGTTCTGAGTTCCGGCAAGAATTTTCGAAGCAGCTTTCTGTTGTTCCGCCTTCTGTGTCTTGGCCTGCGATGTATATCCAATTAATAAAATAGCAACATCACGGTATCTGGAAGAATATTTGAAAACGTACATGTACACGGAAAGCACAGTAGTAAACTTACAAATTGTACGTAGTTGTCCCTCTCGGCTGCTGTTTTCTCCGCCTAAGGAAAGAAAATCTCAGTGAAATTCACTGAAAGCATTAAGTCTAGAAAGCGTAACACTCCTTTCCTTTATTTTTCAGCCAGGCCGAAGACCCTTTCCCTATTTCCTCCCAACCCCTGTTTGAATTTTTTTGTTTTTTTGGCCCTATGCCTTCGGATGCGCCACGTTCTCTCACTCATGCTTTTCTCGCTAAAAAGGGAAAAAGAAAAGCAGCAAACGATGCAAAGAGGGTGTGGTCAGGTTGGGACCAGAGGCATCTGGGTAAAGATCGACTAAAATTTAGTAGTAGTCACGCAATTCAGTGACACGTCACACTTACAATGGTTAGAACTTGTGACAGAGTCTCCTGCGCTGTCAGCTCTCGTTCCTGAATGTGCTCTAACTTTCTTTGAAGAAACAGAAACTTCCGCTCCGATTTCCTGTAGATTAAGACAGACGACGGTTCTCAGCCTTCTGGTTATAGAAAGAAATTAATCATCAACCCCTATTTTATGTTTTATGCCAGCAACAGACAAACCAAATCGCGCTACTTTCGCGCGTACAGTTTGCGCTGAGCTACAGTTGCAAACTGATTTCTGATTTCAATCAGTCGTCTTCAAAGTGGGGCAGCTACCTGGGTAGGATGGGGGCACGGAGCGCGATGTGTAGGGAGAAAGCGAGAGAGGAAGACGACGTCTTCTCCTCCATTTCCTTCTCATGAGCCCTCTCTTCCCCACTTTGGCGCGCACCTTTTGGAGACGACTGGGAACGAGTCAATTACAAGAATGGAGGACGCCTGTCACATGTGTACCTAATGATGGGTTGGCTCGCCATTGATTTCTCTGTTGCTCAGTTGGTAGAGCACTGAAGCAAGAAATCAGAAGGTTTTGGGGATATCGAGTCCTCTCTGGACATTCAGATTTGTGTTGATCCTACGTTGATAAAAAATCTTACCAACTTCCTAAAATTAAACTTGTACTCACTGCAGAGACTTCTTGTAAGCATCAAGCTCTCGTTCAAGTTGTGCGCTCTTAGCTTCGCCATCTGCAATCCAACAGTGGAGACTTTCAGATTTAATACACATATTAGAATCGATTAGAATTATTGAGAACTTATGAACATAGCCTGAAGAACAAGGGCTTTTTTGCCTTTTATTTAAAGGGCGAAGGAAAGCATGAGGCGACAGCGTGGAGACCGCGAACAGCGAGTCACAGGAGTCATGCACCTCTTCTTGCGCGCATGACAAACTTGCGTGAAAAGATGGCGCGTGTTCCGCCAGCCAAAATGTACATGACATATTTTCTATTGTTTTTAAAAATGCATTTATGTACACTACATAAACAACAAATACCTGCAAATTTTATGGCTAAGTTGCTCTTTTCTTTCTGGACTGCCTTTATTTTAACATGAAAAAGGTACCATACATTAGTAACTTTCAACAATGGCCTTCAAAGCAAAAGCGCAGCAGTATATACAAGATGTTGAGCAATCTGAAGTAAAACCGGGGAAACATTCCTCAAAAATTCGAATTTAAGAGCTCCTCGCAGCTAAGAGCACTACTGAATTAGTAGTTGAAAATAGGACCTGAAAAAATTCAGGCCCGTACGGGATTTGAACCCATGACCTCTGCGATACCGGTGCAGCGCTCTACCAACTGAGCTAACAAGCCAACTATTCGTCTCTTCACCGCAGTGCAAATATGTGAATTTCACATATCTAAAATCATCATTCCTCAAAATTTTTGCGCGAGGGCAGACTTCAACTGCAAGGAGAGTAAGAAAACAAACTTGTCTTAAGTTGGTTTTGTGAAATCTTTTTAGTGCCAAAAGTAATTGTCCGTGTTGCTTCACTAAGCTTTGTGATTGGTCTAGGAAATTCGCGCCATCTTCTCGACTAATCGATGCAAAGCTAAAACCAATAAAGATGCGGTAACACGCGTTTTCCCGCGCATTAGGAAGTTAGCTTGTTTTCTCTGTGAGTTCTAATTGGGGCCTGGTAAATATTTCGGCTTCTCCTGATTGTCCGTTGTGCTAACTTTGGTTTTGGTGATACAAAATTAACTTGAATGCTGCTCTATTATTCCTTGTGATGGGTAAAAAAAAAAAGACTCGTGCAAACTTTCCTTCTAACCAAACTACTAGTACCCTGTAATTTATATTGACAAACTGTGATGGTTTGTTAATTCACCTGTAACTTCGAATTGTATTCCTCTGTCTCTGATTTCGTTTTCGCCTTCAAGTCTTCAAGTACACTAGAAAAAAGAAAAGCAAGAAAATCAGGTTATTATCCTACGCAGAACGCGCTCAAATTAAGCTGACGAGTAGTAGGCGCAGTAAAGATGAAGGTGCCTTCCCGCTCGTTCATGCCTCCTCCAAGCAATCGTGCCAACGTATTTGGGCGTTACGTTGGGTAAGTTGAGAACACGAAGAGAAAACTGTCAACACTGCTGGGTCTTACAACATTTTCCACGTATGTCATTCACCAAATGGTCTCTAAGTACAGTGGTAAAAGCTGTTTCTGGAATTCGCACTTTTCATCGCTGCAATCTTTTGTCACCTTGCAATTTCTAATGCTAGTCAACGGATGCAAAATTTAATTCTACGCATTTCCAGTCAAACTGATGGATGTTTTTATCGTTTCTTTCTCCATCACATGAAAGACGTGCTGGTAACCTCTTACCTCCTGCATTCATCCATTATTCTAAGATGCTCTTGAATCAACATCTTGTTTTCCTGATCAGCAACCATGGCCTCATGCTGACGCATTAGGTTGTTATGGGTACGACGCATGTCATCTAGCTCCGTTTCAAGGCGCCGCCGAGTTGACTCTTGACTTGAAATCCGTTTGGACAACTTGGAGACTGAAAAGAAAATAGCGACAATATTCACCAATCAAAAACAGACGAAAAGGAAATATCTAAAACACTTGAATCAATGAAGTTAAAAACTTTGTCAGATTAGCGGTACAAAACAACATCATAAGACCACACCGTGTCTCGAATATGAAAAAAATTATAACATTACCACGCTGGACACGCATCACTGACTTGCGTTTTTTCAGTCCAATGAACGCAAGCACGAAGGGGCGAGCCATGCGCGTGTCACGTGTGTCTCTGCCCCCACGCGCGAGACTTGTCTTTATTCGCGGGAGAAACAAAAAGATACCGTTTGTTTCGCAAGCTCTAAGTAACCTTTCGCGAACCAGCGTATGAAGCATGCGCCTTTAGCATTGCGTGAGAAAGGAAGGTAAAAGTTAGCGATAGCCACCTTCTAATCCGTGGATTCTCTTCATTTCCTTCATTTTTTTGTCTTGTATTTCTTGTTGTTCCATCAACAGAGCGTTCTCCTCAACCACTAGTTTTGCCTGTTCCTGCAGTTGTTGCCTGCAAGAAAATAGAGTCAAACGCCGCTAAGTCAATCTGTTACAGACCTAACAGAACACTTTGCAGTAGAGTATCACAAAACCAAAACCGAAGAAACCACAACGGCCAATAAAAAAAACAAAGATTGCTGTTTGGAAAACTAAAAGTAAAGGCATGAACACAGTGCTAAACGCGAGAAAACGAGAGTAAGCAAGGTGCGATTGGTTGTCAAAGTGGTTCTGCAATTGATTGGCAATCATCAGTCATAGTAAAGTAAAACCAGTGCAATCAATTTGAAATTGCTGGAAAAAATACGGGCAAAACTTTCAGTTCATCACAGGATCAATAAAAAAAATGGTGCTGTCAATACTAACAGTGCTATTTACGATATAAAAAAACAGAGGAAAAAATTTTACAGGAAATCAACCAAAACGAACCAGTTTCACGTGGTTTAGACAGCCAGGAAACGATGAAAAAGTAAAAGTCCTTCATTATCAAAACAAAATATTGACGTCTCTTACCATTCATCCGGCCCCAATGCATCAGGACTGGCCTTACTGATGCTCTGTCAAATTAAACAAATTTTTATAAGAAACACGGGAAACCAGGTATAGAGGTCGTGATGATGATCAAAATCTAACTTTCTCGCGAACTATGTAGACAAACACAAATCAAAGTAGTATGAAAAATGAAGCGCTGAAAAGAAATTATGTCCACAGATGGAAAAATTCTTCAACAGTTACAAATATGACAGCATTAGGAAAGTTGTCAGAGAATCTGTGTGTTGCCTGTTGATAGCCACGACTGAGACAAACTGAAGTTACCATATGAAGCTGCTGATTTTCCTTGACAACTTCCATGACTCGAGCCTTAAAAGAGTTCAACTCTTCCTACAAAGATAAATTGCAGCCAAATTACAATCGCAACTGAGAAAAAAACCGAAAAAGGGCAACTGTAAAAGAACAAAGGAAAGAAAGAGCTCTGGGGCGAGCTGTTCGAAGGCCACTAACCAAGGCTTAAATTTTGTTCCGGGTTTCTTCATTTCTCTATTCAAGAGCTTTTTTCAAAGTAATTTTCTCTACTCTTTTCAGAGCATGCAATCATCAAATTTTTAGGCAAAAAGAATTAAACTGAATTTTCTTTAACAGCTGTCAGATCCAAAATCAAATTTCACACTAACCATGAGTTTTCTTGACCCAGCTTTGAACATACCCAGCCCGGCCTGTTGTAGGAGAGAATTCCCAATCGACACTTATGGACCAAGCCTACATGCCTTTCACCTGTTTGTTGCTTATCCCGTTTATTCTAAGGAAACTCTAGTTTCTTTAATCTTACTGAATATGTTGGCCATCATAAACCGAATTAATAATCGATAACGAAACTTAAAACGACTTACATCGTAAGTTCTGATCATTTGTTCTTTTTCTCTCAATCGATCGTCGTACGCCAAGAAAAGCGGCGCCAAGAACTTGGTGTTTACCTGAAGAAAAGAGAGAAAATTACAGCTTACATGAAGCATCATTTAATTCATATATGCGTGACCAGATCCCTAAAGTGAAAAAAAAAAACAAGCAAATTTGCTCTATTCCAAACTCGTGGTTCAGTAGGTACAGTAGTTGCGCAGATGCACGGATTGGAGCTTCGTCGAAGGATGGATTTCTTCAAGCTTCTTTTTCTGCATTTTCTTCAATTGCAGTTCACCTTTGACGATTATGGGATGGGAAAATATTCAGACTGGTTTATTTACTATAATGAAGCTATAAAGAAAATTGAACTGTGAATACTTTGATAATTCAATTCACAACGCCCTTTCTTCATTTGTACAGTTATTGTTATACCTACCAGCCACGGAGCTGCCTCCTTCTTGTACGGCAATGCCATGCCTTCTACCTCCTGGAGAGAACAAAGTACGCGAGTTCCGAAACACAATCACAACCGTTTACAAATAAAAATGTTATTTCTGACGCTTGAGTGACATGGGAACGAATTAGTGAGAAATTAATACTCTGATGGCACTTTGAAGAGGTTCGCGTGGCATCATGGAAGTTTCGGATTATTTAAGCGTTTAGCGAGAAAATTAAGTCATTCTAGCTCGGTCAGTCCTATGTTTGACCACTTTCTTTATTGTATTTGTTGCAATTTTGGTATTCCTACTCCCTGTAAAATATCATTACAATCATTGATTTTCTTTGTGATTAGCAGTGCCATAAGGTTAGTTTATCCTTTCCTCAAAGTATTGTGCTGCTACATTATCAGGGTGTACATGTTAAGATTATATCAGGATGCGTATACTAGAAGACTGACTGACTCATCCTAAATAAACTCTTCACATTGAATGTCTCGTATGAGTGTAGTTAGAAAGCAATATGTTTGAGTTCAGTACCCGCTCGTTACCTCAAATGACACAGGGCGATATTTTGCTTGGTATCTGCTGAGTTCCACGTTGAGTCTGTGAACTGCAAGAAGAGCAAAAGCATACATATCCCTCTAAATTTCTGTTCAACAGCTAATTGCTCAACTGAGAGCGTGCCTGTAGTTTGTAATTTCCACTGATCAGAAAAACAGCACCACGTAAAATGAAAAAGATGAAAAAGAAGGACACCAATGTAAGTAAGTAGAGGTCAAAGAAAGCAAAGAGAAAATAAAATTGGCAACAACTTTACCAGACCTGTATCACGTAAAACTTTCTGTTCTTGATGCAAGTCCTTGATTTGCTTTTGTAGAACTACAGAAGAGACACCTGGGTAAACAACAAGAAATATTTTTCACTCGTCGTTGTCCACGCATAACACGTATATAACTGCAAAATCAAATACAATCAATAGCCTCTGTTTAGCCCGAAAATAAGTACGGACAGTTCGAGCAAAATTGAGGCTATTGTGTTTATCATCCTTCAGATATTTTGCAACGCGTGTGAAAAAATGTTAACCAACATCTTACTGTTTGCTGCGTGGGATGTTTTCTTTTGAGTGCTCTCCGGTACGGCTTATGAACAAACAAATATTTCCCTTCTTCTGTAACAACCACAAAACGCTCAAATTTTGAACGAAGACTTATATCGTAGTGGACATAAGGTTTGAAAATTGGAGAATATCACTTGGGAATATTCGGCCACGTGATGCGTTTAGACCAATTGCGCGCGAGCAAAAAAATTTGATGGATCTTAAAAAGAGTTCACCCTAACTTAGACGTGTAACCACTTAGTGTAGCAATCAAACCTGTTCCTTTTTGGAGAGAGAGTGAAAGCTGCTTTAAAGCCTTGTTTTCTTCTTGTAACGACGTGTTCAGTTCCATCATAGCCGACTTCTCTGACTCTAGCAGTTCAATTCGTCCTTTAGATAAGCGGTAAACTTCGTCATCTCTCACGACCTGGACTCTGGTTACTTCTGCGTCTGTCTTCGTTATCACTGGTTCAGATTCAGCACTTCTCATTCGGGTTTTCCTTGAGTTTCTTTCCCCTTTTTCCCGCGTTTTCCTCCCGACTCTCTTGCCATGCTTTGGGCTGTCGGCGTCTCCGTCGCTCCATCTTCCTTCTCTATCAACGTGGCGTGAGCTGTCCGCGCTTCGTTGCTTATTTCTGTCTCGTCTTCCTTCTATTTCATCACGATACGACAAGTTCGAGCTTTGACTAGCACTCTGAAGCGCATGCCTGACATCGTCAAATTGAGGAGAATCGTCCGTTGCTCGGTTACTTTTTCTCCCTTTTTTATCTTGGTACGAACTTGCAACATTACCCTGGGTGTTTCTTTCGTCCAGTCTCTTCTCACCGTAACCATGATCATCTCCTCTGTCTAGTCGTTCCCTTCTTTTTCTATCCGACGGTTCAACACTCACAGCATTAAGTCTTTTCTTCCACTGCTCTTCAGACTCCACGTGTTTTCGTCGCATTTCCTCGAGTTCCTGCTCCAGTTGCATCCTCCTTGTTTCCTGTTCTTTAATTTTTCCTTGAAGCATTTCTTGGTTTTGTTCTAGAGCCTAAAAAATCCCCGATATGGTGTGTAAGTGAAAAGAAAAAAAAAAATGCACCTAAAATACCAGAGGGACCATCTTGCTAAAGCTTGCCCCACTGTAAGTAGTATGAACCGGCTCGGTGTAAACTGTCCCACCCCACCCCCGGAAAGGGATCATCAACCATAAAATTTTTATACCGACATTCTAAACTTCATTTGTGCAAGGCGTTCATATTGATATGAAGCTTCCATTAATCATTCGAACCTTTCTTTCATGTGTAAAGCTGTTACTCTGTTCTTCAAGTCTTCGTTGCTGCAACTGATGCAGTCTCTGTAATTCGCTTTCCTCACGCCGTTGCTCATTCAGGAGATTGACAATCTGTTGTTCTTGTTGCTTGATCTCAGCCAGATCTTCACCGGCTGGACTAAGAAGGCTGACACTGGATTGAAGCTGCCTTTGCTGTTCCTCTGGTAAAAAATCATTCGAGGAAAAATGGTGATTAAGTTAATTGTTAATTCAAAGAATATTATAGCCGTTCGTTCTCACATATTTTAAATAAAATTTGATTGATTCACACATAAACTATTTTTTCGTCTTCTTTACATAAATTGGTCTATGATAATCTAAGGGAAGAGTTTTACCTTCTCACCAAACTTACAGTCATGTTCATTCTCTTAACAAACAACATGTGCATAGTGTAGTTAAAAATATTTCATGGTTTAAAAAATTTCAATCGGGTTAATTTTGTCTATTTTTTGGTCATGTTTCATCATAATCCAAGACTAGGGAATACTGAAATGAAACTAGTTTAAAGCATTGTGAGCTAAGGAAATATTTGAGTCAAAAATTTCTATTTACATGTTTACCGGTATGTAAAACTGATGACAGGCGATATTTCAAACTTCAAATGGAATCAAACAGAGTATGTCACACCTAACTGTCCGATCTGTTCACACAACTTCTCCTGTTGCTCAAGAGCTCTAGCTTGCTGATTTTGAGAATGCTGCAATTGTTCTTGCTGCTTTTGAAGGAATTCTTGTTGCTGCCGCACAAGCTGTCGCTGGAGTCTTACATCAGATTCACTCACAGCTGGTCCTTGCAGTGACAGGTCAGCATTCTGTCAAAATAATAACTAATTCAGTATTTTTGCCTGATTGTAATTACAAACTGAAAGCAATATTACAGTTTATAATATTCACCTTGAAT
This sequence comes from Pocillopora verrucosa, assembly GCF_036669915.1. Lineage (NCBI taxonomy): Eukaryota > Metazoa > Cnidaria > Anthozoa > Scleractinia > Pocilloporidae > Pocillopora > Pocillopora verrucosa. The sequence continues at coordinate 19,216,389 of NC_089314.1, forward strand.
ACATAAGATGAGTAATAGGTCTTATTGGAGAAAAACATCCTTCTAAATATAAATTTGTTGAAACATGAACACACACATAAGCTTACCCAGAGATAAACCCTAATTTGGAACTAAAGCATACATGCACCATTTACCGAGCAGCTTGTATCTGTATGTTTGTAATTATTTAATTTTTTCATCAATGATGCAGTCCTCAAGTCCATATCGACACATCTACGTACATACCTCATTAAACTCTTGTTGCATCTTCTCTAATGCCCTAAGCTGTTCTTGTAGTTTCCATTGTTGTCTCACAACTTCCTGCTGTTGTTGCTGTTGGATTTTCTGTTGTTCTAATTGCTCTTGATACAGATTTTGCTGTTGCTCAACAAGTTTTTCCAACTTTTGTTGTCTCTCTAAGAATGATGTTTCATTTGCTTGCCGAGCTTCCTCAAGTCTCTGGATATTAAATGGATCAACAAATCCTTGGCTGTCTTTGCTACTACCCCCAGACTGGTTGGGGCTTGGGTCTCTTCGTCCTTTTACTGGTGCATTGGAGGATCGTTCAGCTTGTCTATGCCTTTCTTGTGCATTAAGGAGATTAACAAATGAGGAAACTTTGCTAGCCTTACCAGCCTGGGTTTTAAAACTAAGATGTTTACCTCGTTGTGCTTGTTCATTTGGAGATTGCAGCTCCTCCTGAAGTTCATAACCATCCAGACCAGAAAATGTTTGACCTAAACTTAGGTTTGCTTCCTCGATTGTTGCTTCAGACACTGGGACATTACTTTCTGTCAAAGTATCATTAAACTGCTCTCGCTCAAATTTCGTTTTTCCATTGAAGTCAATAGTATTCTTGGGCACCACTGGTGTCATATAACTTTCAGAATCTTCAGAGAGATCACTCAGAGCAAGTTTCTGAGACACTCCCTCAAACCCTAACCTCTCCACAACCTTCAGAGCTCTTCTCTGTTCATCCGTGAGCCTGTTCTCAGGTGGATCCCCAGGAATAGGAGGAAGGGGCTCACCTGGACCATCCAACTGATCCAGTGCTGACCTCTGTCTATTCCTACGGCGACGTTCAGGAGCCTCTGGGGATGTGTCTTCCAAGTAAGGTGGAATAGGAGGAGGAGCTGCCCCATCTCCTTCCTCACCAGCATCTTCTGATACCTCCTGAATTGTGTCAGGGGTCTGCCGTTTAGTGCTCCCTTTTTTGCTGTGAGATCCTGGTCCATCAACAATATCCTGACCATCATGACTTTCCTCTCTGCTGCCTTTCCTACTGCGTCTTCGTCCACCAAAATCAAGAGAACGTTTTGCTCGTGATCCACTAGTTGTGCTCTCTTCATCATGACTGGTAACATCTGTGAGCTCATCGCTACTATAACTGACCTCACTCAGTGATTCTTTCTATCAGTTAGAGAAAAAGAATACAGGAAAACTAATTTTCTTCAGACTCAACATCTATATGCATATACATGCATGTACTTTAACATTTTAAACCCAGCAAGTGACCTGCATCTAATTTCTCCTTACATTAACACTGCAGAATCATTCAATAAGATCATGAGAATAAAGGAAAAGATCAGGAACAAAGAGCTTTGATTGCTTTACCCTCTAACTCCCAAGATCTAATTGTTTTTACTCCCCTCTCACTACTACACATTTCCTTGTAAATATAGTACAAGGTTTTGGTGTTAGATCAAGGTAACAAAATGTTTGAATACTATAGGAAGAAGTTACATGTAAATCACTTCTGAGAGTTATAGGGTTAAACAATTTTCTCCTTGTCAGTACCAAAGGAAAGAGTATGGATACTGATAACAGGATGTAAAGGAGTGATAAATAGTTTTCCTGTAAGAAAACCTGAAAGCCTCAAGAAAATTTCAAATTAGCACATTTTGCAAGTTAAAAAAATATGCATTTTGGAATGTGGTATTTTTATTAACTAGAGATAGTTAAAGATGACTACAAAAGAACCTTTGATCAGTTTGTGCTTTGTTACAAGACAACTCAGTGCAGTATTTGAGTCACCTTTGCTGTATTTGTTGCATTGAGCATAAAAATTATAGCAGCAAGTGGGTTTATACCGGCATGTGACGTCATCGCAAAGTTTGAAAAATTCAAAACATTATGCTGCTTGCTGATAAAACCTACTATATTTTTTGAATGTATCATGCAAGAAAATTTAATACTCATCAGGATCGACTCCATCTCGTACCTCTTCTTTGTCTCCATCAACAGATTGTTTAGCTGCACTTTTTTTCCTCTTGTCAACTCTCGAATATACTGGCTGGACGACCTGACCGCTGTCATGATCTAAAACATGGTAGAAATGTTGCGATGGTTCCCCACCGTTTTCGGCTGTTGCTCCTTCCATCTCCTCAGTTACAGCCAATGTACCTTCCTTAGTCATCTTGTGGTATTTTGTAGTCTTGTCAAACTTTTTGCTGCCATGAACGGTTTCATAATCGTCCTCCCAATCTTCCCTAACCTTTTCGTCACGATCATGTTCGTTGCCCTGTCGATCAGCTGATGCGCTGCGTTCATCGCCGTTTTCTCCTGGAACTGAAGGTAACTCCGCCCGCGGTCGTTTCGAAAGATCACCAATTAAAACCCTACCGACGTTTCCTGCTTCGCCTATTGCCTGCTCGAGTGGAGATGGCGATCGACGAGGCCATGTTTGCGATAAACTAGATGATGTTCTTGGTACTGCTGCAAAAATGGCGCTTGGCACAAGAGTAGAGGCGATACGACTCTAAGATCCACAAAAATAAAATCAACCTTTCATAATTATATTCATCTCAGAAGGAAACACAAAAATTTTCGCTTACCAGTCCAGACTGGCTGCCTTTAGATTTTTTAGACTTCGTTTTTTTCTGCTTCTTACTACCAGGCGCCATTTTGAAATTCCAGAATATTTATGGAACCTATGCGTTTGCGCCAGCGTCGTTAGTTCAAATCAGTTGTCATGGAAACGCCACTGAACTTTCCTAAAGCAATATTTGATAGCTTGCTTCGTAGCCTATATGGCTGGCGATTTTAAGCACCGTTTATGGTTTTTTGTGTGCCAAACGACGAGTGGCAAAAGTGCGAGTCAAAAATAAATTATGAATAACCCGTCTGTCTTCCGTTCAAAGCCTCGCACGGCTTCAGTTGCTCCCTGAAAATGCTTGCAGAAGTCCGAAGGGTATATTTTCGCCTTAAGGAAATTTAACACTTCTCCGAAAATCGGCCGTGAATTTTACGGTGAGATATTCATTGTTCATTTTCACAATAATCTCTTTCTTTCTAGGGTCTGGACGTACATGAAGTCTAATCAATTATCTAAACGAGTGGGACGGTATCTCTTTCATGCCGGACTCTATCATGGAATGTTTAACGTGCTCCACATGTAATCTTCCATGTCCAAATTTTGTAAACTAGAGATTGTAAGTAGAGGCTGGTGTCATCAAAGAAAACAAGAAATGCGTCTGGCGAATATTTTCCCTGCCATAATGATCGATGGACACGATAATGATAGTACCTTTTGAGTCTTTGATGAAACTGATTGTGGGAACTACAGTTTGGTTTCTTTGCTTAGCGTACCAAGCAAGATTATACAATCTGAAGTCAATGATAACAGTATGCGACACGCATTCAAAGAGAGCAGCCTAGTTTCAGATAGACAATGGTCATACCTTGCCCTCGACTTGGGAGAGGTACTTTCGAAAAGCATTTGACAGTGTTTCCCACGATATATTGAAAATGAAACTGAAACGTGACTTTGGCATTACAGGCACGCTCCTTGATTGGATTAGGAGTCATCTAAATGGAAGAGAGCAATTTACTGCGATGAATGGACCAACTGAGTCAAATCTGCCACCTGTGTCTTTTGGCATTCCTCGGGGATCGGTGCTAAGACCGACTCTTTTCACACTAATCACAAACGACCTTCCATCCTCTGTCAGCTCAGGATAACTGTGTATGTATGCAGACGATACTACGGTCTACTGTATAGAAATAACTACACACACAGCTACTACGCGGTTAAATGCAGCGTTGCAAGAATTACATGCATGGTGCCTTAGCAACCGTTTAACACCTCAACCAGGCAAGAGTCAGGTTTGTTACTCATTAAAGGAACCCCAATGGAACCGATAGCTTCTGTGCTATTAGGAACCTCAATTCTTACGTGGGTTACGAATGCACACTTGCTGGGCTTGGCAGTTGACAAGAAACTCAGCTGGGTACCACACGTACAAGAAAACAAAAAAGAGCTTTGCTAACAAACTGAACTCGCTAAAACGATCCAGATTTCTCCCATGGGATGTGTTGAAATAATTTTTTTTAAAGTAATTTTGACTTCTGTTAATATGGTTTAGTTCTGTGGAGACCTTGCAGTAATTCTGATATATTCGGTTCAATAGAAAGACTACACTACGGGGCAGCAAGAATTATATTTGATCTACCTAAAGCTGATGACATCATCCGACGTGAGTAGATACGACTAGTGGCCTACACTTTCTTTGTATTATAAATTAGACATCTTCAAGTTTTTTCTACGAAGGCTATAACTATAATGCCATTCTCCCCGACTCACTGTCTGAAAACATCCTTAAATGTTGCTCAAATGGTTACTCCCTGAGGGGACGCGACCTTTTAACAGTACCCAGGTTCCAAACAAGATATATGAAAGACTCGCTTAAATATCGCGGCGCTGTGTTATGGTACACTGTTTCCTATTGTGAACAAGAAGTTGGACGTTCGAGTCTCAATAATATGAAAAAAGGCCTACTCACCAGAGACTACTTTGAGGAATTCAAATTTTACATACTTTCCGCTTCTACTGCTCGCCTTGTATCGACTTATACATACCGATTTTGCTTTTACTTAGAAGTTGTAATATACATAATTTTCTATTTTCAAATTCAAGTTATATTTACATAACGTGTGTGTTTCCTTTTTCCTTCACACGACCCCAAGAGCTTGTAGCATAAAATGTTATCGTGTATAAATAAAGGTCATCTATCTATCTATCTATCTATCTATCTATCTATCTATCTATCTATCTATATATCTATCTATCTGTCTGTCTATCTATCTATTTGTATGTATGTCTATCTATCTGTCTATCTGTCTATCTATCTATCTGTCTGTCTGTCTGTCTATCTATCTATCTATTTGTATGTCTGTCTATTTGTCTATCTGTCTATCTATCTATCTGTCTGTCTGTCTGTCTGTCTATCTATCTATCTATCTATCTATCTGTCTGTCTGTCTATCTATCTATCTATCTATCTATCTATCTATCTGTCTATTTATCTGAGATACCGTTCAGTTTTGTCATTTTGCCAAAAGAAGTCAGAACTCTTATATTTTCTCCCTCTGGTCATTGCGTTCTCGAACCAGACCCCAGTTTGAATTCTTCTGGGAATCTCTCCAATTGTTACTGTGATATATTCTTGATGGTATAGTAGCATAACCCGTTGACAGTCCTTTAATTAATTAATGGTAATGGGTGGTCAGGACTCTTATTTACGCGTCGTGAGGATCAAAAGTAGTTTTGTCATTACTGAATTTTAATCGTCCAACAGTTCTTTCTTTTTTAATTGCGAATCTATATGGTTTTCCTGTGGTGTACTTGTTTTAGGCCATTGGTATTTCTTTTTATAAAATAATTCAAATAGTACGTGCGCTCTGATTGGCCATAAAACCATTTTACATGAGCCTATGTAAATACGGTTTTCGTTCCTTTTTCATTAGTTATTTTATAAAAGAAATGTAAAATGGTTTCCGTGTTTACATGGCCTGATGTAAACACGCGGAAGGTTGGGAGAACATTCGATGAGCCATGTAAACACGGAAACCATTTTACATTTCTTCAATGTAACAGCAGTTATTAAGGATAAATTATATAAATAATTTATGACAGTTTAAATTCCTTTATCTCTGGAAAAAAACAATTTTGGTTATCAAAATAAAAAGTCCAGGGTTCAGTCTGGAGTCCAGTCCAGGGTTTAATATGTTACTCTGTCTGAACTTTCAACAGGTTGTTGTTATAGAAATGTAGCTGTGAGTGACAGCTCTGAAAACCACGCTCACCGAGTGAGGAAAGTCTTTTGGTGTCCTAGGGATAGTGAAAATACTTTGAAAACTCAACGATGGAGTTTCCTTTGGAAAATTGGGTTTTCTGACACACAGAACGACATCGCCGTCTACTTTAGTGCTTAGGAAATGGGTTGTGGCTCGAGTAAATCGGAAAACATACCAGATGATGTAAATATTCACTCACAGCCGTCAACGGCTAATGGCGATACTTCCCATTTCCAACCTGTCACTTGCGAAAAAAATTCAGAGAAGCCATCTGTTGATGTCCCTCAAGGTACAAAAGAAAACGGAATCGATGCAAAGTCAGTTGAGCAGCGACACGGCTTTGATGGGACAAAAACTACAACCAAGGCATCTCAGATGACAATTTTGCACTTCAATGATGTCTACAACATCGAGCCACGGGACAGGGAGCCGGTTGGCGGTGCGGCTAGGTTTGCTACCAAAGTAGCAAGTTTTAAACATTTGAACCCATTAATTGCTTTCAGTGGGGACTGTTTAAATCCTTCAACGAGTGAGTATGCTCGTAATTTAGCGTCGCCGTACAATAACTTCAAACAGGGCAGCAGTTCACAAGTAATGGCTCAACAGACCCTTTTAGCTTGCATGTTTTGTTTACCCCGTTTCAGATCATGTGATGATACTTTAGAGAACTGTTTCTTTCAAGTTTCCTCTTATTCACGTGCATATTTACGCATAATTTACAAAAGGTAGAGCAGGGAATCTCCAGAAGACCTGAAATGGGTAAACGAAACATACGAGCTAAGGAGGCCCATTACCAGACAGATGAAGGAAATTGCTCCCCTGTCGTATTGCAAGTACACTGTGTATATAATATAATACCTTGTATAGGTAAAGGAATTGAACAGGGAAATTTGGGGATTGCCATCTGGGACCCTCTGTTTTGGTGAAGACCTGTGTTGCTGTGTTGTGACATATTATTGCTGTGTTGTGACTTATCTTGGTGGTTGGGGGGGGAGGAGTGGGGGGCGAAGTTCTGTTGGCTATGTAATTCTAAAAGTAATGGGGATAGCTACTTCTGGAACTCATAATGATGTGGGTTATTTTAACGATCACTAGACTGCCCTCATAGGAGAGACAAATGTAAAAATTAATGCCTCTCTAACCCTTCTTAGTTTATTGAGAGAATTCAGGGGTCAATTTTATCTTTTTTCCTCACAATTATCAGTGAGCAGTGTGACTGGTGGCAAACAGATGATCCCAATTCTAAATGCATTAAATGTCCATGTTGCTGTATTTGGAAATCATGACTTTGGTAAGTGTTATGTGGGATTGTAGTATTAACTTTAATATTACTTACTTAACCTGCTAGAGGGATTGTAGTATTTTCATGTGTAATTTGTATGCAGTAAATGCAGTTTAAAGGGAGGATAGGCTCACTTTGGAGACACAGTCCTTGCAGGGACCATGTGCTGCTCTCCATGCAGATGCTTTTAATTTTACAGGGAGCATCTGAATCTAAAGTTATGTTCAGCCATTGTACTAGAACTCATTACCTACATGTAATGAATACACAATATCAGTGTACCATTTGTGGACTGCGTTAATTGATTTTCTTATTTGCCATGCTTTTTCTAGTCAAAATTTTTTTCTGGGTCAAGATATCATTCCTTGAGTTCCCGTTTTTTTTTTTTTTCTACAAGAGAATTTATCCTCTGATTGACAAGTCAAGTAGTCAAGCTTTAAAAGAAATATAAGTCTTCCTGGCGGCATTTGTAGTTGGTGACTAGGTTTATTGGCTGCAGCTCTTTTATGCAACATTACTTGGATGAATTTGTCAATTTTTTTTTCAGATTTTGGTGTAGATGAGTTGATGGAGTTTAGTGCTGCTACCAATTGTCCATGGCTTCTTAGCAATGTGATTGACAATGTGACCGGAAAACAGCTGGCTGGTGGTGAAATCAAGTATATTACAGAGTGGGGAGAAAGAAAGGTTGGTGAAGCCTCTTTGGTTTATTTCACTGTTTGATGATATGATCCTGAGTTAGTTTCTTTTTGATGAGAGGGGGTAATTTTTTTAAGATACAATGGTGCTACATCAGTAAGGTGGTACAACTGGATAATTTGGTTTTATCAACTGAGTTGATAATGCAAATTGGCAACTGCAAGGAGTTTCTAAGGCTGCCATTTTGTGAGTTAACCATTATTCTTTTTACAAACCCTTCTTGGTGGCTAGTATACATTTTTACCAAATTTCTTTACCTTCAGGTCTATTTTGCTCAACTTTGCTCTGGAATTCATCTCTGTTTTCAACCAGTCAGATGTAATTATTATACTAAAACCAGTTGCACCTTTGTTCCCCACATTTTTCTGTATCTTGGGCAGTTTACTTTTCTCAATATAGGTTCAAAGCCCTCCTTGAGTTATTATTTTCCTAGCTTTGTTCTGATTGGCTGTTGTGATTAACCCATTAATGTTTTGGTTTAGCAAAACTCAGTCAAAATGTGCTTAAATTACAACTCTTGTTTGGTTTAGATTGGTTTTATTGGCTTAGTGGAAGAAGAGTGGCTTGTTACCCTGGCAACAGTTGACAGGGAAGAGGTCACATACTTTGATTTTGTAACAGTGGGTACAAAGTTGGCAAAAGAACTTAGAGAAGAGGTGAGGATTTTCTTTAAAAATTCTTGTGACCAGAGAGACTTCCTTGCCTTTGAAATCCTCAGAATATAGAGTTGAAGGCCATCTTAGTTTCAAGAAAAAGGGTTAGTTTCCTTATATTTCATGGTTGTTGTGACGATGTTGTTGATTGTGGGGTCTACCATTGGAATGTTGCTAATGATGATTAAGAAGAATACTGAAGAAGATCTGACAGGCTTTAACCCTTCACTCCTAAGATCTTATTAATAATTCTCCTTACTTCTATACAATTCTTATGATGTATGTCTGGAGAATTTGGTATTGGATTAACTAATAATCTCTTGCTTGGTATTTTCCTTTTTTCCTCATTACCTGTCTGCTTGATACTATCAAAATATTGTGGGGAGAAATTCTGTCATAGTCACTCCTGGGAGTGAAGGGATGATAGACTGTGTTTTTCTCTGTGAAATATTATCTCCAATTATCATCACTTTTTTATTGTTGGTAAATATTCCTAAATAAATGTCACTTTGGAATAAAATTTCTAGCTGACAGGAAATAATTCTTTCCCTATATAGGGAGCAGAGTTTGTGGTAGCCTTGACTCACATGCGAGGACCAAATGATCGTCGTCTGGCAGAGCAAGCAACTGGCATAGATCTAATTTTGGGTGGTCATGATCATGATTACTTCACTGAGAAGGTTTAACATCTCTTTCCCTTTGTATTTGAGTTTATTATGTACTTATTGACAAATTAAGGGTCCACTTTCAGGCTTTACAAGAGTTAAGTACATCGACTACTGGGAATTACGGTCAACTTGCCGACGGACCAACTCGCCGACGCCAACTCGCCGACGCCAACTCGCCGACGCCAACTCGTCGACGTATAAAATCGAGTAGAGACGTCAGCGAGTTAGTCGTCCATCCAATACAACTTATTAGAAGTTAAACATACAGAAAAGTAAACGATATTTAGTAAAAAAACACTGGTGAACATTGGTGAACATCACCAATGACTATAACAGCTTAAGACGCAAACGAGTTATTGTGCAACAACAACACCGTAAAGACTCATCATGTCAATGGGTCAGATTTTTAAAGAAAACTTGGCTTTCTAGACGAGATCTTTAGTAAAAAGCATTTCTTTTTATTTGCAACAAAGTTTATAAGGATCTCACACAACTCAATGACTCACACAACTCATTGGCGTCTACAGCCAATTTTGTTCATTGGCGATGTTAACTTCGCTTTATTCGCCTTGAGATCCTTATTAACTTTGTTGCAAATAAAGAGAATTGCTTTGTACTAAAGATCTTATCTAGAAAGCCAAGTTTTCTTTAAAAATCTGACTGATTGTCATGATGAGTCTTTACAGTGTTGTTGTCACACAATAACTTGTTCGCGTTTGAAGCTCGCCAACTCGCCGACGTCTCTACTCAATTTTATACGTCGGCGAGTTGGCGTTGGCGAGTTGGTCCGTCGGCGAGTTGACTGGTTACCACTACTGGAAATGACCACATATGGTTTTTTTTTTACCTCCTAGATTAATGGTGTTAATGTCATTAAGAGTGGAACAGACTTCAGAGAATTTAGTATTATTACTGTCACCTTTTTTGATAACAACCACAACAAATGCAACAACAGCAGTAGCAGTGGCAACAACTCTTTTTCAATAGATGTTGAAAGAGTGGAAGTCACAAGTGATATACCAGAAGACACTGAAGTGAAATCCACAGTTGATAAATATGTTGGTAAGCTAATTACATTTTTATTCTTAGAAATGTTCAAACCATCTAGATTTTAGTATTTCAGTGATTTAAAACCATCAGTGTTCCTGAGAGGTGTCTCAGAAGACCAGGCATTAACCTCAAGAGTTTATGTTGCTCTGGTGTCTTCTGAGAAGTTGGTTTCTGCATTCAATTTCAATACTAGTCAGTGCATCACAGTACATTTGAATGGATTCATTGTGTGTATTCTGAAGTTCAAACTGGTGCTGTCAATAATCTTATCAATATTCTTAGCCTAACTGAAAAGAGACATGAGACCTGAGACTTGTTTGCCCTTAATTTGATGCTGTGCTGAAATTATTTTATCTAACAAGGTGAGATGAACAACTTGATGGAAGAAGTGATTGGTGAAGTGCAAGTAGAGCTTGATGGAAGGTTTTCCAGCATGAGAACAAAGGAGACCAACCTGGGTGAGTTGCCTGTTGATGCCTTACTTTTTGGTGAAACTACACGCTTATTCCACCTTCAAACACTTACTTTTAACTTCCTACACAGCTACAGAACTCACTTACCGTTAGATGCTGTATTAACTCATTTAAATGAGGTGATTTTTGGCATTTATGCGAGGGATACTTTTGTTTCCAAATTTTATATTTTCAAATTAAAATCATTATAATGGCAAATCATATGTAAAAATGTTTGTGACACAGAAACTTGTTTTAGATCCAATTATAGCTCCTTGCTTTTGATATAAATTTAAAAGTATGGTGTAGATTATTATATAGAATGTAGTGTAATAAATAATATTTTTGATCAATTGTATTTCACTCACAACACTAGTACTTAACTTACAATCCATGAACTATTCTCCAAGACAATACCTACAATAGATGTAAATTAAAAAAACAACAAATTAAACTTCTTAGAATGACTAATGACAATGTCTCTTTCTTTTTGCTTTCTGCTGCACCATAGGAAATTTTATAACAGATATCATACAAAATGTTACTGAAGTGGACTGTGTTATTCTTAACTCTGGCACCCTCCGATCAGATTGCATTCATCCCCCTGGAAAGTTCAAAATGAAGGTGCAAATGTTAATATTTTCAAGGATGAAAAATCTTGTTTTACTATCATGTAACATGTGGAGATAGTGAAAGCAATGTTTGTTCTGGAAAAAGCCAACCAAGTACAATTAGGCTGGCTTTTGTGGTGACCATTCAACAATGACAACTGACTTGTATAGGGTGTCAATCATGGGTTTCTATAAGAGCTGGTTGCCGCCATCTGTTTAGCCTGCAAGCAGGCTCTTGTGTTTGGGTTTGCCACCTTAAGGCACAGCAGCCTGTTTCACCATTAGTAGCTGCTTCACCCTTTATACCCTAACATCAGTTTGCATAGTCTCCATACTCTCCTTTACACATTTTGTAAGGTATTGAGAGGGAGAATTTGTGTAGAGCCTCTTAAAGTGGGTTGTTATTTCTTTTATTCTCATGGTCTAAATGCTTGATTAAGAGATGATACTGTAAGGAGAAAGTAGGAGCCAATCACTCTCAGGGTTTGAAGGGTTAAGGAAAAAGTCATTCAAACCCCTAGTGTTAATTAGGCCTCAGAGAAATATTTGGTTACCATACACAATTCTGTAGCTAGCTTTTGATGGCTTGAGCTGTTTTTTATTCAGATTTGCAGTTGTTTAGATGTAATTTACCTTTTCCTTAACACCATTCTTTAGTTATTCATTCCTAACCCTTAAACTCCCAAAATCTGATTACTAATTCTCCCTTCTTGCTGTTACACATTTCCTTGTAAATCAGTTCTGAGAATTTGGTGTTAGATCAAGATAAAAACTCCTAACTGATAAGTTTTAGTTTTCCTATTACTTTTTGCTGGATAATGTATGCATAGTATTGGGAGAAGTGACATGTTAATCACCTTAGTGGGAGTTAAAAGGGTTAATAAACACTGTATACCATGTATTTTCCAGGACCTCTCAGCCATCCTTCCTATGCCTGATGTGTTGGTGGTGTTGGAATTGACAGGTATGTCAGCTCTACATAAGTAAAATTGTGATTTTTTTATAATATTGGGTGATTTTCTGATGATGGTAGTCTTGTGAATGATGTTGGCAGAGACAAACTGGTGTTTTGACATTAGCTGAGCTGAAGTTGTATTTGATCAAAATCTGTTGCTTTCATTTGATATCATGCATTTGTGTTCGTGTCAGACAGTTACATGCAAGTATGGATTTATAAAAGAGCCTTTGTTTTAGGTGATCAGATTTTAGAGGCACTAGAAAATGGAGTCAGCCAGTGGCCTAAACTTGAAGGAAGATTTCCTCAGGTTGGTAAAATATATTTTAAGTTTAATACAAAATTTCAGAAGCAATTTAGATCATAATTTCCACTCTTGATTTTGAAATGGGTGTTGAAAACTGAATCTAAATTTTTGATACATTCATAGATTTTGTCAGTAAGGCTAAATAATAATTCTTACAATAATGTACAAAATATTGCATGAAAAAAGTATCAATTTTGTTTGAATGCAAAAGTGATTGTGGATTACTTTGCTTTGCTCATTAATTGGTCTAGAAATCTTGCAACACTATTTCAACTAATCAAATGTAAAACTAATCAACAGTCCGTTTTACAATTGCCTGTTTGTCTGCCAAGCCTTTGAACAGAAGTGAGGCTAAGGTTGACCTTGTTATGATACAAATGTTGCTGCTTTTCAAATATAAATTTCTTTGTTATCATGCCAACTAGATTTTGGTCTCTATCACAACATGGTCACCTTCAGCCTCACTCCAAATCAAAGGCTTGGCAACTAAATACACAACTGTAAAATGGCCAATTACCAGCTTGGTCACTCACATTTTCCTGTGCTTCAAGCTGGTTGCCTGTTTTTACTTTGAGCTCTTATCAGTTAATAACCTTTGTTCTGATTAGTAACTGTGAGTACTTTGGTTTTGGTTTTTCAACACACAATTTGAAAGTGCTCTCATTAATTGATGAAATTTTCCTTGCTGATAAATTGTAATGATTTCAAGTCATTGCATTGGGTATAGCCTCGAAAAAGTAATTTGGAACACATGCTGCTAAGATGTAAATTGGGTGCTTAGCAGTACCTGATTCATCTGTATTTCCAAATATAGTCTTATGGACTGAAGTTATTTTAACACTATTTTTAATTAGTAACTTTAATTTAGAATCGCTATAATTATAGGGCTAACTGATATGCTTAATTATTTTATTTTTTTATGTTGTTAGGTGGCAGGAATAAAATTTTCCTTCAATCCTGACAAAGATCCTGGATGCAGAATACTGGAAGACTCTGTGAGCATCAACAATGAGCCACTTGTCAAAGATAAGGTTTGAACCTCTGAAGAAATGAATTCCTTTGTAAACTGATTTTAGGTTACTATGGTCTTCAACACTTCAGATATGTATGAGGAGTTCTGAGTTCCTATTTCATTTATAAATGTTTCTGAAATTTTGAATGTGACATAGAGATTGGTCTTCACTTTGTGATTTGTGGACATGTGGTTTGTTTGGTTGGTATTATTGCATTATCCACATTGTTATCACTGTGATAGACTAAGAGCAGAACCTCCTTTTCAGCAGAGTCTATCATTAGTCCAAAAAAAATCTGTGGTAGAAATAAATGATTTTGGTTATTGAACCATGCAGAAGTCTGGGAATGCGTTGCACTTCGCTCCCAGAGTTCTGCATAACATGCGAACATCAACTTTTCTTTTGCTCCTCCTTGCTCTTCCTTACTCTTCCAAAAGTTCATATTGCATTCTTGCTGAATGACAAAATAGAAGAATGGGTTATTTTAAATCCTTATAGAGATACAAAGTATCTACAAAGTCATATCTTGCAAAGGGCAAAGATGGTTATCAAGTATTTACCAAGGGCAAAGTTCTGGTGAGTTAAATTTGAGATACCAAACAGTTATATTGAGGGAAAAATTTGAACACAGGGTTGTTACTCTATGATAACTTTAAGTTGCAAGTGTTGTAAGCTTGTCGTTGGCGTTACAGGGAAAGGGAAGTTAATTTAAAACCTGTTTGTAGCCTAATATCATAATCATTTATCTTTTATGCCACCAGAAGATATGATTTTTTAAAATATTTTGTTGGGGATAAACTATCTGAGGTGGTGGCCAAATGGACATGATTTAACACTTTTACACACAAGATCAAAAAATTGATTCTCTGGACCAGTGTCATACATTTCTTTCTTGGTTGGTCTTGAGAATTTGGTGTCTTATCAGGACCAGAGTTCTTAACCCTCTTACTTCTCATTCTCTTTTGGATTTCCTTTTTTGTAACCTTCATTATTTCCATCTAGGTTGATGAAGAGGATGGTTCAATTTTAAACACAATCGTCAGGAACCATTTTCACTCAATCAACATTGTTAGAGGTGCTACAAAATCAAAATCCTCCCACAGACAAAGTCTAGCTATGTGAGTACTTATCAACACATTTCTGTTCATATTAAAGAGAGGTTGCATGTCAAGAACCCTTGGTCAGGTGAAGAAAATAGTGACAGCTTTAGAAGTTTTGGCATGTAGTATTGTTGAATATTTTTATGAGTTGTGTTGCGCCTATTTTGACAAGCCTGTAAGGCAAGTTAATATATAACTTACAACAATTGAAAATACTCAGCAACACTAGGCACCAAAACATCTTAATAATTATTTATTATCCCAATGTTTTAATTAATGCACATTTAAAAATGCATATAGAATAAATCATTTGGATTATAATAAATAATAGGGTGGGGAAAAGCAAAGCAGATAAGGAAGCTTAGCACATGCAGCCAAGTGGTTCAACAGGTTTTTTTTACGATATGAAATAACCAACCCACCCACATTGTGATAATTATTCATTATTAAGCACTCAGGAAATAAAAGATGAAGAGTTTTGCCTGTTAGTCACTAGGTAACCATACCATAACCAGCAACTCTCAGCAAAACTCTTGAGACACAAGAACAAAAGGGTTGAAAATAATCAAATTTAAAAACCATGTAGCCATGGGTACCCTCCTCTCCCTTTGCCATGTTGATTAGAATTCTTGAATTATTCAGCAGAAGAGTTGCAGTTGATATCAACTTTACTTAGGAAAGGCAAGGGGCTTGGAGCACTCTAATGAGATTAATATTTGCAATAATTTAAGTCTATTTCAAGAAAAGTTTTTCAGCCCTGTAACAAAATGACTCTAGTTAATTAACCTCTGACCGTGATAATGTAGTCTTAGTTTTATATTAAGTTACTAACCTGAAATAACTGTAACAAATTTAACTTTAACTTAAACTTGCCATCACAATGTAAGCATTACACTTTACTTTGTAACATATAACATTGCCTTCTGGATCACTCTTGTACAGTAGAGATAATGGTTAACCAAGAAAACATAAGGTTTTAACAACCTAATTCCTTACTACCTTACTACCTGGTATACAACAAGTGCATGAGTGCTATATGCAAAAGGAATAAGTAAGCAATATAAGTAAATAAACACAAAACTATTCAAACTAAATTGTGCAGACTCTAGCAAAGAATGTGTGGCATTGTACTAATTAGAGTTCTTTGCATGGAGTATATCTGTTGTTTTAATCACATTGAGTAGACAACAATCACCAGATGAAAATATTTGGCATTAAAACTCTTTCTGATTATGATTTTAAACATTTGGTTAAATAATTAAAAAATTAATAACATATGGCTATTATTATGGCTCAGATTTAGGCTTCGTTCTGAAAGGTCTTAGTATTACTATAAGAAATAACTTACACAAGTAGGAATAAGTCTTGTGCATACATGCACCAACTGTTACAAGCTTTTGTGTACTAATGTTTTGTTGAATAACCATAAATATAATTATTTAAAACATATTTTAAAAATCTTTTAATAGGCGATGTAGATCATCTGACGTTATTGATGATGGAAATAAAAAATCATCACTTCTTAGTCTGGAAAAAGAGCATATCAGCATTTCACCAAAGGTTGGTGTTGTAGTAGCTTACTAGTAAAGTCATCATTTGAGCCAAGAAGGCCACATACACCAGTATAGTATATCCAGCTTTCCCTAGCATTAAGCAACTGTAACTTCCTACGGATGGAAAGCCAGTCCAATGCAGGTTACCCACATGCATTTCATCAGATCTCCTTGATTGCTTTCTTGGGTGAAGAGAGGCACATCAAGAGTGAAGAGTCATCTCTAAAGACCCAGCAAATTAAAGGACATGCAACATTTCATTGAAACATCTTGCAACATTAATTGTTGGATCATGTTGTGAGGGAGTTGGCCAAATGCATGCAACACCTTGCAACATCCAAAAATGTTGCAACAAAAATTTGATTATTTTCAAACTTGATTCAACACCATCAAACATCTTGCAACATGTTGTTACAGGCTTGCCAAACTTATGCAACACTTTGCATGCAACAGTGTTACAAGATGTTGCTTTGAAATGTTGAGTGTGTTTGACTGGGCCTTAAGAATACATATCAACAACCTAGCCATGCAGTGCTTATAATTTAACCAAAAATTTTGATTTGCTGTCTAGGGCACTAACTATTAGATCACTGCATCAAGGCTTGTGGCTGTAGCTAATAAATGAAGATTTAGATTTACTTTACCATTTGACTGCATGATTGAATAAGTGAAAGCTGTTGAGGCACCTCTAACAAGATAATACAATTAAATTTCAATGCACTCATTGTTAGGTGGAAGGAAGAATTACAGTGGTCACAGAAGCAGATAAGGAAGTGAGTAGGACTTGCTTTCCAGAAAATGAGACTGTGCCTCTGAGTGAGCATGTTAAACAAACACAGAGTCAAGATACTTCACAGGGGGTATGTTTGAGAAGCTTCTCCTCTTTATTGTTTTTTGCTGTAGATTGTACTTTGAGTGTTTGTTATGTACATGTCAAACTCATGAGCTCAGGCAGAGGCTTTTAAGAGGGACCGTTACTTTCAAAATTTGGTCAATGGACTCTAAAATCTGATTGTTAGAGATTTTGATGGATTTAGTAGCACATGCAGTCTTGTATCTCATTTCTCAATAACCTCTTTTCATGAATTAGAATGAATGCTTAGAGAAAAGTGATTCTTCAGAACAAATAGCAACTCATCTAAATGGATCAGAAGTGGAAAAGACAGATCAAAATGGATCAGAAGTGGAAAATAGCACACAAGTTGAATTGGGAACACACAAGAAACAAAATAAGGATAATGTTGAGTACACTTCAGATGAAATTTTAGCAGTTGAAAAAGAAGTTACTTTACTGGACAATTTAGAGGGCAAACTGAAAAATGATCAGAATGAAGACATCATGAACAGAAACATTAAAAACACAGCTGATCAACAAGTAAAAGAGGTAGAAAAACAACAAGAAGCAGGCAATGAAGATCAGCTTTTGACAGCTGATGTTAAAACTGAAAAACCTGAGCAAAGGATAGATAATTCTTTGCTAAGTTTTTACACTGATTTCTCATGGGCTTTGTCAACCAATTTATGATTGTTTACGGTAACACTCTTTCCCTTTGTGGAAAACACTTCACAACTCACCTCACAATGTACAACAGGACAACTGAGATTAAACTGTATTATTTTTTAAATGCAGTTTGCCAAGACTTACAGTTGAAAGTGACTAATTTCATATTTTGTTATAACATCTTTCCAGGGACCAGATATGGCAACAGAGGATGAGTACTGGGATTTGTGGGAGGCAGTAAAAGAAGATGACATTGATGTGGTATGTGGAACAAGCCTATGTAGCATTTTTTTTTGTTGAATTTTTTTGGCAGAAGATGATAAGTGCTTGAGGTTTCTAATTGTCCTTTCTTGCTGAGTTTTATAGGTGGAAAATCTTCGCCAGGAGAAGAACATTAGATTCACTCGATGTCAGGATAACAAAACCATTCTTCATCTTGGAGCAGAGAGAAATGCAGTCAAGGTATTTGAAATTGAGTTGTGTCAGCATATCTGGGAAAATAATCTGCTCTTTTTCAATTCTGTCTTCAAGCTTAAAGCTTCCCTCTTTATTACCAATGCTGAGCACATCTAAAGGAGAAGTAATTTTTTAAGGTCTTGTGTCACCTTCCAAAAAGCTGTATTCAAGGACTTTTATCATTTCATCTACCCAGTGTGGAGACAAAGACAATGAAAATGATAAAGACAATATTAATGATACTGAATGATTAAGTTAATCATTAATGATAATTAATGATAATTAAGGATAATCAATGATAATTAAGGATAATTAATGATAATTATGATAATGACAGTGACATTGACATTGGCAATTAGAGTGATAATGATAATGATAATGATAATGGTGATGAAAATGAAACTTTTTTTAAGGTAATCCAGTACTTGCTGACTCATGGAGAAATGGATCCAAATGTCAAAGATGAAATATTAAAGGTTTTTTTCATTAAGCATTTTTAGTAGATTACTTAGTCCTGAAACAATTTTATCAAATGCATGTCATGCCAGGTCATCAGTTTGAATGATAAGGTATTTTTTATTTAGTAATAAATCTTTATAAAGAAAGATGGAGAATATTGGTAATTTTCAGTGAAGGAGTCCACAATAATGGGAGTTTATTTCAGTCATTTCTTTATGTGTCTTGTTGGGGGGCTGGTTCTTGTCCACAATGGACAAGCCAGGTGAGAGTCAACTGTACTTCAGTTCTCAATGAACACACAGCTGACACACAAACCAATTGTTTCCTATATTTTCAACAGGGTAGTTTTAAGAAGAAATTCCAGTGATTTGTCTTGTCTATTTAGGGGGTCCCTCTCCATGGTGCAGCAGAATATGGATCAATTGATGCTGCCAGAGTTCTTTTAGAGCATGGAGCAGAGGTAAATCAAGTGAAACTTGCTGGAATTGTTGATAACAGACAATTTGTCCTGAGTAGGTTGTTCATCTTCAGTTGAGCCCTTTGTAAATTGAGAATTATTCTTTTTTTTTTTTAATTTACATGAAATTGAGTTTGATACCCTTATCTTCATCCAGATCAACAAGCAAGACCTAATTGGGAATACAGCATTACATATTGCTTGCGAACATGAACAGGTGAGATGCCAAGAGGGAAGCAAAAGATTGATAGCCAATGAAGTAATGCTACATTCTATAATAGAAAATAACATAAGTTATGGAAACTGTGACCTGATTGGTTGGATGCTTGTTTTGTATTTAAATTATGATGAAAAGTTAGATTTGTATTAATTATGGAGCAGAAAATCAGTTAAGCAGAATCTGATGAAATGTGCTGGTATATTGCTTCATTTTAAAAGGTTAAAATGAGAACATTCCTCATTGATCAAGGTGCTGATAAAACTATAAAAAACTCAGGTATGTAATAAACTTATTTTGATTATATGATTGTTTTTTAAGGAGGAATGCTTTTTTAAAAAGTTACACTCAGCATTTTTTGTTGTTCCAACATTGCATACTAAGAATATGATATCATAAAAATACTCTTTTTTATAGACATTTTATCTCTCCAGATGAAAGTATATCTTATGTCATCACTAGTGCATGATAAGGAGACTGGAAAACAACTCCTAGGAAACCCACAGATGTCCCTTTTCCAACCAATGGTCTTCTCATCCTGCAGGTCACTTTACCCTTTTGGTCTTCTCATCTTGTGTGTCTTCTCATCCAGCAGGTCTTCTCAGCCAGTGCATCTTTTCATTCCATGGGTCCTCTCACCTTGTAGGTCTTCTTGTTCCATGGGTCTTCTTGTTCAGCAGGTCTTCTCATCCAGCAGGTCTTCTCAGCCAGTGCATCTTTTCATTCCATGGGTCCTCTCACCTTGTAGGTCTTCTTGTTCCATGGGTCTTCTTGTTCAGCAGGTCTTCTCATCCAGCAGGTCTTCCTATCCTGCAGTTCTTCTCATCCAGTGGGTTTTCTCATTCCATGGGTATCTTTATCCCACATGTTTTCTCATCTCACATGTCTTCTTATCCAGCAGTTCTTCTCATCCAGCATATCTTCTCATTATTCCTCAGGTCTTCTCAGCCAGTGGGTCTTTTCATTCCTTGGGTCTTTTCATCCTAGGCGTCTTCTCATCCTGTGAGTCTTCTAATCCAGCAAGTATCCTCATTGTGCAGGTTTTCTCATTATGTGGGTCCTCTAATCTCTTGGGTCTTGTCATTCAATGGGTGTTCTTTATCCTGCAGGTCTTCTCAACAAGCAGGTCTGATCCTGTGCGTGTTCTCATCTTGTGCATCTTCTCATCCTGTGATCACTCTTATCCTGCATATTTTGGTCTACCCTTTCCACAGGTCTTATGATCTATATGCTATAACACAATGCATTTTTTATAGGTGGTTTTTGTCCAGATAGTACTGAGATGATATGTAGTGTTCTTGTATTCCTTTTTTTTTCTTGCAGATGGTGAAACTCCTACTGTTTAGATACAAATGATTAAATATGTATTTTGACATTTGTGTAGATTACTTCTGAAAATTTATGAAAAATCACTCAAGATTCTCTGAGATGCACAGCTAATCAAAATTTGTATTGAGATAAATTAAAAGTTTAGGGCTACTTCTTTAACATTCTTCGTAGGAAAATATAAACAGAAAGGATTTGCCTCTAAGTTGTAGTTAAGTGGTATCCTAGGTTAATGTTTTCCTTCTCTCTTTTTTTTTTTTTTTTACCTTAATTAGCTTTCTTAGCTCTCTGTCATTATCTTTCTAGTGATCAGGAAAGTATTTTGAGGGTGCTGGTGTACTAATAAATTATTTCAACTAGCAAGGTGAAAATATTGTTAATTAATATATACAACACAGGTAAATAGTGCTTTTTGCATGTGCTGATCGGCTAGTTAGAAGTGATTAGCAAGTACTATTCACCACTAAGCAGCAAAATATACAGAATTGCACATCTAGAGTTAAATCTCCGACCATATTTTGGTATATTGACAGAAGTAAACTTATCTTTTTGGTTTTGTGGCATATACTAAAACAATTATGCACCTTAGTATTGGGAAAGGTGTGGATGCTTACTTACAAATATTTTTGATGTAAAATAATGGAAATTTGTATTTATAGTAGTTGTATTTAGGACAAAGATTATCCATTATTTGATTGTAAGATTTTTACTATTTGTTTGAAGGGAGTCTTGAAGAAGTTATTTATTAAATGAGTACTATTTTTTGACATGAAGGAATGTTATTAAGGGCTGTAAACAGTTGAAATTATGAAAGTTTTCTTAATAAATGGTTTCAATAAAGTAATACCTTGAAGGACATAGTGATGTGAATTATACAATATGACAGAGTGCTTGTACTGAATACTATTGGACACAAATCCCAGTGCAAGAGTAGTATGTGGTGTGAGCAGGGCCTGAAAAGGTCCTGCAAGATGCTAGTCAAAGGAAGAAATAGAAGGGGCGAAAGTCACTGCTAACACATAGTAAAATGCTGATTGATCAAGTGAGGTTAGGCCTGACAGGAGCATTTTTGGCTTTTTATCATGTCACATGTACCTTGCTGGGTTTAATCAATTAGCTACTAGTTCAAGCCAAATATTTATCTCTCCAGCCCATCCACTTAATCAACAATATCTCACATGAAGTCACAAAATCAGTCTAATAATTTGCCTTCAAGCTGCAATGCACTTCATTGTAAATTGGTTTAAAGAATAGTTGTTTCCATATAAAAAATCCATAGAAAAAAATGAACTGTACCATGGAGTTTGGTTTCAAACCAAATCAAAGAAGTGCATTGTACAAGATTAAAGAGAAGGAAAAGTGCATTGTACAACATTGAACTGCCTGAAGAGAAAGAACTATTTTTTTATCACACTGATGTGACTTTGACTTTATTTATATTATAAATTAATATTTTTTCCTACAAACAGGTAACAAGAACAAGCTGTTGTATAAGCTCTATGGTGTATCTTCATAAACATGGAAATTTTTTTTAGGAGGGGTGGGGGGGGGGGGGAGAGGAGGAGGAAGGGGAGAGAGGTACAATAGTTGTGAGTCATTTTACTTTATTGCACCTAAATTTGTTAATTAAAGATCTTCCAATTTGCAAGTGTCAAACATTGTGGCAGTGTGAGGTAGTGCATAAACTGTATTGCAGAAATTGCTAAAACCCTTTAAAGTAACCCTAAGTAACCAGCATCTAATTTCTCCCTACAGTATTATTGGTGAATCATTCATTAAGAACTAGAGAATAAAGAAAATGATTGCTAACCTAAGATGCTTTGATAGTTAAACAAATTGTCCTTGTCAATACCAAAGGTAATGTAGAGAGGAGTATGGAGAATAAGGATTCTGGCTTTAGGGTTTAACCCTTTAACTCCCATGAGTGACCAAGACAGAATTTCTCCTTACAAAATTGATATGATATCAATCAGATAAGTGATAAGAACAAAGAAAAATATCAATTTGGGGTTAATTAGTTGATCCAATGCTAAATTCTCTGAACTAACATAAGAATTGTATGGTTAATAGTAAGGAGAATTACAAATTTGATCTTGAAGTTTAAGGGTTAAATTAACACTCTAACAAAATTACAACTTCACAATATTTATTTTGTAAATTGGTATACATTTCTTTCACTTTCTTGAGACAATCTTCTCTCCAATAATATTATTTAACATCAAAAATTTCAGCATAAAGTACTTTGTTGAATTTTATCAAATAAGCTGGACAATTAATTTTGTGCCATTTCATTTCAGTTTGAGAGATTCCAGATAATAAAAAAATATATTCAAATATTAACGAGCCAAAACTGAAACTGAATGCATAACATCTAATTAACATTACACAAGAATGAAAGGACATTCTCAAATCCTTGTGCATCACTGCCAAAATCTGACAAAGAATTTAGTATATGTAAGCATTTTACAGCAATTTTTTGCAATGCTGACCTAAATCCGTTTGTTTCAAGCTCCTACAGCATGTGCATGCAGCTAGTTCTATCATTCTTTGAAGTTGCATCAATGGGTTAGATGTTACACTGTTTCAGTATGACCACTTAGTTTGATGGGAAAAAGGTATTAACTTATTATTAAGGTATTATTGAATGTGACAATTAAATATTCAGAAGTGAGTCTGGATAAGTAAAAATTCCTTTTAATTGAGGTTCAGATAATTTATGTTTGATTTTATTCAATTTTCATAATCATATCCTTTTCAAAGGTGGAAATAAAATTGTATTGGTTTCTAAAGTGTGCTTTCTTAAGAGTGTCTTCTGAAAATCACAATTTTGAATAAATTGCTGCTGTAGTTCTTCCACATGGATGAAAGACATAAAATGTTGTACATTAAAATAATAAAATGCTTTGGTCAACACACAAAATGTATCCAATGTTATTTACAGTATGTTTTTTCGAGTAAACCTCGATTTCCTAATAGAATATTTTGCAAAGAAACACCCAAGTATTAAAATCTTAGCCCAACCTTACAGTTTCTTTTGTTACATTGTTGGCTACATGGAAATGTGTTCAAACAACTTTTGAGGTAGACAAGTCTGTCTTTCGCAATATTTCTCTTGTGAAGTTTGCCTTGAAGCCTTGACTTCAAGAGCACAACCCCAGCTCTCTAGCTCATATCCAAACTGTCCAATGTGTACCATTCACCCAGTGAGTTTTTCTGCACACCATAAATACAATGTTACTCAAAATAGTTAATCATACAGTAACATTAAGATAATAAAGTGAAAAATTGTACCACAATATCATTTCTGTATCTTAAAGTTCCCAGTTGCTTCAGTCAATCAGTTCACTAGTGTCATGATGTTGGATAAGGTTGGCTCTACATTGGAGCTGGAGGCTCCTGTATAAAATGCATGACCATTACTGATGAAGCGCAAAGTAAATAAATAAATTAATGACCCCTTATAAATCGTAGTGAATTAGGAATGAAATACAATAAGAATGTAGATATTAAGGTATATCTAAAAATATACAAAAGCTACTACCCATCAATATTAACTATGATAAGCTTTGCTTTTAACTGTTGTTGAAAACACACTTGAATTTTGAATGGAAGTAGGTTTATGTCTAAGTGTGCAGAGTATCATATGCAACATACCAGCAAATGTGACCATCAAGTGGTGCCAATCAACCATAACCATGAGATATGTTGAACAAGGCTCAGTTGATCAAAGAGCAGATAAAGCTATCCAGAAGATAAGTGTTAGCAAAACATACTGCCCTTTCAACCAGACAGAGATTTATCCAGTGCATAGTGTTATCCTCTCTTTGAACAACAAGGTACACAGATATTTCTTACACATATGTGTATTTTCAGATTCTACAATCAACTGTTGTCTTTTTCATCATTTGAAATGTCCCTTGCAGGTACATAAGTTTTCTGTGTTACAGATATTCTTTTGGGAAACACATTGCAAGAAGTTAAATATGTGTAGCCTTCAGGGCTCAGTTGTATTATGGGCCAAAATTGCTATCCAATGGATAAATCGCTATCCAGTGGAAAAGGGAAAGCAAAATGTATAACATTATTCACCAGATAGAGTTTTATCCAGTGGATAGTGTTATCCAATCTTCAAAACAACTGAGACCAGGTCTGTATCCCCATTGTTCTCTACCATGGAAGGATGTGTACTTCAGATTACAATGGATTTTAACATCCTTCAAGTACCCCAGCACAACCACTTGAAATGGACTGTCCAAGCTTTCACTTTGCAAGGAGCGTATCAGTTTGGTTGACCAGTTCCCACCAACAAATTCAACTACACCTGGTTAGATGTCAAACTGAAGACTTGACTGACGAAACAGTAACTGGAATAGCCTTGAGCTCAGTTCTCATACAAACAAATTCACCTATCACAGCCATCAATGCCATACATGTTAAGTTCAACATCCACCAGCTACCTGATGATGGAAAACCATCATAAATACAGCAGTTGACCAAGTGTATAAGATGTGCAGTGGCAGCAAAATCCAGACACTAGAGACAGGAAAAGATCAAGTTCTATCAGCTTGGCTTACAGAGCTGTAATTGGGCCTGGGGGAAAAACACCACAATCAGTTCCATGAGATAAGTGCGCCCAGTGATCTTTTTTGTCCTACCAAATTTTGTCCAGCCTTACCAATCTTCAAAAGTGCCATTCTCCTGCCTTGAGGCAGGACAAATTTTACATGTAGCAATAAACTGCAAGGAACCTGCTTCTTTTGAAAACCCTGGGGCAGGGCTTTATCAGAAACTCCTAATATTTCTTCCTTGTAATTTTTTTTTTTTTAAGTTTATGGCATTAAAATTTGAAATACAATGCATATTATACTAATTACATATTGTCTCTGAGTTCTTGAAATACTGGTATTTAAATTTGAAGATAAAAATTCACTTACTTGCTTTGCTCTCCTAACAATAACCCACAATCCACCAGCCCTATGTAAAAATACACTTGGTGGTTGAGATTTGTCCTTGATTCAAATGTTATTTTCCCTTGTTTCCAAACCCATTATGATACATAGTCATACCCAAACAAAGGAAAATAACCGTTACAATTAACCCAGCATTTAACAGGGTATCCAGTTATTTCACACCCACAGATGTTTGGAACTCAGTTGGGTTTGTACAAAAAATCCATGGGTACAAAACGACAGATAAGCTATACAAGTTAAGGATTACTAAAAAATAAATTCCAAATTAAAGTTGAACCCCTATGACTCAAACCCTCAATTCCCTTGGCAATTTGAGTAACCAGGGCTCAACTGTGGGTTTGCACCCTTACAATGACACACTCGTACGAGCAACATCTCAAATAGACTAAACGCCCAAGGGGTCAGAAACCTCGGAAAATTCATACATTGTAAAAACATCAAAAGTTTTGGAATCACTTTACATTCCTAAACCAACATTTGATATTTAAAGAATTTCGAAACAAATTTTCAGAGGAAATTCAGTGAAAATCTCTGACTGAGGGGGGATTTCGTCTACTTAGGCGGTTGCCAGCTGCCGGGCATGAGCGAAAGTGCAGACGCAATCAGGAAATTAGTTAATAAAATACCTCGACAAACGTGTTTCCACTCAAGACATTTTATGGATTGCGGGCAATAACTCAGTATTCAAGGCTTCAACAAACAATTGACACTGGCTGTCATTTTGATTGCGCCTTAATTAATAAATAAATCAAAATTTATTCGACTACAAAAGTGTACTATGTTCATTAGAAATAGACGGAAAAGAAAGTCTATGGTCGGTTACCGTAGAATTGTTTACTGACCCAGTAAGCGTGTTCAGGCAAAAAGCCACCATCGTTATCTTTCCCCTAGAAGAAGTAAATTGAATATCCTGTGGGAAAAGAAGTATTTTTGATTAAAAATATGCTGCTGAAGGACATCTAAGGATGAAGAGGGATAAAAGATGGTATTTACCTCTTCACTAAAAAATTGGTCTAGCGACCGCGAATTTCCCGTCGAAAAGTCAACGAACACAACCCAGAAAGCTAAGAATAAGTAATACACGCATTGAACGGCGACAATTTGCGAAATAATAAGGCACGGATCCCAAACATAACTCCTAAATCCAGCGGCCATGTTCAGTGAGTTGGAAATACTTGACGTGTCGTGACGTCATTTCTGTAATGAGCGGCATAATTTTCCCCTTCTATCTCCCCCAAAGAAGAGGGATCAAACTGATGAAACCCAGTAGTGAGACTGATTTCTTTTGCTTGTTTCAATGTACAGATATTTTGTAGTATGTTGCAAACCAGCAGTGTAGATTGTCCAGTTTGTGGGCGCTCGTTTTCAGCCTCGTTTGTGAACGAACACGTGAATAAGTGTCTGAACAGTCAAGATATTGAATTGCAAAGCAATGGAGGCAGCGGACAACATGAAAAGGGCATGTTAGCAAACAGTCTTCTCAAAGGGAACACTAAATCTCCAGATGGAACAACAGTCAAAAAATCGAAAAATGAAAAGGCTTCCAACAGCTGGTTTGGTAATACTAGTCCTCCGACAAACGCCTTGAAAAGGAGTTCTTCTAATTTGGCGGGAAAAGCAAGTACGGATTCTTCTTCGAAAAGGTTGAAGTTGCACCAAAATGGTCAAGAGACGCAAAATAAAGTAACAGAGGAGCTCCTTTCTCTCCAACACTCTAGTTCACCATCTCTCGGCCAAAAGAAAGGCATAGAACACAACAAGGGGCAAAAATCGAAAAGCAGTCAATTTACTCCATTAGCTGAAAGAATGCGGCCTAAAACATTAGCAGAGTATGTCGGTCAAACCCAGGCTGTTGGAAATAACAGTCTTTTGAGGACTTTACTTGAGGCTGACGAAATTCCATCCATGATCTTTTGGGGACCCCCTGGCTGTGGAAAGGTATTTCAAGAAATATCACAAAAAAGCGTGTTGGAAGGGGGGAAGGGGGGAGGGGAAGAGATGGAACTCCTCTCTAAAATGACAGAAGTGCCCAATTTGCTCTTGAAGAGACAAATTTTTATTAACTAAGACCCCTCTGCACTTTATTAGAGGAGTGCCACCCCCCTTATGAAATCACTGATCTACTCACCCTTCCTTCCCCCCCCCCCTCCTAGTGAGTGACCATTTGGAAAGGTTGTGAAAAATCCTCACATCATAAATTGTAAATCATCAAACAAGAAAAACAAATAATATCACAGTTAATGCCACAATCTATCAATATGAGCTCGCTAACCTTATGAAAATTTAATTCTCTTTATGCACAAAATAATGGGTAAAATCATATTGGTCATATTAATCCAGTGTATAGAATCTAAGCTGTCCTCTTTTTGGTTAACTTTTGTTATGGAGTTGTCTCAAGGTTATCAGAAAGACTAGAATATTAGGTTTAAACAGTTTTTCCCCCCCCTCCCTCCCTAGGGTTGGTGCTTTGGTGGATTTTTTATGGCATTTTATATACTTCTTATAGATCACTTTCACCCCTAACAGTGCCATTTGGCAAAAAGTTTCAAAACTTTGGCCTGTTCTAATTTTCAGACCACCTTGGCTCATATTATAGCCAACTCTGCTAGAATCAATGGCAAGGCAAGGTTTGTGCAACTGTCTGCAACCACTAGTGGTATAAATGACGTCAAGGAAGTTGTCAAAGTGGCTCGGAATGAACAGCAAATGTTCAAGCGCAAGACAATTTTGTTTGTGGATGAGATACACAGATTCAATAAGTTACAACAAGTATGTAACTATATTTTGATGTTAGTTTAAACAATCAAAATTAGGAATTGTCCTTATTAACTGCTATAGAAAAAGGCTTTGATTGGCTTTATTATTGCTTGAAAGTGACCTTTGCTCCTAAAAAAAGACAGCCTCAAAATACACCATGCAGAATTGAGTGTCCAATCTTTCAAAGTTTTCAGGCAGAGGATGTGCAGCCCCCCCTCCTTTTCAAGCCCATCTAATATGCTACAACTAGTGCATCTTTTAGACTCCTCAACTCAAACTTCAATCCTTCAAGTGCATGCCTCTTTGTTGTAGGAGAGTAAAAGAGGTCTTGAGCCAACTTTTTTTTATAGAAGGCATGAAGCATTTAAAAAAACTGGAATTGGTTAGGATGGGGGGGGGCATTAGGGGCGTCCATGCTAAGGTATTGACATTATAGATGTTATAGATGTTACCTGATACTAGGGCTAACAGGGGTGTCACACAGGGGGAGAGAAGGGGGGCTCACACTGTGTCAAATAGAGGGTACTCACCAGATTGTCATGTCAACCTCCATGCCATGTTTTACTTATGAGACAAAAAGATTCTTACAAAGTAGGGGGGGTCATGGGCACCCCAGGATCCCCCTAGCCAGAGAGTTCCACGTAATTTTATAGTGTATAATGTATAATTATCATGGATACATCTTTTCATATTTAAGGACACATTTCTCCCACATGTTGAAAATGGAACCATTACGTTGATAGGAGCAACTACAGAGAATCCTTCATTCCAGCTTAACAATGCACTTCTAAGTCGCTGTAGAGTTATTGTACTTGAGAAGCTTACTGTAGATCATGTGGAACAAATTCTAAGAAATGCTGTAAACTCTCTTGGCATGCTAGTGGGTTCAAGGGACTCACTTGTAACAAACAAGAGACAAGCCTCATCTGAGTAAGTCATTTAATTACTTGCTATATATATGTAATTACATGGTTAGGTTTCTAATTCAAGAGTAATCCAGTCTTGGCAAAGTAAAACTAATGAGTAAATTGGTAATGGTAATAGGACTGAGTGGAGTTAAATCAGTTTGTAATCATACGAGTGATAACAAAATTGGACACACACTCAGCAGGAGTCAGATTTGTTTATCACATGTATGATTACAGACCTAATCAAAACTACAACAAAATTCTCAAATGTGATTGGTTATCACCAGACTGATTTGAACACTAATAGGACAGTGTACATGTCTTGCTCGTAATTGGACAGTGTAATAGGACAGTTAAAGGGACAGTTAACACATTATGCCCGTGTAAGAGGACAGAACACGTCATGAGCATGCACTGTTCTCTCACATTTTGCCAAGTTAACTGTTGATATTTTCATGGAAACATATAACTAATGTCTAGCTTCTTTCTCAAATTTTGTCATCATTTTAATTAATTGGTAACAGGACTTTGTGTCATCCAATTCAGTTTGTAATCATACAAGTGATCAACAAATCAGACTCCCACTTTGTGGCTGTCCAATTTTGTCAATCACTTGTATAATTATGGACTGAATTAAATTTCACTCGGTCCTATTACCATTATGAATTGGATGACACAAAGTCTTACAACCAATTAATCATAAAAATTACAGTTTTGGCGAAAAAAAGAATAGCCAGGTTATGAAAGAAAGGGAAATTTGCATTAAAAGACTAATAAAGAGATGTAAATTGTTTAATGTCGCTCTGAGATTGGTTGTGATTGATTGATTGGTTATTGAACTGTCCGATAGCAAACTGTACAATAACAACTTGGCAAGTGAATTAGTGGAAAATGGAAGTTTTTTAAACAAATCACAATTGAAGAAATTGTAATTTTTATGATTAAGTATGAAACACAGTTGTTGTACAAATTTAGGGATCTGTTGCTTCCCTAGAAAGAATGTAAAATCCTTAGGAATTTCTCTAGATTGAACACAAACCATTCTAACAAGTACCTCACACATGTCACAGAGTATGTCCTTAAGAATTTTACTCTGTTCTTTTGTATTTATTTTTCTTTGTTACAAAATCGTAATGTCATTTTTTATTATTTTTCCTGATAGTGGTGACTTGCATGTGGTTATAGAAGAAAATGCTATTAAAACTCTGGCCAACTTGTGTGATGGTGATGCTAGGATTGCCCTCAATGGTCTTCAACTTGCAATACAGTCACAAGTGGCCGCAGTAAAACAAAAACCAAAGAAGCAGGACACAAAAGAACTAAATGGCTCTCCATCATCGCAACAAAACCCTTCACCTAACATAGATGCTGATCCCCATGGAGATGATGAAGAACTAGTTTATATCAATGTATCTCACATCAAAGAAGGTCTTCAAAAGACTCACTTGCTTTACGATAAGAATGGTGAAGAACATTATAACATCATTTCTGCCCTACACAAATCAATAAGGGGGAGTGATGAAAATGCTGCTTTGTACTGGCTGGCAAGAATGCTTGTTGGAGGAGAAGATCCTCTCTATGTTGCCCGCAGATTGGTGAGATTTGCTAGTGAAGATGTTGGTAAGTGAGTGGGTTAATTTTTTGCTGTACCTCAATTTTGTGGGGTTTTTTTTGTTAATTTTACACCTTTTCAATTTGGAAAGTAAAAAGTGATGTGAATAATAATTTTGATACCCACCTTGCAAGGAGAAAGTATATATAGTTGATTGTCAATAAACAAGACAGCACCATTTGCACAATAGCTTCCCACATGGGTAAGCAAGGTCATCAGTAATCCTTCCTGTTAATTCGAGAGTAGCATTCATTAATTTGTCTTTTACACACCACAGACATTCAAAATGCTCAATTACTATTATCACATTTTAACCCTCATCTGTAGGTTTAGCAGACCCACAGGCCTTGAACCAAGCTGTGGCCTCTTATCAAGCCTGCCATTTTATAGGAATGCCAGAGTGTGATGTAAGCTGTGTGTTCAGAAATGTTTAACAGTATCATTCTAATCAAGTGTCAAAAAGGAAAAGGAACTGCATTGGTTTCAGTTGAGTGTGTTCTTTGATTGGTTTAGAAAATCTGTGTGAAAATCAATCAGATGCAAAACTAAATTTGACTGAAGCATGTAAACAGGCGCTTATTATTAAAGCTTTGGCACAAGACTGTCTTTGCCTGCGGTAAAATATGAGGCCTTGAGCAAGGCAAAGTGTCCAGCACTAATATTAGTGCCAGATCCTCAGAGAAGTTCTCTCTGACTCATGTCAAATCTTCTAGCAGCTAGGTTGAGATATGTACCTCCAGCAGGCAGTTAATGAAGGTCTGCTGGCTGGCTAGTTCAACAGTGACTTATTTGGGCCCTTGGACCTCCTTTCCCCTGATGGTGATTACATTTATTTACTTTCAATTGAGTATAAATTGGCCTCGTGTAAGTTTTACCCTTATGATTGACTGTGTTATTTTTTATGAATTCAATAAACAAGAATTCTATCAGGGAAAGATGCTTTTCATCTTGTCACAAGGGTGAGACAGGAAAAATTTTGAGTCCCATGAGGAATCGAACCTCAAACATTCAGATTCTACACTCCAATGCTCTACCACTGAGCCTCAGAGATTCTATGGCCAGCAAGATCCATTACGAAGTGCATGGTTTAGTTTGTACTTTAACTTAAAAAATTTCAGGAAAAGGCTGTTTTAGTTGTATAATATGTCAATGATTGCCATTGATGTAATGGACTCTGATTCACTGCTAAAACAAATAATTATATCCAGAAATTAGTTTCTGTGAAAACTCACCACATTTGGTGTGTTTTGGCCCCTTGAAACTGGTTCTAAATTATGATGATCTTATCGTCACTCATTTGATTAGTAGTTATCAACAACATATTCCTTAATCCTTTACACCCTAACATCAGTATGCATATTCTCCTTACTGTTCTCTATATATTTCTTAGGGTGTTGACAAGGAGAATTTATGTAAAAAACAAGAGTTTCTTTAGTTGGTGATCATTTCCTTTATTCTTATCACATTAATGTGTGATTCAAGGGTGATATTGTAAGGAGAATTAGAAATCGGTCACTCTGAGAGGAAGAAGGGCTAAGTGGCCACCAATGATGTAATAGCAGGTTGCACAGTGAGTCAAAACCCAAACAAGAGAGTCTCCTTACAGGCAAAACAGATGATAGTGAGAGTCTTACATGCGCCAGTAGACCACTGGTAACCAGCTTATATTGAAACTCATCATCATTGTCTTCTGTATGATTTAATATTTGATTTTAATGTTATTTTGTAATCCTTACACAGGTTATATTGGCTCAAGCTGTTGTTTACCTTTCAAGAGCTCCAAAATCCATTGAAATATTTAATGCATACGGTGAAGCCAAGAAGTGTGTGCGCAGTTGGGAGGGTCCACAGCCAACAGTACCCTTGCACATCAGAAATGCTCCAACTAAACTGATGAAAAGTTTGGGTTACAGTGCAGGATACAAGTATAATCCCTCATTTGATGGCCCTGTTGATCAGACTTATTTACCTCCAGAAGTGCAAGGTGTTGATTTCTTTACATGGAGCAAAACCAAATCTGGGGGAAATGATGTTTAAGAAATGCAGTGTTCCACATTCCAACATAGCATTTTTTTCTCAAGGATAGAGTTACTGGATATTTTGAATAATTTCATGTTGTGTTTTGTAAATAGAGTAAGACAGATAGGAGTCTTCCTCAAGGAATCAAGTTGCAAACATTAAGACTTCCGATGTTCTACCATAGAGCTACAAATAATTTTTTTGATTGAGCAGTGTTGAAAGCACTGTGCACCTATAAAGGAGTAGGAAAGATGGTAATTTCTAAGCTTAGTGGTTGAACAAAAAAAGTTAATTCTTCTGTTGTAGGTGTTAGACATGGAAAAAATGTATACTAAGTACATCTCAAGGTATTGTTGTATACCTAGACTTACACTAAACAGAACAAGCACTGTGATTGGTTGATTCTTGGTTATGTGCCACTGATGAAATTCAAATGTATCCCGACCAGGATACAATTGCACAGTTGTTGCCTGCGCACAGAATACAACAGCGGGTGATTGCCATATGATCAATTAAGGGAAAGTCTAAATATATAACAAAGCACTTAGTGTATGGTCCCTCGCGAAACTAGTTAATTTTGTTTTCCCTTAAGTCTTGACGTTTTCCTCAACTTTATCTCAGGAAACATCAGGCCTTTCAGGAAAACTTAACTAACTGTTTCCCTGGGACTATACATTAAGTGTATAGTATTTTCATTACCTATTTGCAGGACAGTCTACAGGCATTATAGGGAGAAGTTATCTGTTAATCACTTCCAAGAGTTTAAGGGTTAAAAGAATCAAAATGAAAAAATAAATATGAATAAGGGAATATTGTAATTACCTAAGATAGAAATGATGTTTAAAATATTTTTCGTAACTGTACTTTGTTTTTTTCACGCGAAAATCACTTCGATAACGTTTCGCGAAAAAATGTATAAAAAATTGTAGTTTGACAGGTCTTGGTAAACCAATACGATGTAAATTTGCCGAGTCATTGAAATGAACTGAAATGTATCTTCTTGACAAATTACTCACGAATCACGCCTTATTCTTACTGAGCAATAATTTTCGGAGGAAACTAGCTGTTTTTCCAACTTTTTGGACCTTAATATCCTAAATGTTGGAGGTCTCTCGATTACTACTGGTCTCTACTTCTCAAGTTCTCCAAACCTTCCGTGTGCGACCATAATATTCCCGCCAACTATAATAATTAAATAATTGTCCAAGAAGAACAATCCAAAATTTTGGAAATTATTTTCAGACTATAGTTGGTTGGTCAGCATTAGATTCCATCCACCAAAACCCCCTCGGTCGAGAGGGACTGAGTTGAAATATTTAATGACTTGCAAAACATAACCAAAGATTCTCGGAAATCCGCAAGTGATGTAGCCGAACATCCGAAGCTGTAAATCCCATGATTCTTGAGGAACAAACAGAAACAGCATAGCGAGAATTTTAAGTCGCGAACCATTGCGTGACGGTAGACATGCAGATAATTTAGGATACGTAAATTCTGTTGATGAGGTGCATAAACTTATTGCGGAATTTGAAACAGGATTGACGACGAAGTTTTCTTTCTTTAAAGCTGTCAAAGGTTTCGGGAACACCGGTGTGTGTGTGTATATATATATATATATATATTTTGATATAGCTCTTTGGCTTTACAAAGCTTTGCTATCGCTATTGTGCATGCTCACTAGTTTATCTAGTTCAAGTCCTCTGGCATGGCTTGGATGATACCACAATTGTGGAATCATTCGGGTTAATTTAATGCTTGCACCTCCTTCCTCAGACAGAAGTCACAAAATACTCGGGGAAGATGCATAAGATATTTAAGGAGCAAAAATTCGTTTTTTTCTGGTGTGCCTTTCCTGATTTTTGGAAGGAAAGTGTTCAATTGCCAGTATGGCATAGATAGAACAGCTGGAGAGAAAGGGAAGAGAAAAAATGTAGAAGAAGTACTGTATATAATAATTTCTTTTTATCCTCGACCTTTGTGTTACTGTCAACTATGGCTTGCTAATTCGAAAGGTCAAATACATGAATGGGTCATATGACATTGATCTCAGAATACTTTTATGACAAACGTGATAACAGTTCAATCTTGGCTAAATTGAAGATGGTTTAGAAGTTAACAATTATAAGAACTTTTCACTAACATATGCTGCTGACAAAGGAGAAAATGTATGCAATTCTGCATTTTTTGCTTGCTATCAAGCAATCATATGTTGGCTCCTTATCACGCTATGACACTTCCGTTTTGTCACATTCCAAAAAATGACTTGAGAAATACACTGTCGCTCATCTTACACTGTTATATTTACCTATTACAGAAGACCGGAAAAAAAGATTTTGTTTTCAAGAAAATAAGATTTCTTGTCCAAGACACAAGGAAGTTTGACTGAAAAGCACAAATAAAAATGTGAGAAATTTTATTTTTTTCAGAGAACAAGGTAGTTCTACTCATGTATAAACAGAACAAATGCAATTTAATAAATCAGATATGCGGCATGACTCCTTTTCTTCCATCCCCACTCAAAACAAGCAAACACACCTATAGTGGTTCCAGTCTGGTCTGCAAATGAAAGGGAGGAAGGTGATCAATGCAAAATTAAGCATTAGGGTTCTTATTTACAACATATTGATTATTGTAAACTGATATCAAGAAATTAAGGTTGCAAGTAGCAGCCAGCTGAGTTATAGTTTGAGTTTTATCAAGTCCATTACTTTGTTAAATTTAGAGTAACCTTGTCTTGAGAGAGGGAAATTGAGGAGCTGTAATATACTTATCATCAATTAGAGACCACAAAGAAAAATTTATTTATAGAGACTTTTGAAGGAGAGGGGTAAGACTTATGAAAAGCAGACATATAGATAAACTTTACTTTACCGCTAAATGGGTTACAATATAAAGTGCTCAGTATTTGGATTAGCTATGGCTCAACTTAAACTTTGCTTTAGCTTCAAGTTTAATCCTTTGTGGTTTCCTTTCTCTGTGTTTATTTTTCAAGTTATGTTACACAAAAGAACACAAAAATGACAAGGAATGCTTTTGAATATTAAGAGGCTGGAATAAGCAAGAAACCAAAACTGAATTTTAAACAGTACAAAGTTAATTTGATCTTCCAATGTTATTTAATTTTAACCATTAATAGAATTTGCTATTTAAATTTATCCCCTCCATTTTTCTGGATATTGCAAGCAAAAACAAACAATTATCACAAAATGCATGGTATTCAATGGTTTGATTCACCAATGTGGCAAAGGCCTTTCACTGTCTATCCATAAAAAGGGAAATAATTTGTAAAACGTAAGACATTCTGCATCTTGAGTGTATACTTATTCATCCATGTGAAATTAAAGGTTACTTGAAATAAATGTGAAAGATTTATAGGATTTTCAGACCCCTGATAACAATTACTGATGTGCTGATTTGTTGTACTTAAAGGTTATGATTTTAGCAGAAATAGTGGAAGAAATTTCTGGACCTGGAATTTTGCTGCAAATGTCTGTTTAAGTTAGTTTAAGTCAGTTAAAAACTCTCCTGTTTCAAGATTACATGATTGCCACACCAGAACCTTTTGTATTCTATATTGTGCACCATGTTATGATTATGGTTTCAATAATAAAAGGTGCTGACTCAAGAACTTTGCAAAATATCACTACATACAAATAAATAGATTGTGGTTATGTACTCCAAATAGTAGGTCACATCAGTCTTCTGTAAGGAAGTAGCAGAAATTGCTATGGTGGTTTTGGTGGATGGAGAGAAACATCCACCAAAACCACTTTATTCTATGTGTTACGAGTTATGATAATCATTATGAACGTTTGGTCGGTCAGCAATAATTGTGCACCATAAAAAATGATTAGCCAGAGCACTAACTGCTAATTATTGGTATAAATCTTTTGTCTCCCTGAACATCTAACAGTGGCTATAGATAAAATTAAAAAAATATATTGTTGATGGTTTTGGTCAAAGTTTTGGTGGATGTTCCCTAATGACATCCAGCAAAACTACGTAACATCTGGGCACCTTTTAAATACGTGAAATAATTATCTGCATAAAATTGCGTAAAATGTTTTATAATACTACAATCGAACAATAAATTAATACTTACCATTTCTTAAGGAAAAAGTTTTGACGCAATTTCCCAAACAAATAATACACTTTGGTCATCGGGATAAGTCGGGATGTTGTCGTAGCTTCGTAATTTTCATTTAGTATAACAAGTCATGAGTTGTCCATCATTCCATCTCAGTCCCTCTCAACCAAGGTGGTTTTGGTGGATGGAATCTAATGCTGACCTAGTTGGTTATAATTATTGGGGATCGCTAGCCCTTCAGATCACCATGTTCTCCCGCCATGCGTTCAAGCGCGCGAAAAGACAATGACTCGGCCAAGTAA
This sequence comes from Pocillopora verrucosa, assembly GCF_036669915.1. Taxonomy (NCBI): domain Eukaryota; kingdom Metazoa; phylum Cnidaria; class Anthozoa; order Scleractinia; family Pocilloporidae; genus Pocillopora; species Pocillopora verrucosa. The sequence goes on from NC_089314.1 coordinate 19,253,856, forward strand.
TGGTAACTACATTGTTCTTCAAAATGGAGGACGATACCATGCGAGGAAGTCCTTGAGTTTTTATCTCTTCCTGTCGCTGGATTCAGGCATATTTTTTTTTCATTTTATTCTGCCAGCGGTTATTTCCCCGGTCCTCTCAATAATCTAATCAAAATGGTGAGCTTTGCCGATCTGGTCTCTTTGCCTAAGGGTGCTTCGAAGGCGAAGTGGCGAACTCTGTTGTATATTTCGTGACTTTGCATACAAGCACGTCAACAATTCAGTCGTGATTTCAGTATAGTTATTAATTTTTCCTTTTAACATTTGAGACGATATTTTGTTCCCAATGAACGCTTTCTTCGGCCAAATGCCCAGTAAACTTTGCGTGCGTTTAACCCGCTCCGTGGTTGAAACTTTTGATTAAAAATTCCATAATTTCCATTAAACTTTACAGACGACATTCAGGCAACGTCTTATTCGAAGTTTGGTCAATCACGGTTTAGCTGTTGTGGGCTGCACCACGGTTATAGTCACATACCATTTCTCGACGAGTGGCGACGAGAGATTTTACAGATCCATTGTCATGCCAGTTGTAATGAAGGTTCTTAATGCTGAACGCGCCCATGCATTTGCTGTATGGTTGGCTTCCAAAGGTCTTGTTCCTGTGGACAGAACTGGTGATCCAGAGATCTTGGTAAATGCAAATGTTATTTGAGAAAAAGAAATAGGGTTTGAGGGGGGTAAACTGGCCTGCTTTCTCCACCCTTCTCCCCTACCCCCACTTTCCTCCCCAACCACCCATGTTGCCCATCTTTCCTGAGCAGTTCACCTGTATCCTTTAAAACTCCTGAGGAGAGAGATTCTGGGAGAGTGTCATCAAAGAGCACAATGTAATTCACCATAGCAAGGGCTCCTAACTTTTTAACACCTAAGATCTCATTAGTAATTCTCCTTACTGTCTGCCATACAATTCTTATGATGCTAGTTCTGAGAATTTGATACTGGATCAACTGGGACATCCCCAACCTCATATTTTTCTTTATTCTCACCACCTGTCTGATCGATAATGTAAGGAGGAAATCTGCCTTGGTCACTCACAGGAGTTAAAGGGTTAACAAGATCTTCAAATCTGAAATCCATTACACTTAGGTTGGTGTATCTCTCTTACTTGGGGTATTCAAACAAAAATAGCCTTGAGGGTCAGAGAAAAAGGCTTTGTGAGAACCTTCAATACAGTGGGTATCTATAACCACTATACTGCATAATGATTATATTGCACTGTTGAAACAGGATGAGAGTGTTTCCTTGGGAGGGGGGGATTATTTATTAACAATAGACCAGTAAGGATGTGCTATTAGGTGGGGTGGTATTTTCTTGACTGGATTGACTATCATGGAGTTTCATTTCCAACAGAGTCACTAGAGTGGGGTCACACATTTTCAGAAATGTTTGGGGTAATTGACCATAATGGGAAAAAGGTTCTACCATGCACATACTCAGCAAAAATTGACCCAAGTATCCCACCCTAGGGTCTTTTCCTCCATTCTTAGAATGTACATCTTAGGGATTTTGCTGTTTTTTTTAACTTATATTATGTTTTATCACAATTATTTGTGTGAGAACTTGCATGATTGACTTGCAACTTCTTATTTGAATCCAGAGAACCACAGTATTTGGTCTTCCATTTCCCAACCCAATTGGATTGGCAGCAGGCTTTGACAAGCATGGAGAAGCAGTTGATGGATTATTAAAAATTGGATTTGGTTTTGTAGAGATTGGAAGTGTAACCCCATTGCCACAGGCTGGTAATGACAAGCCTAGAGTATTCAGACTTATGGAAGATAAAGCTGTTATTAACAGGTAAGGCCATGGAAAGAAAAACCTATTTTAACTCCCTGGAGCCTGAAAAAAAAAATTATGTAAAGCTATGTTATGCACATAGAAAAGGTCAGTCTGTATCTCATACTGTTCACATTTATGTTGATACAGCGCAGTTGAACCTCTCTTTTGATGCACTTCTATTCAGGAGATAACTCTGTTTAGGAGATTGATGCTGACTGGTCTTAGCTGAACAAAATGCTCCAGTAATTACCCTTGTCTCCATTATCCTCATTGAAATTACACCTCCATGTTCCAAGGGCGTCATCTTCATTGGGGCTCTATGGTTTGCTGTCAGAGATTGAGCAATGAATCAGCTGAAATAAGTGTTTAAAAAAGACAATATTATACTTTTTGCTGAACTAAAAATGAAAAGAATCTGTATGAAGAGATGTTCAGGTCTCCTTTTTTCTAACTTATTTCTCACACCTTACTAGAATTGACAACTTTGTTTCATTCTTATTAGATATGGTTTCAACAGTGATGGACATGAGACTGTACGATCACGACTGGAGGAGCAGGTTAAATCTAGGGGGCACCCACCTGGAATCCTTGGAATAAATCTTGGTAAAAATAAAACGTCTAACAATGCCGCAGATGACTATGTTAAAGGAGTGCAGTGCTTCAGTGGCTTGGGAGACTACGTGGTTATCAATGTTTCATCTCCAAATACACCAGGCCTGAGATCTCTACAGGGCAGACAAGAATTAGAAAAACTAATTGATAAGGTGAGATGAGTAAGTTACCTTATTATATACTCAACAAAATATCGCATTTCTGATTGGTCAATGATGAATGCATAAATAGGTTATAGAGTGCAATAGAGGTTATAGAGTGTAATACGGAGAAGTTGCCATGAAAACACCGGGGAAGCGCCAAATTTGAACACCAAATTATAAAAAAATGGCTGACAGCCGGTTTGCTTTGTCAAACCAAAACATCGTTGAGCAACTTAAAGAAAATGCGATTGGTTCAAATAAAACATGTGAGCATTTTGGAACCCATTGAAGTGTTTTTTGCAGCACATAAGGCATGCAGAGTAGCGCGATGGAGTAATTTTGTCGAGAATATAATAAATAAAAAATCGTATGAACCTGCTCGTGCATTTCATGATTTATGGTCACTTGTGATGTTTTGAAAGTTCTCAAATTGCACTCGCCTATGGCTCGTGCAATTTTGAGAAATTTCAAAACATCACTCATGCCCATAAATCACGAAATGCACTCATATTCGTACGATTTCCTATACATATTCACTTGGGTTGTAAATAACTTCTTACTAACTGAGTGTGAGGGCAGTACTGTAAGTTATGGGGGAACAGGGACAAAGGTTAGGGACATAACCTTAGAATTCTGAGCATCTTGTTTTTTGCTTTTAGGTAATTGAGGCTCGCAGTTCGTTGCCTGTAGATGTACAACATCCTGTATTGGTAAAGATTGCTCCAGATCTGACAGAAGTTGACAAAGAAGATATTGCAGCTGTGGTTACAAGGAAACAGGTCTGTTTTGTTCTATTTTGGCCCAGGTGGCTTTGTCCTTTTAAATTATGGAAGTTCAGAGTTTGAGAAATATTTCACTTCCGTAGAAAAACTATTAGAATGTGATGATTTCTAGGGTGGAGTTGATGGAATTATAGTGACAAACACAACTGTTGCAAGACCAGAAACATTACAGAGTAGTAACAAGAAAGAAACTGGAGGGCTGAGTGGAAAACCTTTGACTGAAATGTCCACACAGACAGTGTCAGACATGTACAGACTCACAGAAGGTGAGGGTCTGAACTATCATTTTTGGTTTTTACTCTGTCATTGTGTTCAAAGCACAACCCAGAAAAATGAAATCGCAGGTGTTTCTACAAAAGCTGCTGAGCAGTAGTAAGACCTCTCACTGCTGTCTTTTTAGCTTCAAAGCACTCTTTTTAATGCCTACAATTTTCAAGATTCTCCATTTCAAATTTTTCTTTGAGGAGAATGCCCTAAGAACCTTAGAGGAAAGGGGCCTCATGAGGTCTTTTCCAACAACAGCTGCACATTACATCATTGGCAGCTTCTTTTAGCTAAGGTTACTGAAACCCCTGGAATTATGATTAATTTTGTTTGTCCTAGTTATGATTTACACTGTAGCTTTTCTTCTGATGGTACACAACTAAACAGCTCATCATCACCTTCGTTATTCTGTCTACCTATGAATTGCTTGCAGCTGTTCTTAACAGAATGCAGGATGGCTGTTGCACATGGACCCAGTAATGACCTGCAGCTTACTATTAAGTTGGGGCTTTTTCTTCAATTCCTGGTGCTACTGTCTTGATTTATGAATATTAAATGGGATCAGGATGGGTAATGGGAAACCTGAAGGTCATGGAATTTTGCTATATCATTTTCAAGGCTTAGAGAGTCATTCAGTTTTAGTGTTGGTATAAAGAAAGACTGAGAAAATGGCTGAAAACATTTCTTTCTTTAGTAGAAATTCCTTTGCCTGTGAAAGTTTTAGAATTTTGTAAGTCCAAAAGTGTTCCTGCTAAAGAATGTTAAATCACTTGGTAAGAGTGAAGTTATTCTGACTGGTCTTTCCTATGTACTCCTGACCGTGATTTTCTTAATGTTCTAAAGGCAAAATACCAATTATTGGTGTTGGAGGGATTTCTTCAGGTCAAGATGCCTATGACAAAATCAGAGCTGGAGCTTCATTGATTCAGCTATACACAGCCCTTGCTTATGAAGGACCTCCCATTGTGAAGAAAATAAAGAGGGAACTTTCCGAACTCCTGAAGTTAGTTGACATTCTTTTTTTTTTTAATGCTTTAACTTTCTGAAGTGATTCACATGTAACTTCTCCCTACAATATCCATGTACTGTCCAGCAAACAGGTAATGAGAATACTCAAATGTATCAGGGAGAAGTTGTCATCTTGATCTTGCACCAAATTCTTGGAACTAATTTACAAGGAAATGTGTAGCAGCTAGAGAGGAGAATTAACAATCGGATCTTGGGAGTTAAAGAGTTAATTGATTCCCCTTATAAGAATATGAGTATCATAATGGTAAAATGTACCTCAAAAACCATCTCAGGTTTTGTACAGGTCATGGTAAACCGAGAAGGTCATGAAATTCCATGATCTTCCAGACCTGAAAAGTCGTGGAATTTGAGTCTGGGTCATGAAAAAGGAAAAAAAATTATATTTTAAGAGTAGCAAAGAGATGAGTATCCTTTTGATTTGATCATTTCCTCTTTATTTTGGGAGCAACATCTCTATAGTAGGTCATGGAAAATATCAAAGAGGTCCTAGACAACATGGAAAGCAGTAGAATTTTAAGATTTTGAAAGAGTAAAACTCTGTATCATCATTGCTATACAGGTTGTAGCATTGCTAAGTACAGTTAGCGGTGAATAAGGAATTCAGGAAACACACATGAAATTTGACTCATATTTTATTGTGAGCCTTATTTTAGATACTCACACTTCAACTTAAGATATTTTGTTTTGTTGATCTCTCCCAGGAAGGATGGTTTCAAGTCAGTAGAAGAAGCTGTTGGTATTGATCACATCAAACCCATATGACCACTGAGATGCAAGAATGGAAGCTTTCACTTTTTTTTTCCAAAGAGTGTAAATGCCACTTGCTATTTAATCTGCAAAAATGGAAAGCACACAATATAGGTCCTTTTTTGAATTTTTCAATTAATTTTATATTTAATTCCATGACACAATCTGACCAAGTCATTTTTGCAGTAAAATTAGTGTGACCTCTATTAACATATAATTGTCATCTCAACACACAGCATTCTAACAAACAAGCAACTATGCTGACTACAGCATTAACCCTTTCAGTCATCTACAAAACATTCATTAACTTATACAATCATGTAGTTCAATGGCACCGTTTGATATGATGAGTGAGGAACTTAAGTGGTATTTTTGAGAAGGGTTTTTAAAATTGGTTCATTTGTATTGAATAAAACATGTCAAGAGTGTTTTGCAAGAATTAATAATTTTGTCATAATTTTTGTTGTTGTCATTGTTGTTAGACTGCAGGTAGACTTCTGGTTACAATAGCTCACATCCTGAAAACTCCTCTTCATGCCCTTTATAGGGGAGTTGAAATTTGTGTAGAGGTTGCTCTTCAAAGAGCACACTTAAACACAAAGGCATGCTATAAAAGGAGAGGTGCCTGGATCATTTGTAAATCAACTGTAGTGATGTACAGACCTCTATATTTAAAACAGCTTGAGCTGCAGCCAATCCAAAGCCAGAGAACAGAAGGTTGATTTCTCAAAAGCTCTAATAAGTTATGCATTTTCATCAAAATAGAAGAATTTGTTGAGGTTTGTATCTCCTTTGAATCAAAATCATCTTCATTTGTGGCGTTAAATTTGAAATTCCAAATGGTTTGCTTACCATCACGTAATATTGCCATGGCATAATTTGCATTTGAGCTGAAACCAAGGGGCAGAGCCAAGCTATTTATAGCACACCTTTGTGTATAAGGAACACTTTTGCCTTTGTTTCATGCATCCACTATTCCTTTGTGGCCAATTTTAAAAAGGAGGGACGATTAAGATTGTGAGAGATGCCTTGACCAGGCAACAAAAATACATCATTTACCTATCCACATTCAGTCAAGAACTTTTGGTGTCAGGTCAAGGAACTATTAAAGGTTATTGATAACAACTTGTAATGAAATAAATTCTTTTCAGTAAAATGGATTCCCGTATTGGATACTACTACTAACAGTCAATAGATGAAGTCATTTGGCTGGCATGGCAAAAATGAGAAAATAGAAATGAAAATGCAAAATACACCAAGACATCTTCAGCATCTTTTTTGGGTTCACACTCCCTTCTCGACGTCAAAGGAAAAAACTGAAGCTCGCTCTACCCCCATACCGGGTTTCAGTGTCACGCATAAACGTCACGCTAAACGTCACACCATTTATCGAGTCCGAGAAGGCCTGGATCACTGACAATATGGCGGCCATTTTGAATGGGAGAGGGCTCTTTGCACGTGCTCGTCGGAAAGGATGCTGGAATGTGGAAGTAAGGAACGTGGCAAACACAACACAGACTGCTTCTCAATATTGTATCAACTTGGTCAGGTAGCATTGTTCAAAAGTTTATCATTTTTGTGCGGTAAACGAGGCAAATGCAGCGCGCAATATACCAGCACAATCACTCGGAATGGTACACTGCTTACATTTAGAACCTTTGCTTGATATTAACATAGGAATCTGGATTATGAGAACTTCCTCTGTTTGTTACTACTGCCTAAAATATCTAGAACATCGGTGTTTGCTGTGAGAGCCTTCAATGTAGAACTAGCCAGGGTGAGTGAACCAATATTTTTTTGTATATCCCTTCACGAACACTTTTTTGATTCAACGGTTCCCTTGGGACAAAAGCGTTCCCCCTCCTCCCCCACCCCACCCCCCCCCCCTTGTGCAACCCCATTTAAAATCCCTAACATTACAGTTGCATCATACCACTCACGTAGAAAAAAAGACCATTGGGAGAAGCTAGGTGTTTATCACTTCTGGTAGTTAAAGGGTTAACTAGCTCTGCCATAGTTTCTTGTAAGATGAGTAAACTAGAATTTATTATAAATCTCTCCCTCTTGCCATACACCTCTTTCATACTTCCTCACATTTGACTTTCTGTCACCTGCATTTTGTCGCAGAAAACTTCAGATTAACCCTGAAACTCCCATGAGTGACCAAGATAGAATTTCTCCCCATAATCTCAATACAATATCAAGCAGACCAGTGATGAGAATAAAGAAAATATCAATTAAGCGATTATTAGTTGATTCAATGATAAATTCTTCAAACTATATCACAAGAACTGTGTGGCAGACAGTAAGGAGAATTACTAATGAGATGATGGGATTGAAAAGGTTAACAATTAATATGAATGTGCATCTTCTAATATTTTTATAATGTGTTGGGTGTATTAAAAATCAAAAGAAAATTTGAAACAATTTGTATGTTTCTCCAACATTAAGGTCCAGGATTCTGTTAGTGATCCAGTTATTGGAAGGATGAGGCTCCAGTTCTGGAGAGATACACTTGAAGAGACTTTCCAGGTGAAATTATCCACCTCTTCTCAGTACTGTAATCAATAAGGGTTTATTGTGGTAATTAACAATTATTTGCCAAATTGGAAAATTATTGACTATTTCCTGCTAACAGGAAGCTAACACATGTGTATTGTATGGCTTTTTGTGTTGCATTTCAGGGAAATCCCCCTCAGCAGCCAGTAGCTTTGGAACTAGCCAAGGTCAGGCTTTCTTGAATTGCCCTTTTTGCAACAAAACCACTTTTTTAAATTACCCATATCAAGATTATTTTAGCTGATTTTCCATTGGTAGGTGAATGTAAATCATTCAACTTGGAATTGGATTCACACTTAGTTGAACATTTTTTAACTAAAATGTTACTGTAAACCTCTTTCATAGATGACAAGCCTAAAAGGGAGAAATTCCTATTCATTTGTGTGCCAAAAATTACCCATCCTGGTGTCATAATCAAATTCTCACACGCAAATCAAGAGGGCTTCTTTGCATGCAAATCACAGAATGTTGATAAGGCCCATTATTTATTAACCCTTTACATCCTAACATCAGTATGCATGTTCTCCATACAGTTCTCTATACATTTCCTAATGTGTTGGCAAGGAGAATTTGTTTAACAATCAAGAAGTTCTTCAGTTGATTATCATTTCCTTTATTCTCATGACCTTAATGTTTGATTCATGGATGATTTTGAAAGGAGAAATTAAATTCTAGTCACTCTTAGGGATTAAAAGGTTAAAGGGGTCTAAATGGCATTTGGAACTAATATTAGTCCTGTAAGGTTCTAAAATGCTTTTAAGATGCTTGTTTTGTCTCTTTCAGGCTGTCACAAAATACAAGCTGACAAAGCAATGGTTTTCACGTCTCATAGATGCAAGAGTAAGCATGTCACATACTCTCTTCTGTCTGGGGATTTTTTTTTGACAGATATTGATTTCCAGCAATTGGAATTTCAATTAATTCTCTTATAACATGACAAATGAGTTGATCCAAGAGTAACAACTAATAATGTAGTGTGATCATCAGGGTTTAGGTGGTCCTCAAAAGAACCTTTAATCTGGTTTAAAGACATCACCTCAAGACTGTGACAATGACTTCCAAGAAGCTTATCAAAATGTCAGTCACTGCTACCATCATCACTCCATTTAAGGACTTCCTATACTCAGATGATAAGACTTCAATGTCGCTTCTTTTGATAGCTACCCTTGATAGATGGACACCTCACTTATAGGAACACTCAATTTAGTCATGCCTTTTAAAAGAATGTTTTTTCTTTTCCTTTCCAACAATATATCTAACTCTTTAAAAGTCTAAAATGGTGTCCTGGCTCAGTAATTTCTATGTAATGACATCGTACTTTATTGGATAGGAGAGAAGCCTTGACAACAGACCTCATGAGACAGCAAATGCTTTGGAGGAACACAGTGAACACGCAGTGTCATCAGTGTTATATCTTATCTTAGAGTGTCTTGGTAACCATCTTTTTTCTTTATAATCCAAACAGATCCACTGAGGGTATATTATTTAACATGCGTTCTTGAATACCCCTAGTAACTAAAGCAAAACAAAAGATGATATTGAGAGGGAAATGTTCACACACAGTTTAGAAGTTGAAGCTAAATTCTGAATTACAAACTGCTGCAACAAAGCAGTTGTTGAATTTTATGCACTTTAATATTGTTTGCCTGTAGGGATAAAAGACGTACATGCTGACCACACTGCAAGCCATCTTGGTAAGGCTATCGGTGTGGCAACAGCACTGAGGTCCACACCTTTCCATGGCAGCAAAGGAAAAGTTTACCTACCAAATGACATAATGATAAAGGTGATAAAGAAGTCTCATGTTTTACATTACAAAAATCAAAATTTTAGGTTTTTCTGTGGGGAACTGAAACTTGTCAATGAGAAAATGCTGGAGGGAGTGAAAGGGATTTTCATCTAATTGCAGTACAAGACTAATCAAACTAACTGCAAAACCAGAAAGTCATGGAATTCTACAAGATCACTTAATAGGCCTGGAAAGGTAGCAGAATTTGGGTGTGAGCTGTCTTATCAGCTAATAAATTTAAGAACTACGTAGTTGAGTTGAGTTAAGTAGAGGATCAGACTTAAAGATCAGACTTGAAGGTCTGGTGTTCAAGTCCTAATGAGGAACTCACATTTAATTTCATTGTCCAATACTCATGAAAAAAAAAAACATCTTTTCTTAGAGCATTTGTTTTCTCTTATTCACAGCATGGGGTATCACATGAGGATATTATCAGAGGAAGAAAACATCAGCAAGTAAAAGATGTTACTTATGAGCTGGCCAGTTTAGCACACAGCCATCTTTCAAAAGTATGTGTTTAAGTTTCAGTTTTCAAATATTTCATGGAACATCTTATCACCAAATAAATGTTAATTTTTCAATGCTTGTAACCATAGGCACAGTCACTAATGTCTGAAGCCCCCAAACCAGCATCAAGAGCATTTTTGCCAATGGTATGTTTAAAAACTAATTTGGAGGATATTGTTTAGCCAGGGATGGATACAAATTTATTTAATCCATATGGTATTTTTAATTTTTTTTTTTTTTCATCTTCAAATGTTTTTAAAAAAAAACTATGGTCAGTGGACAAAAAAATCAAGTGACAATTGGCCTGTATTTAATTAACCAATGATAAGCAACCAGCTTGGTCAAGATGATGGCTGAGATATATCAACTTATGGTATAGCTCCTATGGTCCATAGGCTTTAATCCTTACACTTCCAAGCTCTCAAGAGTAATTCTCCTTAATGTCTGCAAAATGTTAACTCTGAGCATTTGATATTGGATCAACTAATAATCCCTAATAGGTCATTTTACAGTTGTGTATTTAGTTGCCAAGCCTTTGATTTGGAGTGAGGCTGAAGGTGACTTTGTTGTGATAGATACAGTATCTAGTTAGAATAATAGCAAAGAAATTTACTGATTTAAAGAGCAGCAATGTTTGTTTCATAAAAGATCACCCTTAGCCTTGCTCCTGTTTAAAGGCTTGGCAACAAAGCATGCAACTGTCAAGGGGACCATTTGTATTTTTCTTTATTCTCGTCACTCATCTGCTTGAGACTGTATTGATATTGCAAGGAGAAATTCTGTCTTGATCACTCATGAAAGTGAAAGGGTTGAGTTCCTTGACCCAAATCTTAGTCTGCCTCCCTGCTAAAGTAAACTCTTACAAATCTGTCCATGTCATACAGAAGAGCTTGCTCTGAAACACACAAGGCACAAAAATCTATTCCTTTCAGAGTGGAAAAAGTTGTCCCAATGCATGATTTGTTCTCCGGCATGGCAGGCTTAATTCTTACAATATCATTACTGCAAGGTGCCGAGGACCTAGTTTGTCATTCACTAATTCTCAATTTCTTGATTTAATAGGTTTCATGCCGAACTTATCTTACACAGATCCAAAAGGTGGACTTTGACATCTTTCATCCAACCCTGAGAGAACGAAATCACTTGTTACCTCTGCTCTTACTTAAACATGCTTGGATAGGGCTATGAAGTTATGTGAAGTTTTCAGTTAATACCAACAAAGGGAAGAATATGTCATAAAAATGGAGGGCTGAGCCCACAGGCTTGTTTACAAGGAGGCCAGGGATTCTTGTTCAGGGATTCTTGTTCACAAGTGAGGTAAAAAAAATACAATGCTACGATTTCTCAAAACACCGCACAATAGGTGTAGACATAATTACAGGTGTCATGGAGGGTGATGTGATTAGGGATTATTATGATTCTGCCACAGTGACCATCCCTAGTATTCTCCTCAAGAAGAAGGAATGCCGACAAACTATAGATAGGACAAACTGCCAAGGGATTAGGGATAGATGTATTATTTTGTGAAAAGATATTTAGTATTACAATGTCAATTGAATCCTTTCTCTCTTTTCCTACCTTGTCTTCAATAAATATATACTGGTGGTAAAGAAAGAGGAAAACCTTACAGAACTACAAGGTCCCTCATTATGATTGCAGCTGTGTGAGAGTTTCTCTGCCTGCAAAGAAACACTCGAGTCACAGCCCTTATAAGGACCTGCTCTAAGGTTATTAAACAAAAAGCTGGATACAGTAATTAGGCAAAGTAGTTACACAGGTTTAAGTACCTTAGCCACTTCTTTAAAGGATCCCTGACAACAATTTATTATATATATACTGAACCACAGGTTGCTTTAGTCTGTATCATATGCACCAAAGTTCAATAAAATTTTGATTGCATTTAGTGAAAAATCATTCAGCTGCTACACACTCATTCAGTGCTACACACCTAAATGGCTGTCTACAGCCTCCAATCCAATAAGCATTGTTGAAGTTACTGCTTTTAAAGTACATTTGTATCATTGGATGATTATCAACTAATGTTTATTAAAATATGTTTCCCCTTTCTTTTAAATAAGAAAATCAAATCTCACTTTTTGACTGACTTCAATGCAACAGAAACCACCCTATTTAACTCTTTCACTCTCGGAGTGATAATTTCACAAAGTATTGTCACAATTTTATAACACTTGTGAGGAGATACAATCCCAAGGATATTTCCCTCATACCAGTTCTTTTCAAACAGCCTTTCATAGAATGTATGCTTGTATTATGGGAGAATTTGCTGTCTGATTTTGAGGAAGCTGATTAAAAAGCATTATTGTTATAGTAAATAGTATTCTGTTTAACTTTTAGCAGACAGAGAGTAAAAAGTCTTGCGCTAAGCACATTTTTTTTGTAGTATTTCCCATTTAAATACAGTGCATCAAACTGAATGTAACTTTGATTAAAAACAAGGCTGTCCAAATTAATTTCCATAAAAAGAATTTTAAAAATTTAAAACACTTGACTGTAAGTCAGGGAATACTGTGTTCCAAGAGGTTGAAACCTGAAACTAGGACAGGTCAATGTGACACTAAGCTTAAAGTGACATGGACAATTCTCTCTATGAGAATTCTGTAGCTTCAAAAGGTCTCTTAAAATCCAACTAGTTTGAATTTATGTCCAAAATTGGGGTGAGAAAATAAATTGTAGTGACTTATTTTGGAAATACTACACAAAAAGCACTTATCACTTTGTAAAAGCCAAACTTGAAATGTTTACTTACTCTCTCCTCAGTAAAATTCATTTAGTAAAACAAATCCTCAACAGATCTGAGCATTGTTGTCTTTTAACGCTTTGACTCCCATATGACCAGAATTTCTCCTTACAGTATCAAGCCAACATCAATACAATATCAAGCACACAAGTGATGAGAATAAAGAAAAATATCAATTAGGGAGATTATTAGTTGATACAATACCAAATTCTCCAAACTAACATCACAAGTACTATATACCAGATAGTAAGGAGAATTACTAATGAGATCTTGGGGGTTAAAGGGTTAAGTCAACAAGACATATGCAGCTGTGCATATTTGATGGTCCATTCCCTTGCTACTCTGTCAAATTGTTCTCTGTCATTCTCATATAACTGAGCAATGTCAGACTCCATGCATATATGACAATTAGGATCTGTCAGGAGAGACTGTATACTGACTAGGACCTTTGGAATAGTCAATGCAAGACTCCAGTTTTGTCCAAGCATATCCACTCCTATGTCACCATGGTAACTAATGTTTGGATGAAAAATTTTTGAGATGAATCTGGGAATTGGTGGCCTCATTGGATAACTCTTTGGTATTTCCAAGTGAAGGAAGAAAAGGCCTCCTTCATAAGGACAGTTAGGTGGACCCTTTATTGATGCTTGCCAATATGATAAACTGTTGTCTAATGGGCGTGCCCTGATGCCCTCTGGAGGATCCATAAGAATTCCTCTCAGTTCACTTTTCAACCTTTTATTCCTCCATGAGTTTATGAGGTTATCTTCTGGAGAATGCTGCAATAAAATTGATAACAATTTGTGATACATTTCAATGAATGGTCGACAGTAGTCTGTAAAATTTCCTAGATACTGTAATTAATCAGCTATATTTTGCTCAACCTCGTCCAATGGTTGTAAAATTTTCTAATAATTTTAAGGGAAGAAGATCCTAAATATATTGTCCTCCAATGCTAACACCTGACTGGAGCCTTTCAAATACATCACAAGTCAGGGAAACATGACTAGATGAGAACCTGGTATGATGCTCAATACCAGTGCTTTTCATGTCATCATGCCAAAGGCCTTGCTTAACATAATCAGCCCCTTAATGACAACAAAACTCACCTGAACACATCCCTGTTCAAAACACCTTCTACAAGCAACACTTTGTAACCTGGAATGTTAAAAGAAAGTGATATTATCATTGAAATAACTCTATGAAGGATGAAAATGATAATCAAATAAGTCAAGTGTAGGAAGAGAGTAGATTCCATAATAAATATACATTACTCTTTGTGCAACCAGCTACAGGATTTGTTACTTGTCACTTTAATCATGTGTTTTTGTGATTAGTTAAAGTCATTATCTTAATTTGATATCCAAAGTAAGTTGTGTTCTTTTTTCTACTTCTCCCTGGCATGAAATCATCAGGGTTAAAGTACAAAATCTTTTTTCTGGTTTGTTTTCCTTTTTCCTATATTTTCACAAGCCCTTGCTGCATAGGTCACTTTGCACTCAGCTTCAGTTTTAAAATTCATGTTACTCCTATACCTCTGGTAAAAAAAAATTCATACTTAAAAACCTTTTGGTCAAGATGCATCTCATTTCACATCACTTACAGCTTCATGTAGAGTTTCTGCCAGGATTTGACAGAACTCTGTTTGTCACATGGCAACAATGGCCATCTGGTGCGAACATGTTTCTCCCATTCATTATGTTCTCCAGCCAGTTCCTGCCACCATTGACAGACTTGCCCCACCATACATAAAGATATATCATCCAAAAAGGAAAATATTATCAGCAGCACTGGAACAAAAAGGAAAATAGTTTAAAAAGCTTTTCCTTCATTGTTCAAATTATGGATAGCACTTTCCAATGATGTGGCAATCCTGCAGATATATATTGTAATTACAGTTCATGTTAAAATGCTTATCTGCAGTCCATATGATTTATAACAAATGTTGAAATGATGGGACTCAAAAGGACACAAGTTACACTGATGGGTCTCTACAAGGGGCCACAATGTGTCAATTCCTTCCAAAATAAGCTGCATTTACAGGACAATGACAATACATCCCTAATCTTGTGTTCTTAAAAGAGGGATAGAGATTCTTGTAAAAGGAAAAGAGCTTAGGCTCAACATAACAAATACCACTTAAAAATTGATTTTATATGATTCAATGTTGAAGATTTTCTTTCTGTTTGATGTATGCAAGGCTTTGGGGCAGGTCTCATCTCTTTGCATCCAATTCATGGGATATTCCAATCTTCTTCCCATGACCTGGATAACTAGAGGCTCTGGGAATAAGATTGGACACCCCTGGCATGATCAAATCACCCATTTGCAAACCCTGAGGGGACAACAAGCATCCTTGTCCTTCAAAACAGATGCCCTCTCCTAACAGGTCCTCCTCTAAATCAAAACTATAACAAAATTCTCAATGGTGATCGGTTATCACCAACCCAATTTGAGCACTTTCCTTTTTTCATGACAATGTACAACCAATGACTAATTTCTTTCTTGAATTTTGTCACAGTTTTGATTAATCAGTAGCAGGACTTTGTATATTCCAATTCTGTTTGTATCATACTCGTGATTAACAAACAGGATTCCCACTTCATAGTTGTCCCATTTTGTTAATCACCAGTATGATTGCAGACCAAATTAGACTCCACTCAGTCCTAATACTATTATAAAACTTGCAACAACAAGTTATCAATCCCAACAACAGGTTGTTGTATGACAGCTATCCCCTATTCTTAAACGTAGACTAATAATTAAATCCTAGGGTTTCAATAAAGCTGCTTGGGACTTGTAGGTCTTCCGATTATGATTCTACAGTGGTCAACTCAGTCGATAAAACGAAATTATCTTTTAAAACCCTCGCAACAGTTTTCTTTAGAAACTTAGTCCCTTGTGTATTCCACCTAGATGTATAAATGTTAAAAATGTAGCGGTTTTTACTAAAAAAGTGAGAAACTTAATTTTGCAAAATCAAAGGTAGTAAAACAATGCCTCTTGTGTCGCATAGCACAAAATAATCGCAACAAAAGATATTTAACTCCGCAAAACAAAACAAAACAACTCACTTTCTGGTGGTAACTTTCCAAACAAATCTTCCTCGACAAAGCTCAGCTCATTCGCAAGCCGCTCTGCGATGAAGTTCTGTGGTCTAATATGTTCATAAAGTGATAAATATGGTAGTTTACTTAGTGACATCGAGGAAGGGTTTAAAGGACGTTCGCTGTTTTCCGGTGACAGTTTCGTTTCGTTTTCACTTTCGCACCCACTATCCTCAGGATCTTCCGATTCTGCGCTTCCTCCGGAACTGATTATTGTTTCACTACTATCACATGTTGCAGATTGTGATGATACACTTTCGCAAGAAGCTGCTAAATGTGAGTCCTCAGTTTCTGTTCCGAGCACAAGTGGTGCATTTGGATACAAGAAGTCGTGACAAACAGCGCAGTAAGGTCCAAATTCTGGACTATTATGCTCAAGTTCACACAAGAAACAATTCTCTGAAGTTAGCTTAAAGTCCACAGCTTTTGGTCGATTTCCTTTCTCAGAATGTTCATCCGGCTGGTAACAGGCTGCGGACGACTCTTGCTCTGAAATTGAGAACAGTACTTCTAGATTTACGTCAAGCTCTGTTGAGCCATCCGCCATGTTGTTTTGGAAGGAGGGGAATGGGGAAAATAGAGAACAAAATTTTTTATGGGAGATTTCGCCTATTTCAGGGGGCCGCTCTAAGGAAGAGTTATAGGAAGAAAAAAATTCAGAATGGTTCAGAAGAATTCCTTCAATAAGTGAAAGGGTTCCCTTTGGATTATAAAATCTTTAAATCCCAAAATGATTGATAATTTTTCCCTTTGGCTGCTGCACCATTCCTTGTAAGTTTCTTACAAGAATTTGGTGTTTGATCAGGATAACAACTTCAACAAGTTTCAATATTCTCATCACCTGTTTGTTGAATAACTTATGGATCTTACAGGGAGAATTAAATTAATATTCTTATTACCTGTTTGCTGAACAACGTATGGATCTTACAGGGAGAATTGAGTTGCATGTCAATCAGATCTGGGAAAAAAGAGTTGAATTCTTTACTCAATTTCACCTGTTTCCCTTTCCAGAAAATTAGCCAATATGTGCTTAAATCAACTTCCTCTCTCACACAACACAACAGAACAGCTCTATGAAAATGTTTTTCCAGTTTATTTATTTTCTATTTATTTATTTATTTATTTAGCATATTACGAGCATTCCCTCTCTACAAGGCTTATATGCTCTTCTTCCACAATCCATCATTAGGTATAGAATAACCCAAACAATGTGGCTATATTTACAAGATATCAACTTCTGTTACCGTAATTTCCGGTCGTTTACCCGCGGGTAATCTGTTGATTTTGCATTAAACGCGCGCCACTGCGGGTAATAGGGAGGTGCGGGTTATGTGACAATTTTAAAATCCAGTGGTAGTTGAATTGAAAAAAAATATCACCAACATGCGTTTCCACCTCTCAAGTAAATTTTGATGTGTTAATAGTGCCGCAAAGCGGCACGAAAACATGATGCCGACTCGAGTTTATTTCACGCATAATTAGTTGCGCGACAAACAAATTATTATCGGCACGCGTGAAAACAAAACCTTGATGGTGACAAAAATTATCCATAGATATCCGGCGCATCAGCAACAAATTTCCATTTAACACTAGCTTGAGCTAAAGAGAATTTTCCCGTTTTAAGGGACTTGTTAGGCCCAATAGAACCGGAGATATCGATTTTTTCAGAAATCGCCGACAGTACTTTATAATTCAAGTTTTAATACTCACCCAGCTTTTTTTCAACAAATCAACATGGCGCTGAACGATCGCTCGCACAAAATGTGGCCACAAATTCGCATTCTGTCAAGTATGAAACTTTGAGATTTGGGCATGGGCCGCTAGTGTTTCTACTGTATAATCTTATCAATAAAGTACATGCTAATATTGACACAGAATTGTGCACGCGTCTGAATTTCTTTGACCTTTAAACTCGACAAAGACGCTTTCAAGTTTTCGAAAGTTGGATCAGACGACTTTTAAAAGACTGAAATGTATCACCTTAATGTCACGTTTTCGCCACCAAAAAGTTGAATAACAACGTGCGGGTTATCCACCAGTGCGGGTAATCTGTTGACTGTTTTTTTCGCCGTATGCAATAATCGGCCGGTGCGGGTAATCGGCCGTGCGGGTAAACGACCGGAAATTACGGTAATTCATAACTACATGAATGGGATGACTTCTATCTTAGATCACCAATTCATAAACCTAAAACACTGATAGTCTAAAGTTTTGGTAACTCAAAGCAGTTCAATTTATTCAGCTGTGGAGTGCAATTTTCTAGCTAACAGATGTCCTTAAAAAGTTTGCTGTCCATGACTGTGAACTATACTTCAACAAACTGAGTAAAATTACCAAAGATAGTAAAGTGCTATTTATCTCTCAGATGTTTGACCCTCACAGATCAAAGCTGAACATTGAGCAACTTTTTATATGACTATGATGATAAAAACATCCCACCACCACAAGTAACAAACCTTTTCAGGACAAACACACTCAAAAAGTCTGGCTCCATGCAAGGTAAATTTACACATTTCAAACATACATTAAAACTAGATGAAATCTCACACTTATTGAATGACTGATAACACTCGTAGTAAATGAAGCACTTGAACCTTCATTAACCAATACCAGTTTTCATACGTGATGGAGCTAAATTAGTTGTTGCACTTTTGCAGAGAGTTAAACTATTTAATTTTAATGCATGTCCCTTAGAATACCTTTCCATCGCCCTCTAGGTTAAAAAAAAGCAACGTCTACTACAATTAATCTGTAGTAAGGATTATAATAAGCTTTCCTTTCAAAGAAATTAGAATTTACCTAAAATATTTACAATTTTTCCACTATGTGCTTTATATTCACAAATGTCAATGTAAAACAAGTACCTTTTCGTGAACTACATGCAGTAACTAGACATATTTCCAAACAAAACTAGAGTGTACTCTTTAAGTTCTTAAAACAGGTAAATATCAAAACCATGCATCTGCACAGTGTTTGTTGCAAACTATTTTATCCATGTACCAAGGCTCTGTTGTATAACAGTCAGATAATGCTACCCTACAGATAAATTGCTTTGCAGCAGATAAGTGATAGCAAAACTTTTAGCATTATCCATCATATTGGGTTTTATCCAGTGTATAGTGTTGTTATTATGTATATTATGATTTGACCATTGTTATTTGAATTTAATATATTTCACAGGAATTGTTAATTTGACTTATGATTGGTCCAGGCATTTCTTTGTCTTTTGTTATTCAAACCTTTTTTTCTTTCAATTAGCATATATATTTTTTTGTTTTTTTTCTCTCTGTTGTAACCATCTTTTTTTGTTTAAGTGGAATAAAAGATGCAAAAGTTGGTTTCAATGGTGTAAAATTATTGATAGCATTATCCAACCTTCACACAACCAGGGCCAGGATAGTACTTAGATTGTTCCTACCTGTAACTAAAGCACATAGGCTGACAAGGCCAAACAACAGTTATCATTGCAAAGGAGGCTACCACCAGAAAAACTGGAGGCAAAACAGACATAATTTAAAGTTGTTTCTTAACAATCACATTAAGCATGTTGACTCTGATCTGTCAGTTTCCTCGTTTAGCGCACTCACTGGGTTGCAAGCATCACACGGTCAATAAGGTAAAATCAACACAACCAAAATTATTCTCCTCACTTAGAACAATTGCAATACGACATTTTGAGGCACTGTGAAGAAACTTTCAGAATCACATTGTCTAGTACTTTTCTTCTAGACTATTTCATAGGGTTATGCACTAAAAGCAGTTAAATAGTTACATTAAAAGAAAAAACAGCACATTAAAATAACAAACTGCGAGCCACTGTGTTAGTAAAAACAAAAAAGGCACCATTTGCTTACAAACTGTCCAATCCACTGTACAATGCAAATAAAAAAAACTTTTAAAACACCTAAAAACTTCTTAATAACTATCTAGCTGTCAAAGGAAATTCTAAGTATGGAACAGGGAAACTTACTCTTTATTAGGAGATAGAGAAGATTAGCAGAAACTGCTGGGGATGAAATTGAAAATTTTGTTCAACATCTCTAAGGGTAGTAAAGGGGGAATTCTGATCCTCTTCCATGGAAAAATTTTTAAAAAAATTCCTGCATCTTGTCTTTAAAAGGGAAAAGAACAAATCCTTCTTCTTGCATGCAAGTTTCCAGAGAAATCATGAGGTTTACACAAAATGAGACAAAAAAATTAAAGTATCACATCAATTCTTTTTTTTCTTTCTTTTTTTTGGGGGGGGGGAATTGGGGCCAAATCATGCTGGTTCCTGAATTTGCAAACCATGCTTGCCTTTGTGTAAAATGATAGTCTGCCATGTTGCCACTTCCAAGCTTTATTGCAGCAGTATGGAGTAGTGTTTGCAAGGCTTCATCCTGTAGATGCAGACAATCTTTAAGCAAATGTATCATAATCTTAGTCTTGTAACTGAGGCGTGTGATCTTGCTGTAATGTAGATAGAGAATACATCTATGCAGGGCAGTTTCTTGGATGAGTGACAAACAAACAGTAGGGTCAAAGCCTAAAAGATCAAATGAAAGATTATTGGGGTATTCACTTATAATAAGCTTAATCATGCAAGCATTTTGATTAATTCTTTCTCATAATCTATGAGAAGACAGATGCATGGATGACATTACCATGGTTGCTTTTTGTCACATAAAAAGTAGATTCTATGTTGCCCTATAAATAATGGTAATATGACTGAGAGGAGTCCAATTCGGTCTGTAATCATACGAGTGATTAACAAAATGGGACGACCGCAAAGCAGGAGTCCTATTTGTTAATCAAGAGTATGGTTACTGACAGAATTCGACGACAAGAAATCCTGCTACCAATTAATCATAACCATTTCAATTTCCGAAAAAACAAATACACCTAGAACAAATATCTCCAGTGAAGACAATGTCCTTACTGGTTAAATATACCTACATTTTGGAAATTACCTTATTTCTCTTTGGATAAGAGGTTGTTGCTATGGTTATTGTGATCAATTCTGTGATTGATGGATTTAGCTGAGTGGACCTAGTATGATTGTTTGCTTGAACTGTTCGATTACAGGTGTCCAATTACAGCCAACTGTCCTATTACACTGTCCAATGACAACTGTACAGAATGATTAGTGAAAAATGAAGCAGCTGATGTACCAATCACATTTGAGGAAATTGTAATGGTTATGATTAGACATCAAAATATGGTATGAGCATCAGCAACACACTCAGCTTTACTTTGTATGCTTTTTTGCTCTCACCACCTTGTGACCCCTATCTCTGATCTATTACTGAATAAACGCATGGCAATATGGAGTCTTTTTGTTAATATTATTTCAAATCTGCAAATAAAAATTGAGTCACTTCTACACAAAATTAAAATTAAAATTATTCCAAGAGTCACATTCAATAGATGCTGATCAATCCTTTACCACTCTTCTTCTAAGTTTGTGCATTCATCCCTTTTAGATGGTACATGTCACATACACACATTGTTGTCTCCCATTTCATCAAGCAAACTGTTGTTTTTTTTTAATGAAAAAGTGTAATCATTGGCTAGTTTGTTTCTCAAATTTTGTCATGGTTTTGATTAATGAGTAATAGACTTTGTGTGGTCCAATTCTGTCTCAAATCATACTCCTAATTAACAACTAAGCCTCCCGCTTTACAGTTATCCAATTTTCTTAATCACTTGACAGTTACAGATCAAATTGGACTCCACTTGAAAGCCAGAGAGCCTGTCCGACTGATGCTTTTCATGAACTGGGAAGATCAATTTCCTCATGAACTCTCGTTAACGGACATCCCGGCTCTCGGTTCGTATAAGGGATTATTTCCCGAATCCCGCTCCTCAATTCCCGAGTCCCGTTCATAACAACAATCCCGCATCTCGCTCCCTTCGTACCCTAAATTCCCGGACCCGGCCTTTCAATATCCCGAAAAACCTATTGGGGACCCTCTACAAACCCAAAAGATACTTAATGAATTTCGAGTTAATCCCTATATTGGCATCGTTTAGCATTATGATACTTTAACGATAAGGTGGGGTAACACCAAGCTCCATTTAGCCTAAACAGAGACCACAAAAAAACTTGTTTAGCACGACCCTGAGTACCTACCATTTTTAATTAACCATCCACTGCTCTACACTTGCCAAGAAGGCCTGCCCAGTGCAGAAGAGGTAAGCGATAATTCTTTACGGGATCAGGGATTTCTTCTTCTGTCTTCCAGCCTTTCTTTAGAAAAGATAACGGTTTCTTCAAACTCGTCCATTTTCCCGCGTTTGTCCCTGATATATGGGCACTCTAAAATCGAAACGAGGAGATCGTGGTATTTGAGGCACGGCTTTCCTTTGATGCAGAACGGTGTGCATATTTTCCGAGCCATTTTGTACAGCAAAATTAAATATGGACGGCACTTTCTGCACCTTCGTTCAGTCAACAGTGTGAAGAGTTCTTCCTTCCGTAAACGGTTATGCCAACGTAAGCCCGAGGAACACTAGTGACGAGTTTCCGTGTCGGGTGATTACCGGAAATTGCCGACTATTCCAATATGCCGGGCTATTTCAGTAACACCATTTGCGATTTACCAACAGTCAAACGGCGTGGTTGAACCACACATGAACATTATAACATGCTTTACATTTGCATAATACATTGTTGATTTTAAATCAAGGAGATTTTGCTAAATTTTGTATGGCTGTTTCCATCCCCCTCGTCGATCTTGAGTTTCTTGTTCAGCAGAGTTTTTGCTTAACAAACTGCCGCCGAGACTTACGCTTGCAAAGGTGAACAAAACTTATGAATAGTATCGCCACTTTAATGCCCTTGTCATAATGCTACTGGTTAGAAAGATCCCCAAGATGAAATTTCTACTGTTTAGTTTTTGTTATTAACTGTAAGCCATAGAATGACAGCTATAAAGATAATAGTTGCCATGGCAACAAGGACAAATGTATGTTGAGATCATTCGGTCTCATGTTACATCTGTTGCTCCATTATTATTCAAATCTTGTGTTGCAGCCAGTACCCTATTTCACGGTTGTACTTTTGTGACTGCATAGGGAATAGACAAAACTGAGCATGTTGTTTGGGTTCATCCTTGCTATCTCTGGGTTTTTAGTTTTTTCTACCTCTACAACAAGCATCACCCGAAAATTCCATTATGACCTTCAGAAACATGGAAAAAAAACCTGTGTGATGAATGTGCCAGAGTAAATTTTAGTTGTTGTTGTTTTTGACTGTGAATATATGAAAAAGAAATGTATATGAAAGTGATCTCCACAGTAATAAACACTACTAAAGTAGTGTTGAAAACAGACTGAAAAAAAAAGATTTAGGCCTGTACAGGATTTGAACCCATGACCTCTGTGATCATGGTGTAGTGCTCTACCGACTGAGCCAACAAGCCAGCCGAAAGCTAGTCATTGTGTTGGTTCGAAATAAACCTGTGAGGTGATGAGTCAATAACTGTAAATATATGAAAATCATACATGTGAACTGCTTAAGTAGTGTTCATTACTGAGAAAATTGCTCTCATATTCATTTTTTCCATATATTTCTGCAATCAACTCCTACTTGCCAGAGCCAAAAGAAACAAGGAAAAACTATAATGGCCATATAAATCAGCAGCATTGAGCAGACTAAACCTTGCTTCCAAAAGAGAACTTCATTTATAATAGCTGACCAAGTATTTATTACAAAGAAAAACAGAGAGTGTAAAACATGAACCATGAGCACTTGAAAGCCTCTTTTGCAACTGTGGAAAGCTTTTTGTCACTTGCATTTAAAAAAATTGTCTTTCGTCTTGCTTTGCTCACTTTCTGTAAATAACAAGCATGCTTTACTTTGCAACTACAGCTCTCTATCCCTTCAAAAACTAAAATTTCTTCCCAAAAATGCATGCGTTCAGAGAACAGAGTGCTAGTGTTGGTGGTTTACTGCTCTTATGCAAGTCATAGAGACTTAGTGAAAACACAGGTGAACATTTTTGGCATCTGACCCCCCATATCTCAGATGGTTCTACATCCTCACGTCTTCCTCTCCACTGAAACACTGGTATTTGTGTTGCAAGAATCCTCCATCATCTTGCTGCTTCAATAAAAGGATGTTTCCTCCTCACTTTCCTCTGATGATAGTTGAGTTGAAGACCCCCGTCCAGGTTTATATCTTGGATTGATACTTGGAGCTACCCCTCCAGCCTTCAACCTGATGTATGCATAAAAACCCATCAAAACATTGTGACATTTTGCCTTAAGTTGGGGAAATATGAATTTCTAACCCACAACCATGTATCTGTCTAAAACAATTGGACTTATTGTGCTTGGCTGAAAAGCTATAAGCCCCTGGGGGAGAATAAAATTATAACCATAAACATTTCTAAAATACCTTGAGTTTAAGTGTTCCAATTGAACTTTGTAACTGTCAGCAAGCTCTGTTTGTTCATCCAGACTGCGCTGTAGTTTCTTCATATTGCTTGTTTGACAGTCAAGCTAGATGAATGAATTAAACCAAGACAATTAATCACTATCTCCCATCAAATTAATAATTTACCAGATTGATGAATGAAAATTGCTTTGATGTTTTTCTAATCATAAGTGACTCTATCGTGAGACAAACGAACAAAGTTCATCTCCTTACTCTTACACCATGATGAACAATAAGCACATATTTCATTACACTCTTCTAAGCAGTTGTGCAAAAGTTTCAAAAACATTTTTCCATTAATGGCTGCCACAGGTGTGACAGATGGCTGTGGGGTAAGGTGAACCCAAACACAAGAGCCTCAGCTTGTGGGCTAAACAGACAGCAATAAGGTCTTAAAGATGGTGGAAAACTGCCAGTAACTGAATCTTTATTGAAACTGCCTACATTTGTGTAAGTGATTAAATTTACCAGGTTATGGTTTTTGGTTCAGTATTGTTCACCAGGCTTCCATGACAGCCATATATAACCCCTTTCTTGATCTCAATTTAAAGGCTCCAATTTTACAAAGAAATTCTGTTATGATGGTAATGATAGATACATAAATTTGATTACTCAATCCAAAAATTAGATTGTTTGGACAATTAACATTTGGCCCTTTCCATCGCAACCAACAAAACTAGCTGAATGACTTAGATTTCTACCTCATCTTCAGCTTTGGTCAAATCAACTTTCAACTCTTCCACCCTTGTCCTCAGTTTTCTGACTTCATTCTCATGCTGTTCCACTCGTTTTTTGGCATGACTAAGCTCCTCAGCCTTAACAATGAACAACACAATCATTTTTAATAAACATAAAGGCTGCACACTTGGGATGAGTGAGTGTAGTCTACAACATAAGTGACTAGCAATTTATCCCTGGGGTAGCATTATCCACCCTTTGAAAAATGGCCTCCTGATGCCTATCTCCTGTTTGTATAGCACCAAGCATCTTGGAGTATGTTCACTCCTGGATAGGAAGCTAACCAATAACAAAGAGACTGGAGCTTTTTACAAAAACAAGATGCTCCACACAATGTTCCAGCATGGGCAAAAAACTAAACCTTTTCATCTAAGACCTGCATGTTGACCACAAGGCTACCATGACTGCCATATCCCACCTGTAACATATTACAACCCTTACAGAAAAGATACTCTTTCAGAAACTCAAAATGCTGACTTATACCTTCTCCTGAAGTTGCTTTCTCATTTTACCATAAGCATGCCTTAATTCTTGCAACTCCTGTGAAAAAAAAATCACTTGCAGTCAAACTTAAGGGACATAATGATGACATACATAGAAAACATTGTTCTCTGTAAATCATTTCAGCAACCTCTCTAGTGATTTCCCAAATCTGCACCAACTAAATATCTATCACCCTCTGATCATGTGTTATCAAGGTTGCACAATATTTATCACCAGTGACAGTAATCATTCGGACATTAGTGCCTTGACTTTACATGATCTCCACCATCTAATTTGCAGGAACTTAAGTTGTCGCTTAAAAGCCCACTGCTAGCAAAACTTGCTAGGTGAAAAAGCAGTGATAGCCAGCTGGGCTTTTGGCTGGCAATTGCTCAGCAAAGAATGCTGGGCACTTCTGAGGTTACACACTTATAATCTTTCAATATTGAATGCTGTCTTTCAGCTGCCTTGCTTAAAATTTCAGCTGGCACCCTTATTTCTTAACATAAGCCAAAACATTTTAACATAAAGAAAGAAAACCAAAAGCCTCTATTCATTTGAACATTGTCAAGTAATTTCTCTCAGTGAAATGAAAAAAAAAAGGTTATTTCGATAGACTTACTCTGTTCTTCTCATCAAGCTGTGTTTGTAACTGCTTGACATCAGCACCTAATAAGCCCTTTGATGCTTTGCTGGATTCAGTCAACTGAGATGTAAGGTCCTTAGAGATAAAATTAAAGATTAAATGTGTGTGGGTTTTAAAAGGGAAGAGACACTTCACTGCCTCTAATCTTCTACTGTGGCCTCACTGTCAGTGTGCTGGACTCTCGTTTCAAATTTCCAGGTTCAGGACCTGGCTGGGTCAGTGTGTTGTGTACTTGGGCAAAACACTCTTCTCTCTCCCTGCTTCTCTCTACCCACAAGTATAAAGGGGTTTTCACAAATTGAGAGGGCAGCTGCACGAAATACTTGGGGATTAACTTACTCCTTGTCACTTCATGCAATGAAAACCAAGATAAGCTCAGGCCAGTTGGCCCAAGCACAGCTTTTTTAAAGGGCTGTACTCCCTCTGAAATTAGGGGACCAAAAGTTTACAAACCCTAGCTGCCTGAATACTTGTGCTGTGCTCTGTAACTCTCCACTGAGCTTTATCGCCTTGTTGCAGCAGTGACGCTTGCATGTTTTAATGACTTTATTAGCCATGCTAGCCGTGAGTTCAGTCCTAGGCAGATTTCACCATGCCAGATTGGCTGGAGGGTAGAAAGCCCAATGAAGACCCACTTTTGGTTTTCCAAGTCAAGGACTGAACAGTGGGTCAACAACTTAGCCCATAAAAATATCACTAAACTACAGAAACTTTGGACACTTAAAATAAATCATCTCATTTTAAGATCAGTTAGATGTCGATGCATACATCCAAGATGCATGCATTCAGCAGTAATCAAGAGATTACCACTGTCAGTATTAAAAATATTAAGAACCTCAATTTGCAATCGCATCTTCTTGTTTTCTCTTTCCAAAGCCAACTTCTCACTCTCCAGCTTATCCCGTTTGCTCCATTCCTGTGTGTTCTCAGCTTGCAATCTTTCAATCTTTAAACAATTAAAGTAATAAATGTTTTATGAGAAACCATATTTCTACTTATGGAAGGTCATTTAGTCTAAGTATTTTGATTTGTAAATATTTGTGACATCTTGACAACTGTAACAAGAGTGAAACATTTCCAGATCCTACTAGTGACTACTAACCTCTCCCCTAAGTTCACTGATTTTACGAGCATTTGCAGAATTGTTGGTTGAGTTACAGGCATCTTCCAAGTCAGCATTAAGTTGTCCAACTTCCTTTTCATGTCTGCTTCTTATGCTTGCAATCTATAGATCATCATCATCTTTAGTACATCAGAAAGACCCACTAAGGCAATACACCAACCACTTACAAAAGATCATCAAATAATAACGT
The DNA here is from genome assembly GCF_036669915.1 of Pocillopora verrucosa. NCBI lineage: Eukaryota > Metazoa > Cnidaria > Anthozoa > Scleractinia > Pocilloporidae > Pocillopora > Pocillopora verrucosa. Next base: position 19,281,573 of record NC_089314.1, read on the forward strand.
AAGCACCAAGGATTTGCAATATTTGCTATATCGTAAGAGCTATCTAACTGCAACTGTGTTGCCAGTGCAAAACTGGCCCTTAATGTCAAATATGAGGCAAAAGTTTAAAGAGAGAACTTTTTTTCAGCCAAATCATGCCAGATTTACTAATTATATTAGTGGTAACTCTTCAATCAAGGTGCCCAAGTTTGAAACATGCAGTCCAGCTTTATTCACAGCAAAACATAAATAAAACAAACCTCCTGAGTATAATTTTGATGAGACACCATGAGTTCTTCATTTTTTAGCTTCAGAGCAGTGAGATCAGCCTGAAGACCATCCAACTCCTCTACGAGATTCTGTTTGGAACTGAAAAAAAAATACAACTTTGTTAAAAGAATATAGAACTTTGCAACCAGTCTCCTGGTTCTCAAGGAGGAAGTGGTTTGCTAAGACAATCACAGGTAAAAGCTTTGATAATTTATAGTAAATTGAGGATTAGAATAATTTTTCAAAAAAAAAGTGGAAGGATGAAGAAGCAACAGAATATATCATTATCAGTTACAAACTTGGATCTCAATCAGTTATATAGTCACTATGTGTCTTATGTAAACTGTGTTCACATAAATGGTTCACTTCTTGTCTTGTAAGATGCTGGCAAAAGGTTTATACATGGTGCGTATAATAATTGTAATTGAACTGAGTGGTGTGCATTTGGTCTGAAATCATATGTGTGATTTCAAAATGCAACAAGCAGGCAAGATTGGTTTGTTCAGATATCGATTCGAACTCCTCCCAGAAAAAAATTGTGTTCAAATGCCCTGCTTAAGCTTTCTGTAAAAGGCAAAATCAGCAACTGTGGCTTTCTATATATTGACCAAGCTTTAAAACCTAGACCTTGTAGACCTTTTCTTCTTAACCATTTGCAAGCAAAGTGAACTATTTACTTGAAGCACCTTCATATTTAAAGATATGACACTATATTCCATTGGAAAGATTTGACACTTCTGGTTCTAATTCCCCACCCCAGCCTGGCTAGGCTCAAATTCCCCACCCCCCCCCCAAGGCCTACACAATGATCAAATGCCTGTGAGTTGCCAGTAGGTTGCCAGGGGGGGTAGGGATGTGGGAGCTTCAAATTGATCAACAGATTATTTGATGAAACTGTGGTTGAGTATTATTTGGCTACACTTCAAAAAGTCTACAAAACATCATATTTCCCACGGTAAATTTATCATTTACTAGATTAAAATGTTTGTTATGTCTATTTTCCTAATTTGCCGACCTCAAATTATCTAGTCTTTTGTCATCGTAGCCATCGATAAAGAACTTGACAGTTTAATTACCTAATGGAGATTCCCAAAATAATCTTCATTCTTCAAACCAGCGGGTCTGCACAGTATGACCAATTAAGAGAAGTATCAATTTGTCATCTTAAATGTTAGAAGGTTTACACCGTTTTGTTTACCAAATGTTTTTCCTGTACTTACAGCCAAATGTCAGACTTAAGTCCTTTATGCGTTTAACTTCGTAAATAATATATGACCTCGATTACACACAAAGTTTTATGCAGATTATGGCAAAGGAATGTGAGCGCATCCATTATTCCCTCTTGCAAAAAGTAATTAAATGAAATTATCCGAAAATACACGTTTACCTTCTCTCCTCTATGAGCACTTTTTCCGTTTGTTCAAGTTTCATTCGCACGAGGGCAACCTGTTGTGAACTTTCCTCTTCTGCATGCCTTACATCGATGGATTTCTGTTTTTTAGAACTCGCCCGGTTTCTTTTCCGTTCCTCAGCGGGAACAGAATGACTCCTTTCAAAGGTATTTCCATCTTCGCATTGTCCCTCGTAAAACTCGTTCTTCTGAAGAATTTGTTCAATAAACTGTTTCTCAGCTCCTAATTTCGGCACTGTCGTTTCATAAACGCTAGAGTTTTTGAGACCATCACTATGGTCAGGTGAGTTCTCTTTAAGCGATGGCTCAACTCGAGCAGAAGGAATCGTACGTTTGTCTTTCTTTAATTCCTTCTCCAGTCGTTCGTTTTCCTTCTCAAGTTTCGACTGAAGTTCTTGAGCTGCCGATCTATCACGCTTCAAGTTCGAAATTTCCTTAGCTGCGGCCTCCAGTTTCAGTTTTAACTGTCTATTTTCTTCTCTGGCTTTGTTCCGTTCAGCGCGAACTTTCCCCCACTTCTCTCGCCAGTTTGCGGTGCAGTCTGACCACCATCGCATCGTCTTTTCCATCTGACTGGCTCGTGCTCGAGCTTCTTCCAACTCTCGTTCTCTCAGCTCATCTCTGTCATCAAAATCGTCCTCTAAAAACGCCGAAGGAAGCTCGCCCGGCTGACTCGAAGACTTAACATGCCGTGTAGGATTTACGGTTTGTACCTGAATTTTTGCATTTCCATTCATACTTGACACGAATTAGTCGCGGTAGCTTTTCCAGATAATTCCAATGCCAAAAGGAGACCGGTAACAGCGACTATTTAGTCTGCTCTTCAAAAACACTTTTATTGCATTACACTGATGAATAGAAGCGAAGACCCGATGAACAGAGATGTCGATCGTAACAATGCTGAACGCAAGGATAATTAAACCAGACACCAGCTGAAGAAACTAGGAACAAATTGTGATCTCCACTCAATAGATGAAATGAAGGCGAAAGCCAGGATCATTAACTTCTCATCACATCCCAACGCATTAACTGATCTGTTGTTATTCCTTGGAATCTCCAAAGATTGAATCTCGCCGAAGAATTCACGCAATCTTTGATGATGTACGCTGATATTTATCCCTATTTCCGTTCGATAAATTAGTAATTGGAAGTTTCAAATCTTGTTGCACTGGTTAGAAGATGTGATAAACGAAGAAAGTAAGGAAAACTACTCAGGATTTCACTAAACACATGACAAACCACAAGTACACAGAACGATGAATCAATTAGTTTCCGTAAGCGCCATTTACAAGAGACGATTGTAATTAGAGGTGTCAATCAAATGATACTGCATAACGGAAGCTGAGTACAAGTTGTCACGGTATTTTCAGGTCTCAAAAATACGTCAGCGAGATAATCTTTTATTGATAACAATAACAAACTCTGTTGTTTTATTTTCCTGACACCTACTACCAGGTATTCACCTCATTGGATCTTCGAAAATTTTATTTCCAAATTCAAAATGTTTGTAGTTCGCGTGCAAGGCTCGTGTCCCCTGCAACGAAAACCTTCACGAATCGCTCGACGAATCCAGCTGGAGACTTTTATTCGCGGTGGATCAAACTTAGGATCTAATATGCACGAAGCAGAAAAAAAGAGAAAATTTCAAAACAGAGGAAGATATGATAAGCCAGTGATTTAAATATCCGTACGATATTTCGAAAACTGCACAAGCGGATATGGGTTTAGATTCGTTTAGATATATATTACACATTTTTTTTTTAGTTCTAAGTAACATATTGATCTAAAAAATATTTACAAAGAAAACTGTCTGTGGGAGTATTTAACCTCAAGCGACCTAGCGCATTAGTCATCGTGACATCAGACATCATAATTCACTTGGTGCAGTTGTGTGTTTTGGAAATATGATCACGTGTGAAGAAGAAGGTTGTGTGTAACAATAATCGACCGATGCACTGAATTTCTATGCGCGTAAAAATTGAAAGCTTAACGATTAACCGGTCATGGGTGAGTCAATTGTAAACATTAGAAACAAAATTTAGCTGCGCACGAAAAGAAAAACAACTGTTTGCATAATTGTTATTGTTTGGGGTTAATCGATTTTTCAGCAAAATTGTCGTATTACTTGTTTAAAATACCCTGCTTATTTTTAACTATTGCTAAAAAGCCCTTCAGTAAATTTCAAGTATGATTTCTATGATTTTTCAAGTATATTACCTTTTTGTGTTTTCAAAAACATCACTACTTAGAAACAATTGTAATCATGTTTTGAGTCTCGTCGGATTGAAGTTCATTTCCGGTTTGTAACGCACTACTTGTAGCGACTACCGTGACACATCAACTCGAGGCAACACAAATCAAATGGCGGAAGCCTCCAGCCTTCCTGAGGAAATATGGTTTCACATAATTGTGTACCTTGTACATATTCAGGATATTCTTAATTTAGGATGTACGAGTAGAAGACTGTTGGAAATAACAAATCAAAATGTTGTATGGAAAAGACGTTTCAAAGGTAACAATGATCACTTGCTACAACTTCATCTTAACACACGCTATGACGAAGTCGCCACTTCGAACGAGCTGAACGAGGAAAGCGCAAACTTTGATGTGAAGCCAGGATTCTGGAAGAAGTTGTATCTTAGAGCCAGTCATGCTCTCTCATTTAAAAACAGGAGAAGGGGATGGTTTTCCAGTGTCGAAGGGGAAAGACTGTGCGCAGAATTTGTAACCAATCCGAGAGGACCTGAAAATAGACGTGCGATAAATGGAATTCGATTTGACGACCGAGCGCCGAAAAAGCAAAGCATAGAACTATGGGTGAAACTTAACACGAAGAAACCAGATGGGATAATTATTGGATGCCAGAGTGAATCAGTGAGGTAGCGATCTGCTTTGTTTTGTACGTGCTAAACTTCACAACATGTACATACAGGGAGCTTGCGAAAACCACGGCAACGACGCAAAGGAGAGTGTCTTGAAACGAAAGAATTATAAGAATGAACACACTTGCGTATAAATTTTAGTAGATTTTTGTCCATCATCAGCAAACAGTAATTTGATTTTACCAACGAAGAACGTCGACGGCAAGGGCAAATTTCGTAAGAAACTAATGGATGAGGTTGAGCATAATATCATGAATTATCAAAACCGGTTTGATAATTCATGAAAACGAAAAACCGAAATTCAGTAATTGTTTTGATATACATTCTATAAACAATCTGCTAAAGAAGACGCTTCTCTCTCAGTTTGCCAAAGTTTGAGAGCATTACACGGACGAGGGGCTTGGAAACTAGGCAGACTTTGAACTCGTCATGATAAGAGTATTAGGGCTCCACTTTACAGTATGGGGCTCCTTACTAACCGAGTTTTACTTGTGATACTTACAAATTTTGATCTGGTTTATTCTATTACTTTTGATGTTAATGTCTAAAATCAGTATTTTTCCAGCAAGTCTTCACTTGTACCATATCATGCCAAAACACAAGAAACATCTTATTAATCTTACCTTAAAATTCAACATATCAAGCTTCTCAAGTCAATGTTAAACCTTGCAGATAAAGTTAAGCCTAGCTACTTTAATTATTATGTAATATAACTAACTAAGACGTATGACAAACAGCCTTGGAAGAAAAATTTCCTGGAATATATGTCTGTGGATCTAATTTGTTCAGAAAAACAAACAGTTTTTCAAGAGCAAAGCTCAAGGGAAACAGACAGCTTAGAGAATCAGAAATCCTCAAAGAGAAGAAGCAAATTATTTCTTATTCCCCTAATCCCCCATTGCTATTAGGATAAGCTAATGAGCAGCTATGTAAGGTAGTCTCACAAACATACTTTACCTCATCCACAGGTTAATTAATCTACAAAGGCAAGTTAAAAAGAGCACTTTAATTTATATGTTTTCTTATTGATTTTTCTATTTGTGTTGGTCTTATTCAGGACAAGCAGGTGGCCTCAATATCACTGGCAGATACTTCATGTAGGTCCAGATGGTCACATTAGAGGTTCCCTAGAACCCTACAAGTACATGAAAGGACCTTGCATAAACAATGGACAGTGGCACCACATTGCACTGGCTGCATCTTCAGACTGGCAGTGCATGTTTGTAAATGGACGCAAGGTTTGCTCAATAAATTTTGGAATTGGACATGAACTTCACAGGTGCAGCTTTAATCCTTTTTTTTTCATATAAACTGTGGTAGATGTGGAGGCAAAGTGGTTCGTTGGAAGGGTGGATAACACTATCCACTGGATAAGTTGGATTGCGTTATCTGCCCTTTGAATGACTGATTCCAGATCATTAAAGCTTGCCCTAACCACTGGCCAAGTTTGGCAAGAGCAGTCTCTCCTTTGGGGTGAAATTGTCACAACAGTAAAAAAAAAGTAGTGAAAAAAAATTTTAGTAAGCAAGCCATAGTAAACTCAGACTTCCGAGTAGTCCTGCTTCTAACACCACCTCTCCCCACCCAGGAGTGGAATTAGTAGTGGCAAACATTCAGGAAAACCTGTTATAAAGCTGGTGGTTTTTCTAAAAGGGATTACAACAGTGTCAAGAAGAAGTAGTAATACTTAAAGTCAGTAAAGGCCAAGGTCAATATGAGAGAAAATTGCTATGCTAAAATTTAAAATAGATTCACAAAACTTGGTTTTGTATAAAAGGAAATTTGCAAAATAATCACACTAACACTAAAATCCAGGGTAGTAAGCAATCTGGTTGTCACATGAGTGTAACATAACATACATACTTTATTTAAACACAGGGTGTGAACTCTTTACAGTACTGGGGTTCCACTGAAACAGCTGATTTAAACACATCAAAAAATAAAATACAAACTAGAAATGTAAAATGCTAGGCAACATCAATAGAATATATAATTGAAACTATTAAAATGCAAGATTCAATGAACAAACTATTTGCCCTGTTACCATTAAAGCCTCTTACTACTCTGTGGTTTAGCATGTTAACTTCTAAAGAAACATTAATGGGCTCAACTCGGTAATTTATAGAAGGTAGAATTTCTTTCCTTTAGAATGATTTCCTGTGTTTCTCTTAAAGGGAAAATCCTCAGTCACTTTCATTGTTGAAAAATTTCCAATTCAATTTAGACATACAATGTTGAAATGTATTAGTTGATTGACAAACTGCAACTCAGTTGGAGAGAGCTTGTCAATACTTGATTCCATTGCTGATTCTGCTCCAATATTTTATGTTTATACCCATTGTCTTTCAGACATTACATGAAATATAGTCAGATTGGTAATGGTGTTATCAGTCATGGAGTGTGCACACCTTGGAGTGATGATGCCATGCCTCGAGGCCATTGTGGATGGTATCCTTTCAATGGTTTGGTAAGATCTACTGAATAAGTTTCATTCTTGAAATATTTTTTCTAAGGGCATGAACACAAGTAGACAACTTTGTATTTCAATTTAGCCTCGTTGTAAACCAGGGGTGGGTACTTGTGTATTGGGTGAGTATGTGCACTAGGGGTCGCTAGATGGAAGTTGCTACATGGAGACGATAAGAACTCAGGAAAAAGAAAACAAAATGGCCCTCTGAAGCATGCAAGAGTATGAGTGCCTAAGAGGATGCTGCAGACTGTAGACCTTAATCTTTGAGGAAAGTAAAGCAAAACTAAAGCAATCCTGAATTTCTTTTTATGCTTGTGTTTTGTAATTTCTATCTACCAAGGTAAGAGAGGTCCGCATCTGGTCTTGCATGCTGTCAGAATCTACAGTGCGTCGAAACATGCATGTACAACGAATTGACCTGGCTCAGTCAACATCACATGGCCACGACAGCAATGCTCTGATTGGCTACTGGCCTATGAACAGACTTATGTCTGGCCCATGGCCATGGCAAGGATCTCTAGTATCTTGTACATCCCACTTGGAACCACACAGGGAGAAGCATGTACAGCTATGTATTGTATGTGCCAGTTTAGTATGACACTGGCCTCACTCAAAATGATTAAATCAATCAGTGAATTTATCTTTATTCACTTTGCCATGTTGATACAGTATAGTGAAACGTTGTTGTAATATATTCAGAAAGTGAGTTATTGTATATTAAAAAATTGAGTAATGGTAAGGAAATTATTTCTTAACTTTATGCTCCATCTACATCAGTTTTAGTCAAAACTCGTAGCATTTTGTATACTTCAAGTGACCGTCATCAGATTATACTAGATTCTAGTAAAGACTCCATGTAACCTCTTGCTTGTCACCAGAAAGAACACTTTTACTGGTTCATTTGGGATCAGTAGCAGGCAAGGCCTTCTCATAGGCAGCATACGATTCATTCAAATAGAATTCATTGATGTGTGCAAGTCAAGGAAGTGACTTGATGTCTTTGTTCAATCTGAATATCATGTCTTATAGATATATAGTGAATGTGCATTTAGGGCAGAGTCATCATAACAACTTTTAACAGAGTAAATTGCACTAATGATTTCACACTCAAATGCACAACTGATCAAATGATATTGATCACTATTTTTAAAAGTATTTGAATCAGTGTAATTAATATATGTAATCAACTGGATTTACGCTAACTAAATTAATGCTTAATTACTGTTTTAATTATTTTTTAATATAGTTAAATATCCTAATTGTGATTATACAAAAATAAAAGGCTTTTTCTCACCTATTTAATGTAACATAATTAAAGGAAACGAAATATCCTGCACAAAGTGAGAAAGCCTTCAAATGCGTAGAAATCGCAAAATAACTTTAGTTGTTTCCACTGATTAAAAATTAAAATATCTTTAAAGTTTTTGACATGTATGTATCAGATTACAATCTATTTTCAATAGACGTGTTCGATTCTGCTAGAAGAAAACATCTTTCACAATGATTTATAATCATCCTCTATGAATAGCACATTTTTGCAACATGGAGTTCAATCAAAGGCTAGACCGACTGCGTCGTAGAATAAGAAGGAACCGGCAACTCGATCGGTGAGTAATGGAAGAGGCAGGAACTCAAGTTGGCTAGTTAGGAGAATGTGTTGATAACGAGTTTTTTTAGTTAGTTTTACATGACTGTTTTTATGTTAAAGCGGTTAAAACTTAACCGAAGACTAACATCTGTTGAAGGAACTACGTTACTCTTTGTGCTTCGTGAAACCTTCAGCCCGATCTCTAAAATTTTGTCCTTTGTTATTCGTGTTATTCTTCCCCATCTTTAACCATCCTTTTTGGCTTATTTTTTAACTCTTTGGTGTTTATTAACATTACAAAACATTTCAAAGTTGCCTTCGATTCTTTCAAGTTTTCTATGACGTAGTTCCGTTAACCTTGTAAGCCCTAAATATTACCAGCGTCGAACTTCTTCTCACAAAAAAAACGCTACTAGTGGAGGTTACGACAATAGTTAAACAAAAGACCGAGGAAGGGAAAATTCCCTTGATCTCCAAAAGGTTGCGGAAAGATGTATAGAGAAAAATGAAGGGAACTCAAATGCTTGATTTCGGGTATAAAAGGTTAAGGGAAAACAAAAGAAAAATTTTATACTTGACACCCCAGTAGACACCTTTTTGCAGAGCAAGCGTAATTTTGGCGAACGAGTGCTCAGTATTTTCTTAGCGTAAGTTATGGCCGCCACCTTTGACTTTAATGGCAGCAGAAGGCTGGGGAGAGAAAGAAATTTGCACCAAGGGAGTGGACGACGGTCAGAAATGAGGAGAAGGGAAGAGGTCGAGGAGTAAATATATTACCTAAATGTATATGAGCATAGTAAGGTGGAACCTAAGCGAACAACCATCCTGTTAATACAACGCTATTATTATGCCTCAGAGATTGTCCTAAAGATGAGGATCCACTGCTTGATGAAAATTAAGTTACACGTTTGTGTCGCTAAAGTCGTTATCGTGACATTTCGCCTCAGCTTCCTTTAATGGAACAGGCTCCAACTTTTGATACTTGACTAGGTCGAAGTATCGTGCAATAGCCACGCCAGGAATGAAGAGAACTGACATCAGGACAAGTACAACCACGATGAAGACTGCCCAGTCTGGATAGGGGACCTTCTCGTAAGTGACCTGAGTAGGGAGCACCACAAACGAATCAATAATCAAGAATCACTAGTTCAGATAAACTGTTAAATACCTGAAGAAAAGTACTAAGACGATCGATAAATATGCGTTATTGATAAAGCGTGAGGTCAAGATAGCAAGATATTGGCGGAGGTTTTTTTTTTTTTAATTTTGCGTTTTTATGGACCGTGACGAAGTCGAGGTATAAAAAAACGGAAAAAATCCGTCCAGCCATCTTGGACGAACGAGCTTAGTCAATAAAGGATTTATGATATAGCAGAAAGCTCAACGCTTTAACCCTTGAACTCCCGAGATCTCATTAGTAATTCTCCTTACAACCTGCCGTATAATTCTTGTGATGTTAGTTCAGAGAATTTGGTATTGGATCAACTAATAATCCCCTAATTGATCTTGTTCTTTATTCTCATTGCTCGTATGCTTGATGTTGTATTGATTTTGGTGAGGAGAAATTCTGTTTTGGTCACTCATGGGAGTTAAAGGGTTAAATAGAATCAAGACCTGTTTAAACATCAGTTGGGCAATCATTAGTTGATCTAATACCAAACTCTACGAACTAACATCCTCAGTGAGAACAGTATGGCAGACACTAAGAAGAGTTACCATGAGATCTGGGTGTGAAAGGATTAAAGAGCCTATAGTTTGCTTACCATTTCCTTGTTCCAGGCATAGTAAGAAGCCTTTCCTTGCGACATGAGAACAATGCTGGCGATCAGGATAACCAACATGGCAACTGGGGTGACGAGCATCCAGCAGATTTTCCAAAAGATGTTTGGTCGAGTACCCGTCATGTACTCTATATCATCAGAAAATCTGTCAACGAAGGAGGAATAAAGGTAACTTAGCATTGTCTGTTCCTGGATGTCTTCATTTTTATCTCAGAAAGGCTTGTGTTGTAATCGATACGACAAATTTGAAATCAACTCTACCTTGTTATGCCATAGAAATAGCAAACACCGACACACTCGCAGATTGCGATGAGTAACAGGGGAAGGTTGCCTGCGAAACTGTCAAACATCTGAAGAATATATTCACCAGAATATGTGACCATGGGAAGACCGATACATAGGCCAGTGATGCACAGAAGCCCTGGAATAAAACGGATTTACAACACACGTTGCAACATACAAAAGATTACGCTTGATTATTACCGAATTTAGATTTGACTTGGGCGTTCATGATCTGTCACTCGCATCTGCATACATCTGAATTCACGACGCCTCATTCCAATTTGATTTATGCAAGTTTCTCTTACTTCAATAATGTAAAGCTTGTAGGGGTATGTTTGTTCTATGCTCCAATTTAAGAGGGAGAGAAGGATTGAAAAGTGTTTCCTCTGACAGTTTTGTTACTAGCCAATTTGCGCTGGTATTTCGTTCCTTTTACCTCGTTGCGAGCGAGGAAACTGAGTCTTCCTGATGCGTGGTGAGTACCCTATGCTCTTATTGGTCAAAATTCCCTCAATAAACAGAAAAGACATTCTAAGAATTCCCTTCTTGTATCTGAAAAAAAAAAGACCATGAGACTCCTTACCAGATAGAATTTCGCGTCTTAGTTTTCCAAATCCTCTGACGTCTTGCAAGGCTGTCGTTACACTTTCCAGCGCTCCAAACAAGCTGTCCAGCCCAAGGGTTAGAAGCATGAGAAAGAACAAGATAGACCAGAAGGTTGCCCCAGGCATTTGGTTGATGGCATCGGTGAAAGCAATAAAAACCAATCCTGGACCACTGGCTGCCTATTGGATATCAAAAAATTTAAGGTGGCCTTAGCAATTAGGGTCGTGGCACCAAGAATTTCTCGTTTTGATTTCCACTGAGCTTTGCAAATGGCATTCACGGTATGGTGCAGCAGAAAAGAGACACTCAGCTTATCTAAATCATGACCCAGTCGTAAATTCTATCCTTTCAAGAAAGTGCACCTACCTGACACGATGTTTAGTAAATTACGAAGAAGCGATTCTTCAATACCTAAGATTACTGAGGACTGACACAGGGGCGTAGCCAGGATTTTTCAAAGGGGAAGGGAGGGGTTACACCTATTAGGGTATTCTCCAGATTGTCGTGCCGACCTCTGCGCCGTGTTTTACTTTTAAAAAGGCTTACAAAGGGGGGAGGGGCACCCCAGGACTCCTCCCCTCCTCCCCCCCCCTAGCTACGCCTTTGTGAAGGCTATTGCTCTTTTGGAGCCTTAAACAATTTGTTTTAAAATTACCACTTTCCTTAGGATACTCCAAACCAAACCGATATGTTTTCGCTTTTTTAACACGATATTCAGTTGAGAAACAAAGACGCCAAACGTTATCTAGTTTGACTTGCACTAGATTACAGGACTACTTGAAAAACTGAAGACTAAGCACACATAACTGTTCACCTACATCGGAAAGGAAAGTTTCCAGATCGCATTTTTGAAGTACATATCCACTTGTGATATTGCTTGTACCATTGCCGTGATGAGCGGACAATCCAGTTGTGTTCAGCTGGTGAGCTGTTGAGTTGAGGCGCTCCAAGAGTTTGGCATTGTTTGCTTCACAGTTTTCCATCATGTAGGTTGCTCTGTGAAAACGTAAACGTATTTCACAAAGGTGCTCAAACAAAGTCTTGAGCTCCCATCCTACTTTTCAAAACTGCCTCCCACCGTTTTAGACGAAACGAAAATTCATGATCAACCCCTTTCCCTTCCATAACAAAGATGAAGTCCAAAACGCGTCCTTTGTTAGATCTTTAAATTTTTGGAGGGTTATTCTAGTTTTTCTATCTATTTTGTCCAAGAATGAACCTCACTTATACTCTGTGGTTCCCTCCTTGTTATTTCCGCTCAAGGGTTAGTGGAATACTGATGAACCCGATCTTGTTCCATTAAACTACCGATATACCTTAAAGTTGTTACATTTTTAAAGTCAAATCCCCACAATTTTTGACTTGAACGAAATAACTCGTATCTTTCCTGTGATAGTAAATTATGTATTCGATATTTTAGAAAAAGACCCTGGGAACCTGAATACCCAAACCCCGTTGGCTGGGCCTTTTTTCTTTTGGTCAGTTTAAAGGACTTGCATACGTCACAATGTTTGGGTCATTTTCAGCTTTCCATAGAGGGTAGACGAAAATACCAGAGATAACCAAGATGGTCAGCGATGGCGGAGACCCGCAACACGGATTTGGCTAAATGTTTCTCCTGACCCGGTACTCATTTATTAGTTGACACGGTTTTGTACGCTTGGAAACGGCGTGTGCTGTATTTGTAATTCTGTACAAGAACCTATTGCCAATGATCGATTTGTAAACTCGACAGGCAGACAGTGACACCATGGACTGATCTTCGGTATTTCGTTGAGGTATGGCCTAAAAAACGTGTTTGCAGTAACAACTAATTTGTCACGGCCGGTCTGAAGCTCGCGCCAAAACTATCGTCAAACTTCTCGGAGTTATGCACAACCTGTTTTTCGTCGACAACAGGGATTTCCTCGCAAAGGAGAGACCTTATGGCACTTTATTGTTCGCCGTGTCTCGGTCAATTTTCGAGCTTAATAGTGGTCTTGCCAGAAATGAATAATCTTGTGAGCTCAGTACCATTAGAATTTGCTGAATTTTGGCAAATTGAGGCGCTAAACTGTAGAAGGAAGCAGTTTTCTCTTGGCTATACTCTATCCAAAATGTGTGTTGAAGGAAAGGGTCGGAGAGTTCTGGTCTAAACTGATTGGATCTTCATATGTTTTTCGATGAAACAGGGATGAGTTCTCTTACCTGAATCCTAAAATGGAGAAAACAACAATCCCAGCGAACAGGGAAGTCATACAGTTAGCGACGGAAATTGTAATGGTATCACGTAGTGTGTTTCCGTGAATAGGATTGTAACTGGCATAGGCAATCATTGTGCCAAATGCCAGGCCCAAAGAGAAGAAGATTTGTGTAGCTGCGTCCAGCCAGACCAGTGGGTCCAGAAGTCGATCCCACTGTTGATGAAAACATAAATCAGTGTTTCGAGAACTACTGAGTCCTGCTTTGATCGACACATTTCATCTGGGCTCGAGGCGCAGAGATCAGTGCCAGACAGGTTTTGATGTTGATGTATTCAGTTCTTTTACCTTTAACTAAGAGTTTAACGTTAATATTCAGTTTATGGTCCATTTAATTGGAGAAATAAGTAAATGATGAGCAATACACTTAGCTCACCAGGTTTAAGTTATCAGATGTTAAATGTTAAATTTGCGGCTATCATGCAGACGACTTCAGTGTTTCGAGAACAACTGTGCAAGCGAATGAGCTCTTCTGCTGAGTGCCGGACACAGCAGAAAATCCAAACATATTTTACATCTTATTTTAGGGTGCTTTAGATGCTTGATCGATAGACCAGAACACCTCAATTTGTCTCTTCTGCCAGTGTTTTGAGAACTACTGGGACTGACTGGTAGCTGAAACTGGGCACAAAGCGCAGTATCCAGCTTTTAAGTATACATTTTGCATCTGTAGAACAACCAGTGTTTTGAGAACTACTGGGTGCTTGATTGGCAGCTGTTACTGGGCATTATGGCGCAGCATCAGCGTTCAAAGTTTAGAAGTCACCTTTGTATTTAGAGAAAACCAGTGTTTTGAGAACTACTGGGATCTGATTGGCAGCTGTTACTGGGCACCAAGACGCAGCAATCAGCATTTTAGAGATTCAAATCGTTTTTGTGAATAAAAGAACCAGTGTTTTGAGAACTACTGGGTATCCGATTGACAACTGTTACTGGGCACCACGACGCAGCAATCAGCATTTTAGAATATTAATCGATGTTTTAAATATAGGAACCAGTGTTTTGAGAACGACTGGGTATTTGGTTGGTTACTACCACTGGGCACCATGGCGCAGCGGTCAGCATTCTTTTCTCTTCGCTTAGTTCATTTGGAGAGTATTGATTTAAGAGATTGAGAGTTTTTGTGAACTACTGCGTTTAAAAATGATAGTGATTACTGGGCACAGGGCTCAGCAAAAAAAATAACCATATCATTGTGTTTTTGTTGTTCAATCAGTGTTTTGAGAACTACTGCGTTGGTCCGATTGCCGTGACTGGGCACAAGGCGCAGTAAACAGCATTAAGATGTGTTATATCTGATTAAATAAATTTTAAGAATAGCTTAGTTTATCTTTTACAATTGTTTCAGAAAGATGTGCATGTTTCAATGCATAAGACGCGATGTCCAAGTTTCTTTTCCAAAGAATGTCCGCGTTTCGAGAACGCCAAATTTCAGTGATATTCTACGATTTACAGCTGGCACTGAGCTCTAAAGGCACAGCACACAGCATTATTCCTTTCACTATAGCAAACAATTTTGTTACTCTGCAGAGAATGGAGATTTATGAAGCTTTATTAATAAATTACATGTCTTTAATTGTGCATTTGAAATATGTCTACGCGATGCCCACCTCGATTTAAACCTCAGAATCGAGATCCTCACTTGGTACTGATCACATTGTTCCCATCCTGAGTCTCTACATTTGAAGCATGGATGTATGTTAGTGTCTGTTGACTTTTCATTGAATGTTTAATGCATTGGAATTGCACACGTTTGTCTGTGATTGATGGTTTAGGAGTCGCCGGTGTGGTTTGTGAAGCCTCGAACCTTCTCATGGGACGGGAAAAACTGATACACGTAGATGACGTCTTCGTTGCCGAGCCGGCCTACAGTTATTGACAAGAACCGAACCTAGTAGTTAGTTGTAAGCTGCATTGTTAGGGTATATCCTATTTGTTTGGAAAAGTCTCGAGAGATTTAAAACTCTGCATTGGAATTGCCGAGTTATGAAGATAGGAAAAGGTTTCTCCCACTGTTTTGCATTCCTTCCAAACGACGCCGAATCTCTTATCTTGCTCACTGTTTTGACTTAGGGAACTGCATTGGAATTGCAGAAAGGATTTCAGCGTTAAAAGAACTTGCGGAAGTAGCTTAATGTGGTACGATGCGGAATCTGGTGGTGCTCTTTTGAAAGAGTTTAAGACTGAGCGGAAACAACCGATTTTAGCAGCAATGCTCACCAGCAGGCTTGAGACTGCACTGGAATTGCAGATGCCTGGCATGGAGTTGTTGCGACTAATTTGGCCGGTATGAAGTGATTTGAAGTATTATGATAGCGAGGGTGAGTCAAACGAGGGAAAACTGCATTTGAATTGCAGGAAACTAAAAAACCGTTCTTATGATTATGCTGCATTTGAATTGCAGTTTAGGGGTTCGATACATCTCCGATATGGCACTTTTCTGCATTAGAATTGCAGACATCACATGGTCCATACTTACGCTGTCCAAGTTTGCAGGAGCTACATCATTGGGACCGCAGTGTTAAACTGCATAGGAATCGCAGAAACCTCTACTGCAGTTAGACGTTAGTTATCATCTTGGAGAGGGATTAATGGTTAGACCTTCTTTTTTTCTATTCCTTTACATAAACTATCTATCTAAGAAAGCCCTCTCTCAGTAAGCCCTCTCACAGCTTCTAAGTTGAGCGAACCATGGATTGTTCAGTTTAAGCTTAGTTAACCGCAGTTAACGGCGACTTATTGACAATTGTCGTTTTGACAAAAGAATCGCAAGGATGTGATGACATCAAGACACCTCTAAACCTTTTTTTGGCTTGGGTTAACTCGTCTCATCCAAAGAATAATTACAGCTAAGAAAGAGCTTACTTTTTTTAGACAATCTGGACCTCCGGGTAGCCGCAAGATGCGAGCACTTCTGCTTCAAAAATTAATATTTTCAGAGCAATCAAATGACCTTTGTAGGAATCATCACGTTTCAGGTCCTAGCATGCAAAGGTTTTGAAATTGAAAAAGCAGTCAATGCTATCGTGGCATCTACCCTTATTCCTCGACCTGTGGGACAGCGAAGGTCAGGCAGGTCCCCCCTTAGTCTATTTTGGTCTACAGTGGCAGCTGGATGATCCCAACTGTGCATAAGCCGATCCTATCAAGCGAGTCTCCTCATAACTTTTCCTAAGATTGTTCCGATTCATATATCAAATGTTTACAATTTTAACAGGCTTGGACACCTGAGGCCCAACTGTCACGCCACACTTAAGTGTCCCTTTATCTTATTACTATCTCCCTAACTCTTCCTCACAATCCCTGGCCTATCTTTAATTTTTTTTTTAATTAATCAGCAGAGAGGGATACCTAATTTAGCCTATTTCCCCCCAGAAGTACATCATGAGAACTTAACGCAGACTAACGTAACAAAACCTCCCTGAGTTTTTTTTTCTTCTTCTAACTTGTCTTCTTTTCCTTTCAGTGCAAAGATCCCGACTTTTAAAGGATATACATACCTTTGGAGTAAACAAATGTATTATTCCCTTTTCAAAGCCTTTCAAAAGTAGACCCCGAATGAAGAATGCAAAGAGGACCAGATATGGAAATGTTGCTGTGAAGTAGACGACCTGCAAGATAACACCATGGCTTACCGTGACATTATTTTAACAGATGGTAAAATATTCCAAAAAAATCATTTTCGCGTTTATAGCAGGATAGATAAAAGTACCCTAATTTGCCTTTAAAGTGATTCAGCATAGTTTTGAAATTTTCTGTAAGGAATTTGTTAACCGTGGTAGACTGTTGCATGCATTACGAGCCTGAGCTTAATGACAAAGAAATAAGTTGACAATACTTGAAAAATTATCGTACCTTGCCAGATGACTGGATGCTTTTGATGATGCAAAGGTAGGCCAACACCCACGCAACTACAAGGGCCACGGCTAACTTCCAGTTGATCTCTGCGCTCTCCTCTATTCTGTTGGCGTGCATTAAAGTCTCTCTGTGGTAGAAGTAAGCAGTTGGACTGCTCTCGGAGCATTCTCTTGGTATTGTTAACTCAGTGCCGTTAGGGCTTGCCACTTGAGGACACTCTGCCCACGGTAGAGGGGACTGGAACGACTGGACGAAGTAGAACAACACCCAAGCGATGACCACGTTGTAATAGCTGCCAACCAGTATGCTAACCACCGTTGTTGCAATCCCTACACCTCCCAGGTAGGGACTAACTGTGCTCCAGACGTTGATAGCTCCTTGACGAAGGCGTTGACCGATACTGAGTTCCAAGTAGAAGATCGGTATTCCCTCGAATATCAGCATGACAAAGTAGGGTATCAAAAAAGCGCCTAAGAAAAGGAAAAAAGGATAATAGAAAAACTTTGTTAATTATAGTATACTAAGGTAAAAATGAACGCATAGTGGAAGTCAAACTTGACTGGACTGTTGAAACCGAAAAAATACATCTTTCCGTCAAAACACTCGTATAGATCGGCAGGGTAATGTTTAACTCTGCACGATGTGGATTTTAGGTCTTTTGATAAACTTCTGTTAATCACTTTGCAGAGGGAAGAATAATCGCCACATTCAGCTGATAGCAGTGGATCTTGTCAGTACTGCTCGCAAACAAAGCCGCCGGTAAAATAGAGACTTTAATGTTATCAGGTGTTTTGGTGGTCTACCTTTCGTCAATTTTTTTTCCCCTGAGGTATCTAATCATACAATCTTGAGTTACGTCTCGAGATAGAGCATGAGCCAGTTCCGCCATAACCCTAAGCTAAAAATTTTATCAAGTGAAGTGGCGAAAGTCTGGATGCATTCATATAAGCTGAAGTATAGACACAAGAAATAATCATCACTCATGATTTCTTAATGTAATTCGTTTAAATGTCGAGATTGATTTTGATTCCCTAAGATCGCGGCCACAAAGAACTGGATGCTTTACTATATTTTATGACTAAGGGCAAGGCCATCGAATCTGAGCAATTGCCGAAAATGGTGTAATGGAAACTGGTCTTAAAATTTACACTCATTGTGAAAAACCGCAAGCATTCGATACCAATCGTTTTTACTGGATCGGCAGCCCTGTATTATCGTCACTAATGTATAGAACGTGTGTTTTACCGCAGTTTTACGTTCATAATCAAAACATCGAAAATCTAATCGCCGTAGAATTGCGGCCTAAGACCAACGCCCTAATTTCCATCAAGTTTAGTTTGTTTCACGTCTTATGCATGTTCTGGACTATTTTATTTTCAAGTTTCTGATGACGTTACGATATTTATCGAGAGATGCAAAACTTTTTGAAATTATTACGAGAAAAAGAATAGAAATTTCATTAAAAAAATAGTAATAAAACAGAACGACAATGATGCTTGAATTATTTAATATGTGCATAGGTCCTTAATGGTTTACTTTTCGGAGTCCAAATATTTAGGAACGGAAAGGACCCCCTCCATGTCCCTTCCACTTAAATTCAAAATAAGATGTTTTTAAATGTACATATATCTTAATAAACTGATCAGAAAAGAAAATATTTGCCCGGTTTCATGTAAATGCACAGAAAGCTTCATTCCAATTACTTTTTCAGCAGAGAGCTGTCAAAACCTAAATTTCCGTATCCTGTCGTGATGAAAAACTCCGTGAACAATGAGACGGAAACGTTTCGGACCCTTTCATAACCCTTTCTCGAAAGTTCCATCCTAATAGCGTGATCTTTAAGGTGTTCCTAAATTAAAAATGTCAATTCTCGCCATTAGAAACCTAAGTGTTTGAAACCTAAAATGCAAACATTTTTAACTCATGCAGGGAAAATGTTTGCCAATTACTTTTATCTGATTCACACAGTGTATAGAAACAATTCTTCAATGAATAACTTTTCAGCCTTATTTTTAAAGTGTATTCAATTTTACCACCAGGCTATGATTATTTTTGTTTTATAATTTTTTTTCCTGATGCATCCACTTAACCTAGACCTGCTCCACTTCAACTTTGTTTAAAACTGAGACATTTTTCGGTAACTGATCAACCGACGACAACCTTTTTTTTCTCTCGTGTTTTCTCACGAGAACCGAAAAACACTTATACAAAAGCTTCCAGACTCCATAAATAAGGTCGTATCCTTGAGATAATCCCAATGTTACAAAAGAGAACCAAGATTGTGTTCTAAGCGCTACCATTTCACCTTTTAAAAAAACCCATAAAACCCCCCTGCAGCGGGTGCAGAATATTTGCCGCCAAATTTGTGGACTTTGATCTCAGCTTCTAAAAAAAATCATGGAGAAAAGAAAACAAGAACAAAACAGACGAATTGAGCTTGTGTCATATTGCGGTCACAAAAGAAAGCATTCCTTGCTCTCCAAGGCCATACTCTAAGTTATTTCTTGGTTTTGGATATAGGAACTTGAATGAAAAAGATGTTGATAACATCAGATGGCAGGCGTATTCCTCCCATAAATTTTGTTTGACTGATGCCATAACATGTCTCACAGCTAAATAAATCCGGTATCGAAAATCGGTTCAAAAGTGGAAAATATCTTACTAAGAAAGTTGATCGCGCTGATTCTGGTTGAACTTTCAACTTTTTTTGGCACGGCTGAAGGACTCCCGACTGAGGGCAGAGAGAAACGCTATTTATTTTTGTTCTCGCGCACATCTGTAAAATTTTGTTTTCCAAAACTTAGTGTTTCATTGTTAATTGTCTCCCAGATTAAGTCCTAACTATTGTGAAGTGTGCTAAGGCTAAATGATCTTGCCTACCGTATTCAGGGCGTTAGTTTTATTGGGTTAAAAAAAAAAGGATTGAAAGCTATCGATTGGTTGGAATAAAAAAGAAGCAGTGCCTTTTGCTAGAATTTCAATTTTGAATATTTGTGTAATAGTTTGTGAAATTTTTCGAAATTT
Organism: Pocillopora verrucosa; assembly: GCF_036669915.1. Lineage (NCBI taxonomy): Eukaryota > Metazoa > Cnidaria > Anthozoa > Scleractinia > Pocilloporidae > Pocillopora > Pocillopora verrucosa. The sequence continues at coordinate 19,301,964 of NC_089314.1, forward strand.
TCGAGCGCTTTTTTTGTTTCAGTCATTATTCTGTCGTTCAGGGGAGCGAATCATTTTGGTCGGAATTTGACGGCAATGCTAATGTTCCCTCACACTTTGAAGTGTTTTTTATTCATTGTTCCTGTTGAATTTCAAGACACTCCCGAGGGAACGTGAATTTATCGCTGTTTCTTTATTAATTTTAAATCTATTGTCAATAGAAATGAACATTTTAGACTCTAAAATGTTCATTTCTATTGACAAGAGATTTAAAATTCACGGATCCTCGAAGAATCAGAGACGCTCTTTCATTTAAGAGACGAGCCTAGATTGATTTTTCATAAAGTTCGCTCTTATGTTGAGGATTTCACATTCAAATACTTGATAAAGGGGAGTAGATCAACCTTTTCTTATTGTACCTAACTCTAAAATCATATTTTTAGTATTCAAGAAAAACTGATTAGGAAAATTTGATAAAATGAGTATACCTCCTCCATTTTTCTGGCAAAGCCATGGAAACCTCCAAACGTTTCCCAAACCAACCGCAAACCCGATCGCAGAGAGAAGAAATTGGACTTTATTGTCCCATCCAAGTCGTATCTTCTCGGTCTCGATCACTTCCACTCTTGTTTGGGGATCGTCTTCATCAGATGTTAACATTACCGTTGTTGAAATGTTTTTGTAGGTGGCAGTTTTATCAGCAGACGGATTTTTCTCGCTCATCTTTACTTCAGAGCTGAGAAGCTTCAGCAAAATCTGTCGAAAGATCGAAGCAATATAATTGTTATCACTTTCGATCGATGTTTATATTCTTGTCCTCAGACGAAATCAGAGTGCTCTAATTTCCATACTTGCGCTAGTAATATTATTTTTAGTCTTACTTGTGCGAGACGTTTCCGAGAGAACAGAGAAAGATTAGGATTTGGAATGTCCCAGCGGCTACTCGACTATGAAACGAGCTTCTCTTTCAGGATGTAAAATCGTAAAGCAACCGGTTCCGCGGTATTTCAGCGTAAGGCCGGTCGTTTGCATGTGCTCAGAGCGTGGTATGTAAACAGCTGAATGATGAAACACCGGCAAATAATTAGCCAATCACAATTGATGTCGTATTCTTAGTATTGTCACCATCGTGTAGCAACAAAACATCTTACTTTACTAATCCTTCATACATAATCAGGATTACACACAATTACAGGAAACACGATTATTTTTGGCTCGGAATCTCTTAAAAAAAAGCTAGCCGTATTTCAAAATAAAATAAACGGAAATACAATTTTTTAAGGGCAGCTTTCTGATAAAGTAATGTAAAACTTTGACGCTCTTCGCGTGAGCCAATCATTTCTTTTGTTTGAATTGGTTGTCTGAGAAAAACTGTCATGTTGTTGCATCAGCCGTCTCTTGTGGCCTTTTTTGTTATGTTAATTTGAGTTGTGGTTTGATCACTGTTTTGGTACTTAGATGCAAAGGAAAGATTGAGGTTTTGCTTCATAAAACAAAGGTATCGATTTAGTATGAAAAATTTATGAAAATGGTTGTGTGGAATTGTAGAACGATCGAAATCAATATTTTTCTCCTCGTGTACTTTAAAAAAACCGACGGAAACGACACTTGTGAATGTTGGCGCGCCAACGATTATCCACCCACACGTTGTAAATTAATCTTTTTTTCAAAGAGATTTTGGTCTCGGTGCCAACAACATTTGATTGAAAAAAAAAAATTTTGATTGGTTGGTTAACGAACTGAGCACGAAAGAGGAAGACAGTACTTTCAACTTTGTTCCTCCCACGATATTTTGTTTTTGCATATGACTCGATGTAAAAGCGTGTTATCGGTTGCCGCGATCATCCCCACAGCGCCACATAAATGAGAACGTTGCTTCCACAAGTTTACTATTTTGATGCCATCGTTTCCCAAACAACCCCCTCCCCGTTCTGGACAACTGAAACGCGATTTTAATTGGTCAATTCGTTGTGTACGTAAAATTTTGCAACAAGAGATGTGGAGGACAAATATTGGCTGAACTTTTGGAGAACTTTGACAAATATCTGAAAGCTATTATTTATCTAAAGTAAAATGTGTGAAAACAATATCTATTCGCAATTTACAAAATTATGGATGATTTTCGATTAAATTTAAAGGTGCTATACTTTGAAAAAGCTTGCGGGCAGGTAGCAGAAAAGACAAAGAAAAGATATGGACAGATGCTGTAATTGATGTTGTAGTTGTCACGCTGAGTAATTTTCGAAAGTAATCCGGAATTGCTTTAGTTTTGCATTACCTCGCTATTTGATTGGTTCAAAAAAACTCACACAACTTTCTCGACTGATAAGATTCCAAACTAAATACAACATCACGCGTTTCTCAGCGATTCAGACAGTTTGCTTCCAGTTCTCATCGGTGCAGTTTCTTGTGCTCTTTCCTTCGTTTTTATGGGCTGTTAAAATTACTTTGATTTTGGACAGTTATACTTTTTTTAAAACTCTATCAAAGGTACATCGTATAATGAATTGGTGATCTCTATTAAGAGAGATCCTGTTTCAGAAAATACGGGGAGAATACAGATTTTCTATAGAATGTTCCAGCGATTTCATGCCAAAATATTCATGGAATAAATCCTTAAAGTTAGTTTACATACTTAGTGTGCAAACTAACTTTTGCAAAATCTTTGGGTCTCTCAAAAGCGATAAAAAGTTCCACGAGACATCCACAAATGTCGAGGTTGTTATCATCCGCTCGCAAGATCCTCCAGGTGCTGCTAAAATAAAGATGATTGAATTAAATTTTTAGGCACGATCATGAATGTTTTATCGAATCTTTCTTCGATTCTCAGTGAAAAATTCAATTTCGCGTAGCCTTTACTGAACTGAACCAGTTTCAATGAGTTTCGTTTGACCGCAAAACAACAGAAGAGCCATCTTTAACATGATATACTTGTACATAAATTGAATTGAGAATTTTGGTGCGAAATCAACAAACTATTGTATTGAAAACAATGATAAGTACAATAACAACCTGTTGATGGAATATTTGTCAATCGCTGAACGAAATGAAAAAAAACCTATGGAAACTGTTCCAAATGGTTCACGAATCAGATTGTGAACAAATACTAAATTACTTATTGCTGATTGAAAACAACAGCGAAAACAGTTCTAACTTAAGCTTGACCGGACCAGAAGGTTCGCCCGAAAAAAAAACAAGCAACCAATGATCATTAAAATTTGTAGATTCTACGCACCAGCAAGTTCGTTCAGGTGTTTCCTCTATAGCAAAAGGAAACCATTCAATTTCAAACTACCGAACCCTTTTAGAGTTGTAGTAATGGAAAATAACACGTAGTCGTAAATTTGATCTTTAAAACGATCTCGTATGCACAATTCCCAGAGCAGTTTTCAAGCTTGTTTTTGTTTCGATCCGCAAAGTTGAACCGAAGAGAAAACGCTAAGGGGTTGTGCACAACTGATTACAACATGACGTCACATACTTGACAACAAGAAGCATGTGAACTTTAGATAAGTAGAAGACAGTGTAAATTGTCAATTAATTGCCCATTTCATGCTGAGTTCATTTTCTCAAATTTTCTTGTAAGTAATTAATCCTTGATTCAATCTCTTCGAAACCTTTGTAGTTCCCCGAATACGTCGAAAGCTTGATAACCAGGGTATCGATCAAACGTACAGAAAAACATCATAAACAAGTTTATGATGTTATGCTCACATAGGGCAATCGACGAGTTGATTGGGTCGTCAGCAATTTTGCCACAGAGGGTGGTTATCAATTAACAGTTGCAGGTTTTAAGTAAACTTGCTTCGCGGCGGGCTAGCATTTTACATTTAGCATCAAGCTAAAGTGTGACGAGGTTGACAGTTTGCATCGGAACACAATTTGTAGTAATTTTTATCCGAATTCTTTGGAGTGAGCACTATGGCTGAAGAGGAACTTGAAGAAATATTTACCCTTTTCGACCGCACTGGAAAGGGAAAGATTGAAATCGCGCAGATAAAAGATGTTCTTCGTTCAGCCGGCTTAAACCCACAGGGTACTGACTTGGAAAAGCTGGAGGCCGACTACAAAGACAAGGAGTTTATCCAGTTTCCAGAATTCTGCGCTATTCACAAGGAGATGAAAGCTAAACCCCAGCCAGCCATGGAAGACTTTCTGGAGTTCTTCAGCATTTTTGATCGAGAAAAGAGTGGTTTAATTGATTCATTGCAGCTTCGAGCTTTCCTCTGTATGAAGGGTGATTCCAGACTGACAGAGGATGAGGTGGAGCAAATTGTGAAGTCGCTCGAAGACAAGAAGAAAGAGGTCATTCCTTACAAAGAACTCATCACTTTGGTTATGAGCGACCCTCCAGCAGCCACTGTTTAGAAACAGACATTGTGCAACTGCCAGCCGGAGGATGTCATTTAATTTGGACTTCTGCTACTAGTTCATTTTCTCAATCGAATTTTGCTGTCAAGACCCTCGATGGCGAAACACCTTATATACTGTTTTCTCTCTGACTGTAAGTACTCACGTTTTTTGTATTCCGTCAGAAATTTGTTTTTAAGTTAGCTAGCGCACTCAGGATCCTTTCAATTTGATTTTGTAGGATTGAAATCAAAATGTTTAATTGAGACATTATGATACTTTTGTGATACAGAAGTTGAGAATTGAGAATGCCAATAAATTTCTTTTTGATTGAGTTTTTGCCTTCTCTCTGCCTTCCAAGAGAAACAGAAGTTTAAAGCTGTTTTCGTGCGGACGATTTCGCCATTTTCAATGGGGTGTTTCGCTTCGGACCCGACACAAAAGATTGATTAATCCGTTTGACCCTCCTTTTATATAACCACTATTAACTTTCTTTGTTTATGTTATCTTTTATGTAAGGTCAGGAATAAAAAAAAACAAAAAAAAAACGGCCCAGTTCATTAAGGACAACTTTTCTAGGGAAGCTACTTTTGAAACACTCACTGATTCAATCAAATACTTTTTAGCTTTCTGCTACGCCCACTATCTTGCATCAAGGACTGAGTTATTAGTTCTTTCAGATAATCACATGCAAAATCAATTAGCGTGGTTTTAAATTTCCCTTCACAGAGGCGATTGTTTTTGTAAAGAGAAGCTTTTTCTTTGTATCCACAAAAACAATGTCGTTTGTTTCTAGGACATTTTAAACTCTGTTGGACACACTTTTTCGGCGGTGTCAAAGATATTTCTAGCACCGCGCACAATTCACTCTCTTTAGATCAGACTAAATAGCCTATATACAAAACCTACCTATACGTTGGACTAAGCTACAAGGTTTTGAGCAAAAGCGAACTATTTAAATTGATCATAAGTCAAAAATAGAGCTGACCTGCTGTTCCTTTGAATTGTAGCATAAAGAGCCTGACATGCTCTTCTCTACCGGCGTGAAACCTCAAGGTTGTTATTGCGTCTTTGACCGATAGGAATGGTTGGAAATCTGTTGTTTTTTCTCTGCTAGAATGAAGGAAACTTTGAATCCAAATACGGAACTATATATTTTGAAACTCTACACATAATCCATTTTGAGCTTTCGTGGGCTAATAGGCTTTTCCAAGTCAGAAATGAAAGTCGGAGTGATGGCTTTTGTTGCTATCCGAGTGTAAGCACCCACTTGAGTTCTTTTCTTTACACTTCATACCTTTACAATCTCTTAGTTTCTTTGTATCGGGGCGGTCAATGCGGGCAAAGAAATACGGAAAGGGACTGGGAGCTGAAAGAGTACTTAGAGTGTTCTTGTAACCCCCAGTCCCCCCCCACCCTGGAAAGTGGGGTGGAGAGGGGGAAGGAAGTTTGACGCCCGGGGATCATTTCAAGTACTCGTATTGTGTTTACTACATACAACCTTTGCTGCATCGAAGAGAGAGATCGTCTTGCATTTAGGAGCTGAGGCATGTTACTTTGAGTTTTCTGTTGTTTCTATGAAAACGAACGTTATTGGAACAAACCTTAAAAACAACGAGGATTAAAAAAACAAAAAACAAAAGAGAGCAAGTATGATTATGGATGGAGAATTTATATAGATAGCAAACCAAAAACTTGAAATTTTCCTAAGATAAGTCTAGCTACTCGTGATTTCTTCCTAAAACATTTTTATAAGCAAAAGGAAGACTTGAAAATTTATTTTTATTTGCTGATTTTAATTGAGTCGCGCGACAGATAAGCTGGATCAGAGGGGCCTCTAGAAGCTCATGGAATTCTCATTTCAACAGGGGTTTATCTTTTATGTGCTGCTCACTTGGAGGAAACATTTTTTAGCTTTCTTACAATGTAGTAGATGGTTTGAACTTATGAAGAACAGTGGATCTTGGGTTCATACTGGTTGTCAGGATGTAGCTAGTCCTGAGAAGGACGTTACTTGTAACTAACGCTCTGACAACTTGACCGGAAGTCATCATCAGACGCAACTGTTGGCTGATGATGGCTTCCGCTTTAGGATGTTGAAACATAAAGGACTGTCCTTTCTAGGATCAGTCTCATCCGGACGATCAGACCACTTCAAATACTTGGCATTAGCTAAGTTTAATTGAGGTTACAAACGGAGCCTGCGGGTTTCAGCCGAAGATCTTCGAGAGTTCTGGCACGAAAATGACAGTAGCCTAAGTGTTGCCGTACCCTCCCCCCCCCCTAAGGTGAAACGGAAGCTTTCGTTTCACCCTGGGGGAGGGAAAGGTCCGGCTACACGTACGCTAAAATGACAGACCTCTTGTACCCGGCTCAGTCGCCGACCGGCATCTTGTGGGCCTTAGTTGCTTGTTCCGCAGCGCTTATGAGAGGCTGCTCGCGGACTTACTCGGAGTAAGCCCCCAGTAATTATTAGATTCCCGTAAATCCGCATTAATCGGCTCTAATTGAGATTTTGTTTAAGTGACATGCTTTTCAAGGGGTACCCAATCGTTTGTCTGCCTTGGTTCAAAGTAATGGTCCTACACTTCCTATCGACCCTGAAAAAAAAAATCTGAAATTAAGGTCCCGGTTAGATAGAAGAGCGCGAAAAGAATGCAGCCGCATCTTGCAGCTGAGAATTAGGACATAGGCATACGAATAAAATGAAGCAAAATAGCACAAAGCGGAAAAAGGTGTTTATTGCTAGAACATTTACGATATAATCCCTAGGGTGTAAAAACTGATTAACGCAAAGTTTTGAATAACAAGTGAAGGTAAGGGAGAGGAAATGAATAATTTGAACCGTGAAATAACACAGTGTTTTTTAACTGAACATAAATGACAAGACTTCAAATAAAAGTCTACGATTAAATTTTGCACTTACATCCGGCGAGTGGAAACTCTTAATTGTCTACCACATTTCCATAATAGACATAATAGACAAAAGGCAATCGAGTTTACAAACGTAAAATTCCTTTGTTTCTAAATAGACGCTTCTTGCGGATGCACAGAGCAGTGAATAATTACTCGGAAAATTTTGATGTAATTGCGATCAAAGGAGCTTCAAACCTGTAAATAAAAAAACAACAAATGAAAGGTTTGTAGCGGTCTCATCGAAAAATCTCTAGTTCGGACTATTTTGAAAATATGCTTTGTCGAGTCACATTAGGCTATTCATACAAGCGGCACACCTTTAGATTTTTTCCCACAGTAGTTTATTCAAGTCGTTCGAGTCTAGTTCGACAAAACTTCCTGTACGAGCTTTTCATAGTCTATCATCCCCTTGGTCTCGAACATCGCGACTATGTGTTCGGCCTGAGCCTCAGTCAGTTTGTCTCCCAGCGCAGTCAACATTCGTCGAAGCTCTGCCGAGCTGATATAACCGTTACCATCGCGATCAAACATCTTTAGCGCCTCAGTAAATTCTTCGGCACTACCAGCTTGCTTCTTGGCGAGCGTTACATAAATGGGCAGGAATTCTTCAAAGGTCACCCGCTTCTCCCTCATCGACTTGAGGTTCTCTTTCACTTTGTCAAGGTCTTGTTTTAGGGGATTCAATCCCACAGACCTTAATAAACCTGGTACTTGGCTCTTGTCAACTTTTCCATCGCCAACCTGATCAAAGAGACTGAAGGCGTCTTTAAATTCTAACATTTGCTCCTCTGTAAGGTCCGTCATTGCGTCTCTGAACCTCTGTTTAAGTATTTTCTAATTAACCAGAAGGTTGCCTCGACTGATTGCGTGTCCAGGTACTTCGCAATTTATTGTAATCAATTATTACAATTTAATTGATGCGAAAGTTTTTTTTTTTATTTGCTCGCGGGCGCAAGCTTTGATTAAAAGCGACCCACAGTTGAACAAATAGAGCCATAGAGGGTGAGGGTGGATACAGAGGCCTTCATTTAAAACAGGAACTCACAAGCCACCGTTTTTGTAGGCCACCGTTGGGAATAGTTCTCCTTTGTAATGGATCATACACCGGCAGATGCTCTACTAAAAAGCAGAGGTTTCATTAACCCTTTGAACCCCCCAAGAGTGACAAGCATCTAATTTCTCCTTACAATATCACCCCCAATTCACACATTAGGGTCACAAGAAGAAAGAAAATGATCACCAACTAATGAAGCTCTTGATTAGTAAACGAGTTTTCCTTGTTAGCTCCTTAGAAAATGTATAGAGAACAGTATGGAGAATATGCATACTGATGTTAGAGTGTAAAGGGTTAAAAAACCTCTAAGCACCGTCTGCTTAGCTTACAGGCAGGCTCGCGTGTTCCGGGCACAGTAGCCTATTACATCATTAGAAGCTACTTATACAAAAAGTGATCGAAACTTTCAATTGAAAGGCTAAGTGTCACGAGATTATGCAGAGATCCTTGAGAGGAAGTAAATAGAGGATGATGAAAGCTGCCATTTTGGAGACTGAAAAAACAACTGATATTATTTTAAAGCTATTCCAGCCGGCTACTCAAAAGGAAAGCAAGGCAGTTTCGCTTTTTTTATTGACCATTTAACTTTTGTCCTTATTCCTTACATTATGTATCAAGATGAGAGAATCATCTTGGCCACAGCTGCAGTCTTCTACGAGTAAGGGCAGGGGGGGCTGCCGGAGCATTTCCGTATGGAATACACTATCGTGTTGCCTACCTCATCTTTTATTACAATTTTTTCGGTCTCTCCATTTGGAAGAGGATTTTGCTTCAATTTCCTAGACCCAGGCATACAGCCTAGAAGCAGAAAAAAAATCATATCTTGGTACTTGCCACACCACTCACATTTACAGCTCTATTGTGGATGTCACCGTCTCATCCACTCCACAAAAAAGTCCTTTCTTGAGACTCGTTTCCTTTAATATGTGTCATTGAGAACCACTCTCCTGGAAAGACCTATCCTATGTTTCCTCCGGAAGTAAAGACAAGTTGTCTCCAAGGTCTGTAATCACCATGCAAGCCTGAGGCCGACAGGAAAACAGGATACAATTTTGTGAACCATTTCAAAGGAAGGGACAATGGTAAGGTAAATGGTGAAAGAGAAAAGGTAAGGGGTAAAGTTACTGGCAATTAAAATCCTGTATGCACAAATGTCTTCTCACCTTTTCACTATTGAAGAGCAGGTAAGAAGGAGGAAGGGATTTGATGATCTGTCACTAAACTATTGCAAATGCTTTTGTTATAAAATGGGATGTCATGTGGTGAAGCCTTCCATCAAAGAACACTCCTCTAGGATGGGAAGTGTCTCCTTGTAAGTGTTGAACCTTTACTAGGAATAGTCAAGTTTAAGTGATAGGACTTCTTTATGGGTTCCTTGACCAAGGTATCCACTGAATAATTGTGTCCCAAGAAGCATGTTACATGACTGTAAGTGAAAAACTTCCAACAAAGAGCACACCCCGTGCTATATGGAATGTATGTTCTTTGTCAATTAAGAATCAGTCGACACAGAAAGAGACCACATATTAACCCTAGTCTGGGGACTATCTGAGATGAGGTTGCAATCTTTGATGACCTAGGTAGTGCACACTGACATAGAGCCTATTTGAGTTAATCCTTTAACTCCTAGACCAAATTTATAATTCTCTTTACTGTCAACCATGCAATTTTTATAATGCTAGTTCAGAGAATTTAGTATTGGATCAACTAGTTATCCCCAAATTGATAGTTTTCTTTTTGTAGTGGCATTCTGTCTTTGTCACTTGTAGGAGTTAAAAGGGTTAAACCACTCCTCCCAGTGCATTACCAGCTCTCACACTGCACAGGAGAGAAGAAGATCTGGGATAAGCATGGTCAAGCCTTAAATCACAGACTACCTCCTACAGAAAAGTGTTAACTTTAATGAAATAGTAACATGAAAAATTGTTTAACTGTAACATCAACTAATCTTAAGTTGCATTCATGTAGATGATGTGTCAAGCAAGCTTTAAAAATACTTAAATTTGCAAAGAGCGTCAGTGTCTCTGGTTGTATTTTTCTGAACATGCTGATGATATCCTCAAATAGATACAATAACAAAATACTCTTGTAAGTTATAACTTTCAAATATATGCTAGCAAAAATATTCTCTCAGTTATCTTTTTCATACAGTAACCGCCATATTTTCCAACAAGTAAGTTATCAAAAATATATTACATAAGTATTTATGCTCAACTCACTTGTTGACGAGTCATTTCCAAAAAGGTGGATTTGGGTTACATAATAACTTTTTTGTCTTGAAAGTAAATCCAATCTCTTGAAGAAAATTTAATAGAAAACAAACTGAAAATTCTACTGTAGGCTGAAAAATTTTAACTACTAAAACAACTTACTGAAATGAGGGCTTCTTCGAATCTGCACTTCATTGCCAAATTCCATTTTTTTTTCTGTCCAATTCCAAAATGACCTAATTCCTTAATCACACAATTAAATTATCAAAGATGAGAAACTCGTGTTTAGAAGTGCAATTTTTCGAATAAATGTCCAAAAATGTCACATGAAAAAGGAAAGAGGATAGATGCGGCGTATATTCGCCATGCACTCTCGTCCTTGGTATTCAACTGTTACGTAATATAATAGAACCATTCTCCAATCGACGATTTGTAGTCTTCGTTGCTCTCCACACCACAATGACGATACGAACAACAAGCAGAGTGCAAGCAACAGCGAGTAGGACCACCGAAATGACGGAGTTTCGTTTGGCAGCATCCCAGTTCTTGCTAATGCTGGCGGAGAGGGCCCAAATAACAACGGGATAGACAGTCAAGGTGTAACGGGTGTACTTGTCCAAAATCGTGTTCTCCAGCGCAAACCAGACGATTAATTCCACAGCAAGGATGGAGAGGGCAATCGTACAGCCAACATCCTGGGCTACTCCGTGGAAGTAAGAAATCGCCATTGTCATATTTAGGAGCGAGGCGATGGTAGTCCATGTTGCGTACATTCCCAAACCATTGTTGACAAGGACTTGTGTGAGAATGAAATCGCGTTTGGAAACGGTCTTTGTTGTAACGTTTACAGTCATGAACGATTTAGTTAACGCTCCATAGAGTAGGAACGAAATAGCAAAGAGCAGAATCGAACATGACTGAATCATCAAACGACTCCATAATACTGACCAGGTTACGTTCACGACACTCGTCAGTGTGAAGATGAAAAGCAAGACGGGAGATATGACTTCGAAATTGTCACTTTTGCACAGCAGAGTCAAACTGTAGATTATCCATGATGCTTGCCAAGTGTAGATTAAGCCCCAAATGGAAAATGCCCAACCTGCTGGAGTGATTTCGATATAGAACTTGTCAGATACATCACCGGTCGAATAGTTTCCAAACAGATGTTTGAAAGGACCTTCGTTCGGTCTGCTAGCAGAGAAGTTGATTACTAACAGGAAGATAAATATTATCACGTTGATTGTGGTTGCCGTTATTTGCAGCGTTTTGCTTCGTCCTACCATGGTCTTCAGATTTTTACGAGAAAGCTTCAAGATGATCTATCGATATTGAGTTGATGATCATTCGTACGCGAGGTTGGTTATATACACAGTGGTGTTACGCAACTCTTTTGTGATGATTCACGTGTCACGGATCAGTGAGTCAGCAGCAGCACATTTCCAACACGCTACACCTTCATTTGGTCACGTCAAGATTTCGAAAATATTCCTAGATGAAAGATCAGCCGTTTTAAAGTAAAAATTATAATTTCCATTGAATCTGAGGTAAAAAAAAAACCTAATAAAATCATTTTTTGGAACTATCGGTACCGCAAACACACTCCTGAGGACCGGGACGGGAATTGCACTTGCGAATTGAGTTACGTAATACCTGAAAAACGTGCACATAGTCTGAAATTTTTTGTTCACAAACGTGACAGGCTGCGCAAACCGATACTGTGACATAACCACAATTCAAAAATAGTGATTATGTGTTAAATAGTGATGAATCTTTGACCCCACCGAAAGACGCTTTGTTTTGGTTACCGTGATTTAAAACGTCATCGATGTTAATCTTAGATTCTGTCCAGAATGGCAAGAGCTTTTAAAGAAAATATTTTGCTTGTGGCACAGAAATGTTTAGGAAAGCCGAGTGTAGGTGCAGAAAATAGACAAACCATATTATGTCTATTGTCCAGTGCGAAGAAAAAAAGAAAAGATATCCACTGGCTATCGTTATGGATAACGCCCCTAATGATGAAAATTTCTCGCACCTTTTTCTGAATATCTTGATACGTTGAAAAGAAATGTTAATGGCTTAGAACAGAAGTAATGACTCCTGCTTGAATGATGACTAATTAACAAAAATTCACCGAGAGCCAAATGACTATTCTTTGGAATAATTCCCGAGGCGAATTCGAAGCGATTATTCAACAATATTCCCTTTGCCTTTGGTGGATACTAGGGAAACGAACATGGTTATGGTATAAGAAGGAACTGCAAAACTGGGAAATGATATCACAACCAAAATTAGAAATTACAGTCGAACCTGTATTAGGGGGCTCCGCATCAAGGGGTCACTCCTGCGGTCGCTTTTCAAGGTCCCGAAATTGTCACCCCTTAATTATTTTAGTGAGTCCCACCAGCCTCTTTTATCCCTTCCACCTATGTCGAACGGTTCAGTTAGGGCGGAATCACTTAATAAAACTAAGAATAATCTTTCTAGTAAAATTCAATCCATTTTGATCTTCCGTTAGTTAGTTCTATTTCTAAGCGAGTTTTTTTTTTTTTACATTAAGTGGTCAATTAAGACATAACAAGGCTATTTTTAACGCTCTTTTCTTTACATGAAGTGGTCAATTAAGACATAACAAAGCTATTTTTAACGCTCTTTAAATTACCCCTATTCTATGCAACCTATTGCAAGCGGTCATCCCGCAATTCCCCGTGGGTGACTGCTCGATTTAAGTTCGACTGTACACAAATTGGCCACAAGGACGATAAGGACTGAACAAACTAAGCAGATATGAATAAAGGGGATAAGTTTCTGCGTCGGTGTGAGAATATAGCAGGGTGATTTAATATTATCCACTATGTTGATAACGTAAATTGGCCACCCTTAAGTGCTTTAAAGCTGAAGTATCGAGCGTTAGCCCTTCGTCAATTCGCTCTGACGAAGGGCTAACGCTCGAAACGTCGGCTTTGAAATTCTTTACGATGGTCAATTTATGTTATTAATTCAGTTGATAATATTAGATACCCTGTTAACTTAACCACTGTATAGTTCGAACTATTGGTTGTGCTCCTTAACTAGAAGTCGCATATCCAATGGAAAAAGCAGCGCAAAACGCAAGGCCGGCACTATCCTAAATGCAGATGGATATGACCTTAAATATGACCAAATATCTGCGGATCGGATTGCCTCTCTGTGTCGATCGCGTTCTATGTACGTCTAAGACGGGTTGTTTTTTTTTTAAGATTTCAATACTTGATCCTTAAAAGTGAGGAAGAGTGGGGGAGAACTGGAGTAAAAATACGCTTTCCTTTTCAGGCCATTTCTTTTTTCTTACTATCATGCCAGCTGTTTATTTTTTTTTTATTTTTTTTTATTTTTGCGTCGTTTAATCTCACTTTTTGCTGGATTCTCCGGCCGCTGGAGATAGTATCCGCGCAATATCACAATAGCTAGAATCTTTAAAGGTTTATTTCTAATCAGTAAAGATATCACGGTAACGGGGGCATTCTCCGATAACAGGCAGCATTACTCTCTCACAAAAGATTATCCCTTTCTTGCATTGCATATAATTACATAAATAATTTCCTCTTGTCAATCAACCAATTTGATTTGTTACACAATCGAAACACGTGAGGACTAGTCCTCAACAACAACTTTTTATTTCTTTCTTCATCCGTTTTTAAAAGCTTTTTGTTTAGTGGAAAATTTTCTAGTATAGTGTGAACATCAGGTTAAAAATCGATGGCTTCAAGGTTATTATATAATAGATCACTCCTGATCATCAAATTGTTGAAAAAGATGATTTTCACTGAATTTTATTTTAAACCTCGGAGGGGCCTGATAACTTAGAGGCGCGGCTACTAAGGCAAAAATGGTTCCCAGTCGTTCCTCGATGAAAGTTTTCTGTCAACAAAACTGATGGTGGGCTTGCTCGACGGCTAGAACATTCAAGGAACAAAAGAACTGTGCTAAGGTAAGAGTGAGAGAATTCTTGACTCATGAAGTTTTACTTTTAATTTTTTTTTTTCACAAAAATTGTAAATATGGTATAAGTAAGTCGTGCGTTGAGTGACTGATTGTATCGGTGTGCAATATGTTATTCCCTCTCGTAAACGGCTCGTTGCGAACTTATCACACGTGCGTTCGACAGGTGATTATTTCTTGGTTAAACGGTGTGTACTATTTTTGGAATTAACTTTTTTGAGGCTTAAGAGGTGCTGCACAGAGAAAGTGATCTATTTTCAAGAAGGCCAAAACTTTGTTTTGATGATGTAAGTTTGAGAACAGCTATTGTCAATTAATATGGCGACCATGGTTAAAGGTTGCGGCTTCCTCCTGTCAATGCTATTATGGCGATAAACTTAGAATTCCCTTGGATGTTCTGCTGGTAACTGGCCCCACTACTCAGAGAGAAATACGAGAGGAACCGCGTACACATTGTGTCAGAATTTTAAAGTGTAGGGTTGGTAATCTTCGAACTTGGATGAAGTATGAACATACAATGCTTGTAGCATCACGAACTCGTTCCGGTTCGCCGGCATAAATCGACGCCTATCGGTTTCAAAATTTATTGACTACTTTTCGTTTTCTTTATTGTGCTCAGTTTTTTTTTCATTCACCTGTTTTCCTTATCGATCAGCCACAGGAATTTTCTCTTAGTTATTGTTTGTTCAGTTAGGTAATCGTAACGTGTTCATTGTGTGCTGGCTGTTGGAATAGCGCACTAATGAGCGTGAGTCAGCTAAAATGCACTCCGTTATTTCCTTTTCGTTGTTACCAGTGCATAACTTCCTGTCTAACTAAACTGGCTAACCGCGCACTGAGTCTGTTTTAGATATTTGTTCTTCACTCATACTTCTTCGAATGATTTCGCGCCGGCGAGTTACGTAATGCCAATAGATATGCTGTATTGTTTCACAGCTGTACATTGACAAAAATGGTATTTCTAAAATGGGATATTCATCAGAGTTACTCGTTTACACAGTCTGTGATATTTTAGTGTGATGATTTGCACAAGGGGAAACAGTCGTGCATGAGTTATTTCGTGTGGAGTGAGATACGCTGCTATGTTACCATTCGTTGGTCTGATTCACTTAAAAAAAGTACCCTCACTTTCTATTAACTAAATATTCTCAAAGGGTTTAGTTTTAAACAGTCTGTGGGATTTTAGAGTATGTTAGTATATTTGAGGAATTTTATGATATCGTTAAGCATCTATCAAGCAAATATCGATGGGCTAAACTTTGTGCGTCATTGGATGACGTGGCCGGTGCTTTTAAATGAAAGTATTTGTACGTGCACCAAATCAAGTATTTTCTTTCTTTTACAGAGATTTGTGTGATTTAATGCTCTGTTTGATAAACTCCCTCAAAGTTTTATTTTTCCCCTACCCAAGTTCATGGATTTGCCAAATTCCATTCAATGGGCGTTCTCATTAGGAGCAAACAGAGTTAGCCTTAAATAATTTGTATGTTTTGCTTTTGATAACATTTATTGAATCTCTGAATCTTCGCAGGTGGAAATAAATGAAATTTAGAGGCGATCATATTTCGGAGATCATAGGCAACGGTACTAAAGATGAATTTGTGATTTAATGTTGTCCTTAGGAAAATAAGAGCAAACATTTTGTAAAGGAAGATATAATCGCAATAGAGATTTGAAAGGAGGCTGAAACAGACGAAGAAAATATAAGTCGCAAATAAAACGTAAACGAAAAAATACACTGCGTCCTAGTAAAGCCGACACAATGAATATTCAATGTTCCTTGATTATGCAAATTTTGATGGAATTGTCACGAAAGTGTCATAGCCTGCACAACGGACGTATTTTATTTTTTTGCGTTTTCAGGGCGAACGGGGCAGAACGCTAGGCAAGTGGTAACCGAAAGGGCTTTGAGTTATGTTTTGAAAAAAGAAAATTTACACATATCTGTGGTTGAAATCAGTGTTTTTTGCACCAATCAGATTGCTCCGGGTTTTTTTATGTAATGTACGCAATTGACCATTACCCCCTAGGGGGTTTTCAGGGCCAGTAGAAACAATTGGAAATAAACATGGTAATGAGACATTTTAAGGGTCTAATTACATGAGCTGGGCTGGCTCGGTTTCGCGAAAATCTTGGCACGTTTGGTCAACGCAACAAAAATCAAGATCGTTTTTACATGATACGATGTAATACTGGGATACCGGGTAACCACGCAGAAATGTTTCCCTGTAAACGCGTTCGCTGGGCCAGCCTGGTTCTAAAGCCGCAAGAGTGCAATGAATGACACACTGCGCACGCGCATTGGATCCATTCCCATGTTAATAAGATACATCAAAAAATTACTCCTTGAACTGTTTAGCTGGACTTTAAACTCTTCTGCGCCTTAACGATGTGAAAATATCATTGTATATTATTGTTTTGATAGTACGTGGTTATTTTGGCCAAACGCACAATGTCACTTGCAGGGTTTGGATAAATCATTTTTGCACATGATGCGCGCTTTGCTTCTGCATAATTTTCACAAGCTCTCTCGTATTTTTCCGCGTGTATCATTATTACGTAATCACATGATTTCGAGTGCAATTTGAAATAAATAAGCACTTGTAAACTTTTTCAAAGACCACAAATTGCACTCGCCTTACGGGCTCGTGCAATTTTGTTAGTCTTTGAAAAAATTTGCGCGTGCTTATGTATTCCAAATTGCCCTCGAAGTCATGTGATTACCAATACAAACACGGCGGCCACAAGTACAAGTTTATGTTGGATGGTCGACGACCTTCTTCGCGCGCTGGGTGAATTTAAAATGAATATGGTGTATAGAAACATGGACTTCAATGCTAACAAAAGCAAACAATATGAAGCAGCGAGAGATGCGATGGCGATAAATTAATCTTCTGTCGATGTGAATATGTTCGGGCGAGTGGTCACTTCACGCCAAATACGGGCTCGTCCCGGTTCGCACAAAGGTAGCTCCGGGCTGGCTCGCCTCGTGTAATACCGGTTTGAAAGACAACTTGGTAAACCGAGCTAGCCCAGTAAACCAGGCCAACCCGGCTCATTTAATCAGGTCCTAAGAATCCTAAATGTCACGAGGCAGATCAGGTGGCTATATACGAAGCGCAGCTAAGGAGATGAACTCGGGGCAACCAAGAACAAATTCAGTGAGTAGTAAGGTGAAGGGCTTGAACCTGGAACCCAGGTTACTGAACCAGCACCCTATCCACTCGGCCATACTGCGTCTAATCAGATTCGTCAGGGTATGTTGCTCCACCAATCAGTTTGCGTAGGGTATGTAGCTTCCCATCGATCTCACTCCAGAGAGTTACATACACGACTTTCATAATGGCGGACAGCGCGAGACTCCTGGATCGAGTTGCATGAAAACGAGATCAGAAAGGCCAAGATATCGCATCGCGTCCCTCTTCGTTTGCAATGGCGAGTACTTCGAATATTTCAAATCCAACTTTTCTTACAGAAAACGATATACCTGGCGCTTCTCTTCTTGGAAGAAAACCTAAGGCGTGAAAAATCTCAGAGCTTAAATTTTGGCTTAAATGTCGTGGAGACGCGGGAATAAGGTTGAAGACAAAAGCAGAGCTGGTGAAGCGAGTGCATGACTACATACGACCCTGATTTCTGGGCCGAACAAGGCAGAAACTGCTTTCTTATTACTTTGAACATTTTATTAAGTTTGCTTATGCAAAGCTTTTCAATTGAAATTTTCTGGAAAATAACAACAGTGACTGTGAATTCTTGTGAACAGTTACATCTGGTTGACCCTGTAATCTACAGTATTCCTGCAAAAGCTACTTTGTTATAACATCTCTGTTTTTTATAACAGAATTGGTAATAACATGCATCTACATCCAAATATTCTTAATTGTCGTGAATTTACTTGTTGACTGGGAATAACTACCTGACATGAATAAATTCTTGCTGTTGTTGTAGTTTTAATTTGTTGTCGGTTGAAAGTTTTCCTACCAGTTTGATTTTTAATCTCCTTTGTTTCAAAGTTTGCTTAAGATACAAAGGAAAATTAAAACCAAACTGGTTTAAACATTTTGCACTAAAGATAGTTTAAACACAACATAGACAACATGGTCTTTACAGGCACAAAAGATGTCGCGCAATTATAATGTAAACCTTGCGATAAATAGTCAGAACAGAGGGGAAAATGTTGTCTTTATCTTAATGCCCAATTTGTTGCCCCTTTCAATCTAAGGAGAGAAGAGATTTGTAGGTAATTCATGGGTTAAGTAATTCATTCATGCCTCACATGAATGTGATATTCACATTGATATTATGTTGGGTTGTGCATAACAACAGAATGCACACACTGCCCACATCTGGTTTACAATTCCCATTTGATGTTGTGGAACAACTCTGTCCCAGATTTGAAAATTCTTAATCTTGTTAAAGGCAGGTTCAACATGTATCCGTAAACTTGCAATTTCCTGTGTTTTTACCACATCTTCTGCAGCCATCTGAGAAGATGCTCCAAGAAAGGGTGGCAAATTTAAACTGACCCCCAAAGGCAACAAATCCTAAACTGTGAATCCCTTATCTGCTATAATGGTAGATTTACAAATCCACTCCTTCTGACAATTTCCCGATCGGAGATAGAACCTCCACCGGGAGAAATACCAACTTAACCTTTCAAAGTTGTGTGATTTTTGTAAGCACTGAAAAGTTCTCAATTCAACTGCAAGCTGCTTGGCATTTGACATCTAACCTCAGTACAGTCAATTATGACTCTAGTAGATTTGTACCTTCCCCTAAAAGATCCAGGCATTAGATCGATTACTTTTCTACTGGGTTAAATGTTTATTTGTCCAAACTTAAAGAACATAAAATTGACCCATGTGATAAATATTCTACTTACTGTGGATGCTGATACATTAAGTAATTGAGCTAGATGGTCCTTTGTGAATCCTTGCCTTAGTCTACACATGACTATAAAAAATTCATCAAGGGGCCTTGAAGATGTAGCTCTCCCCTTTTTTGTTAGTAGTCTGCCCTCACAGAAATCAGACTCAGTGTTGTTGTCAGTTTTTGACCGCCAGTAGGAAATGATCAAGATACTCAAAAACAGCCATTAAAGTGTCCCAGCTTTGAAAGCCAGTATAAAAAGCAGCGTTGGAATCTTTTGACTTACAGTTTTCAAAGTTAAACAATCTTTTATTAAGAGCATCACGTTGCCGCTGCATATCTTGCAGTTGGCGCTTAAGTTCCTCGATTTCCTGTTCGAGTGAATGAATCTTCTTGTTATTGTTGTCAATAATTTCTCTCAAGTAGGCCTCCTGGTCGGTAAAATCAGTTGTGTTTCGTCTTCGACTTTTAAGCTACAATCTGATAGATCTGGGACCATTTCGTTTGATAATTTGTTTGACGATTCGTTTGATAATTCTTCAAAAACAACAGCTGGGGTAGATAATTTTCGTGATGCACTTTTCGAAGCTGTCAGTTCGAAGTTTCTTTACGCTGGCTCCTTTCCCTTGCGTGGCGATTTTTGCCCGCGAGACATTTCTAATATCACCTTTCCTGAAATGCTGGGAGCATATCTTTGTATTTTCACTTACCTTGAAGCGCTTTCCTTCGTCTCTTCTTATCGCGTGGAGGCATTTCTTAACGGGTTCTCGGTCGGAAATTAAAAATAAGACACTTTTGTCCCATCGTCTTTCCGGTAGCATTTCTTCGAACATTCTGGAACACAAGAATGAGTCGGCATTTCCTCTTCTTGAAAATAATTCGACCGAATCGAGTCAAGACAGACAACCTATTCAACCTTAATTGGCCTTTTGTTTACAGTGTTTTCCTCAAGCGTGGCCTTTTTGACCTCGGTTTCATGTTTAAGTAATTACCAGTCTCGCGCGCCGCGGCCATTATGAAAGTCGTGTATTACTCTCAGCTTTGTTAAAGTAAGTTTCTTGCACCAATCAGATTACCGCACCCCAAAAGAGCTTGTTGCTCGCACCATTTAGACGTTTGTAGGCAGCTGTTTTTATTTTGTATCAAATGCCGTGCATATTTTGTGTCTAAGCGACAGCACTACCACATTGGCAGTCTTGCGTGTTCGTCACACATAGCAAATGGCTTCTTTTGCTTTGTGGTTGCTAATGTGGTCAAGGTTATCTTGAAATAATCAGTAAGAAGGCTTTGCCGGCCCCAGGACATTGTCAAGTAAACAGCCTAAACTTTATGACCGTAATTATTCGATTTAGCGCTCAGGTGCTTATATTCATTTGGTACCTCAACGGAGGGCGTTTATTGGAGGCGGTTACTTCTTTTTCGAGAAACAGCAGAACGTGAAACAAAGCTTTGATGTTTATTAACGGAGGATGAAAATGAACGGAAAACGCAATGATTGTCCTAGGATCCTTCCTTGCTAGATCGACTAGCCAAGCAATTGCCGCAAAATTTCAAGACTGGATCTTTCGTTTGAAGGAACTGTGCACCCATGACGACATAATAGTCGACGGATTGAGACGAAGACACGTTTTTGTCGCAAGGCTTTAAGTGAACAATTAAAGAATGATGGACCACGGTTGATCTCAATGTACATGTACTCGTCAGCGCTATTGTTGAAACAGAATAGGGGCGTTTATTGGTATGGGGGCGCTTACTAGATTGAGCGTGCCTACTTAAAAGGAACGCTTTGTTTAAAGTACTTCTAACATTCTTGTGCAGTTGACGCTTTCTTTATTACCTTACTTAAAGCTTTACGCAACTTATTAGCTCGGGGCTCTCTCAAGGAAAGTGTTGGTTACCAACTTACAAAGGTGACAGTTATCAGGCTTTCAATCTTCGACCATCGTCATCATTTCTCACCTAACTGGCGAATCATGTTAAGGTACGCATGCTAAGACCCGCATGTTAAGTATGTTCCTTCGGGATGTCGACTCTTTCCGTAAACGCCATTCTACCGAAAATTTTCAAACTATTGCGGTTAAGATCGTGCGAAACAAAACAAGATTGGTTATATAAAAAATTATAGAGAGCCCATCGATAAAACACAGACAGAAAATTCTTGCTTGACGCCAATTTGTCTTTTCACAGTTTTTTAGCATAGGGGCGCTCATTAACGAAACATTCGAAGGGGGCGCTTAGTAGAGCAAGGCGCTCATGGAAGGATTGTGCTAAAGCGATTCATTGTGGTAACCCTATGGTAACACCTAAAAAACGTTGGCATGGACCAAATGCCATTTACGTCATTTTCCATGCAATCCTCACGTTCTGTGATTGTTTACTACCAATCAAATTTGCCACGGACTTTGTGGCAATCACGCTTTTAACTTCTTCGTAAACAAGCTGAATATATTCACGTGTGTTCATACACAGGTCAAGGTGCAGATTAGCATCACCCAATCAAAAGCGTATATTGTTATGCTCAATTAAACCTTGAAATAAGTTCCTTTTCGCTTAGGCTGGAAAAGAGACCTTCACAATCTTGATTTTGTCTATTACTGATTCACATAGTTGCGGTTTTGCTTTTCTCACCAAAATTATGTGGTATGAAATTTTGAGGCAATAACTGTAAGGGAGTGAGTTTGATTTTGTTAGTGAGAGAGGAACAACAGGAAGCTTGACAGCAATGCAGTTTATTTTTGCTTATAACTGTTTTATTATCGGAGACGAAAGACCACAAATACCTTTTTTCTCAGGTTATGCAACATAAATCGCCAGGGTACTTTGTAGTAACCTGTTTGTGTTTTAACTACCTTGTGGACAATTACTTGAACGAGATGTGTCGTAATTGTCGACCAATAAGAGCTCGCGTATTGGTGCGATTTCATGTGTACATTGTAACCATTTATCAACGAAATACTAATACGTATTTATTCATCTCTGTCTGCCAGCCGTGCTGATATCAAGGCTTCCAAAGGAAAGACAACACCCTGATTTGGTCCAGCTGCCACAATATCCAAAATGGTAAGTTCAGCTTTCCTTTCATGAGAGTTATTAGGTCTGGTTTAACGGTTCTATCTACGTGTATTTAAAGAACTAATAAAAAAAAAATAATAAATAAAGAGACTGACTGAAAACTCCATCTAATAAGTGATCGAAGGATAAAGTAGCCCCCGATGTCTGATAAGTTTTGTATTTTTGTAAGTTGTGCCTAGAAAGTATTTGAAAGGAACTTTCTTAACTCCAAACTCCGGAGGGGATTTGCATGTTTCTTGTTAAAATATCTTTACTTCATCTTGCAAACGATTCCTAAGAGCAGGGGAGTGTATCGACCGGAGATGTTATTTTGATAGAAGCCTTTAACTTTCCAGGTAAGAAAACTAGGATAATAAGGCTTTTATCAAAGTAACATCTCCGGCCGATACGCTCCTCTGCTTTAAAGACCCATTTGCAAGATAACGCAATGACATTTCAGTAAGAAACATGTGGTGCA
Source organism: Pocillopora verrucosa (assembly GCF_036669915.1). Classification (NCBI taxonomy): domain Eukaryota; kingdom Metazoa; phylum Cnidaria; class Anthozoa; order Scleractinia; family Pocilloporidae; genus Pocillopora; species Pocillopora verrucosa. The sequence goes on from NC_089314.1 coordinate 19,324,852, forward strand.
ATTAGAAAGAAGAAACACCATTCAGAGTGCAGAAGTCTTATGTTTGAACTTTGAGACTGTATAGGCTTAACCTCGACGCGAGCTTTTCATACATAATTTATTTTATTTAAGAAATTTAGTTTATTTGACTGGCAATTAGAGGCTTTAATAGGTTTCTACTGGGTTTTAGTCAGTCATACGTTAATGGACGTTTATTTTACTCGTAAGAGAGAATAAAGAAAGTTCGAGAAAGCGTTCCTTGCTTCTCCGGAAAAACTCTCGGGGTGGGTTACAGTGTCACTCTTGATTTTAATTAAGTTCCAACCCAGCGTGAATCCTCAGCAGTAAGTCGAAAAGAATGAATAACATTGAAAAATAAAATATTTGAGGTTTGAATTTTTGGTCGCTGAAGTAAGTTTTTCAGTCATAAAATGTGTCTTCTACCTCACGTACACTTGAAACCATAGTAGTGGCACCACAAAGAAAACCCCATTTTAACTTTGCCTGCGGACAGAGCACCTCCTCATTGTCTATCAAATCTTTCCGGCTATTAACATGATAGAAGAGTAGAAAATTGCTCAGGTTTTCAGTCAGTCAGCCAGCTAGTTTATTGAGCACTGAGTTTCATGATTAAACTGAATTTAAAATTTTATAATAGATCTTCCAGGGCCAATATTTCATACTTTTTTTTCCATGTCAAAGTAAGCATTACTATTTTAACTACATTTTCAAGAAAATGGTTTGCAAAATATGAAACGAGCGCGGGTTATTTGCCAACGTATTTTCGAACTGAATTCTACAGTCTGCTAAAGTGTGAATAGCCAATTTAAGTATACTGACGCGCTGGATAGCGTCGAAAGCGCGCTCTGATTGGCTACTCAAACTTAGAATATCCTTTGATGAAAATTTTTAACTCCGAAGAATCGAGACTGGAATAGCCAACTCATATCCATATCATCTTGTTCTATGTAATTCCGCTGTTTAACGTATAAACCCCTTCAGGCGGCTAGTATGTCGGCTGATAATGTCCGCATCTGAGTGATTGTCCGAAAGATAGATAAAAAGTAGAAAAGAACGAAGACGAAAGTAAAAAAAAAAGACCTGGTTGTAAGCGCAATAAATTTAAGAAATTCGACGAGGAAAGGCGACTGAAGAATCTCACTGCGCTAATAACATTTTTTCCACAGTTTTTTTTTTAACTGTTGCGGCGGACTTCGGCGAAAACTAGGGAGTGCTCGATGTGTAGTAGAACAGGTGTATTTTTTTTCCCGTCTTCAAGCGTTTGTGAAGGCGAGCGCGAGGCGAGTTCCTGTATCCGCGGGCTTGAGAAACGCCAAAAAGAAAAAATACAATGTTTGTCATGTAGGCTGTCATTTTGATTATATATGAGCGCGTGAAATTTTGTGCAATAACGATGCGTTCTTCTGTACAGCAGAATTACTCCCGCACAAGGGTTGGTAACTGAGCCCAAAACAACACATGCGTTAGGAAAACGACGTCATTAGTACGCCCACTTGTAGGTTTTCTGAAGACGTCAGCTGTCAATAATTTGGCAGAGAACACTCGCTGTATTTTGCCGAATTCTCGTTTAGGGTAAGTGAAGTAACGGAATCTGGGTTAAGTTTTTTTACCACGACGCTAGATCTTCGCTTTGAAATTCCATCCATTTTTGAAGTCGAGTATTGAATGGTAAATATCTGAGGATTTTTCAAGGTAAGTTTGAAGGAAACTGTAAGGTTATCAGTGGATACAGAAAGTGAGTCTTAAAGGTGAAAGCAATAAATGTCGTGATATCTAGAGAGCGACAACCCTTACTAATAATGACATTCAAATGCTTATGACAACGCTGAGACGAGCCTTTTCGTAGGGAGGATTATTCATGATTGATAAATTTGATAAAACTGACTGTTTAAATAAAATTTCCCGCGACGTTTTGATCGGCTTAGTTTATGGTAAATCCAGGCGCAAAGCACTTCAGTTTAAGGTTGCTTTGAAAGGAATACAATTTGCCGAGAAAGTCGAACTTCGAAAGTATGATCACGACGAAATCTTTTCTACTTGTGTATCCAAAGTTCTTATTTAACAAATCAAGCCAGAATTTAAGAAAAACAAACAAACAAACAAATGAAAACCGTATAGGGTATGCTCATGCGTAGCTTTATTTAGTCTTGCGTTTTCTACAATTCGAATGGCTGGTGATTTTTTTCATATATGTGAACGAGCGTCTCGTGAAAAAACACGACAGAGTGCAAAACCTTTTTAGTCTCGTTGTCGGGTCGCTTTTGAGAGTTTCTAGAAGGAATGGTTATGGAAACGTGAAGAGTGATGAGTGAATTGCATAGGAAGAGGGTTCTCAGTACGCCTACAGTCTTAGACAGTTGTTAAGACCTGTCCTGACAGTGGGAATTTTGTATGCTGTAAGTAGTGGTTTTAAAAAGGATGAGCCCGCAAAACGAGTCTGATGCGAAAAATGGCCAAAATCATGTCCGTGCTGAGAGCTACATTTCAGTTTAATGCTCAAAATTATGCTGGCACAATTTTATCAATATGGTTCTCAGTACGTCTATGGTCATCAACAGTCGCAGACTGTTGTATAAAGACCTCTCCTGAGGGTGTAGAAAATTTGGATAATTCTGGAACACGAGTCTGATTTGAAAAATTTCCTAAAACATGCCGTTGCTAAGGAGTACATTTCAGTTTCGTAAACGTACTTCTCCACGAGGAAATCAGTTGGATGTTCTCTTGCCCTTATTTCAGAAACAATTTTTTTTATTGTATAGATCGTTTTACTTTGGCTTGTTCAATTTAAATGGACTTGGTCCCAATTTTATTGCTGTTGCTTTAGTCATGGTGGTTATGTTGCAGACTCACAAAGTTTTAACGGCTATCTTAGAATTTCCTTGAACGCAGCTAAGAGTTTCTTCTCCAGCTGGTGACAGTTTTGGTAGTAGTCAGCCATTGTTCATAAAAGTAATGACATCGTCCTAAGGTGTTGATTGTGCTATCACTTTGATGCACAAAGAATTTTGTGTGTTTTTACTCTGTAAGCTTGTGACGAAAATTCAAACTGTTCGAAAACAATTCTGGGCTATTTTTGAAGAAAGTTTGTTTAGTTTTCCACAATTGTACAGTCAGGAATTGTTTCAGGCAGTCATATAAGGACTGTTTCTTCTTTCAGACTTCTTTAACCAAATTAAAATGTGCGTATGCCAGAGCGTAGATAATTTCTGCATTAGATTTTGTCACCTGAGTTCAACCATATAAGATCATTTTAAATAATACACATAAAAAACAGTTTACGATTCTGAGTAGAAAAGAGAAATGCAGTTTTCAGGAAATACCGTGCAGAAACAAGGAAAGTAAGTTAAAATAAGACAGGAAAATAGCCATACTGACGCTTTTTAAATTCAGTTGACTGAGCATCTTGCATCTCGTTTTCAATCACATTATTTAACGACCATTCAGAATTGGTGTCTTTTACAGTCGCTTCTTTGAATTAAAAGAGGTGTCAATTTGCGATACAAACATCACCGACAGCGTTTGTGTTTTTATGTTACCAAGCTACACGATCCTTTTGGAGCAAGTTATCTTTTATTTCTTTTAATCTTCGAAATGTGGTAACAGTGAAGTAAGGCTCTTTTGAAAAAATTAACTGTTGCGTTTGAACTAGGGCGTTTTTTGTCTTATCAGGCACTAAGAACGTTCGTTTCATACTCATTGCAATTGATTTTTATTGAATTGAAGGCGTTTGGCCGTACAAACGGTTGGTGTGCTTCACACCCGAGTCAATTGTCATGCACGAACACAAATTGCCGACAGTACCATTTAATATAAATTGCGCACAAAATTTCTCCAGTCGGGAGCGTTAAAAATCAGCGCGCAACAAGATTTTCAGTGGTCAGCACGTTATTATTGACGCTGAAGGCGATTAGCAGGAGGAAGTGTGTCCGGATAAGGGATTAATCGACCAATTGGTAAGCTTCAAAAGCTCTTCAGAACTTCTTGTATCAGTCGGCGGCGTAAGTTGGTAGTGTAACTAAGCTAATCCTGAGAATTGTTGTTATTTCAAAACAGTATTCCCAAGCTGATGTTTTGTACAATTCTCACTTCCTGTTTGCCTCACATTTCATTACAGTTGTAAAGATGAATTGAGTGCTGATGCTTTAGAGTGCTGTCTACTGCCTCAAAAGCTATTTTTTTGCCTGTAAATAGATATTAGCACCTTCAAATATGTCCATGTGTTGTTTGACTTACGCTTGGACAATTTTTTTCCCTTGTTTTCAGATTTCGTTGCCAGTATACGGTAAGAATATGGAAACTAATGGATGTTGCAAATTGCGTAAGCGGCGAGTGTTGGTAACAGGTGGTGCAGGCTACTTGGGATCAACAATGGTGCCCATGCTGCTCCAACGTGGTCATCACGTGGTTGTCTTCGACAAGTTCATGTGGGGGCTCTTCCCCTTTTGCCTCATGCAGCGAACCACATTTGGAGATTGTCAGGGGAGACATTCTGGACAAGAACCTCTTGGCGAAACACATGGAGGACTGTGACGTTATAATCCATCTCGCCGCCATTGTTGGATACCCTGCCTGTGAAAAATTTCACGATGAGGCCATCCAGGTAAGTGATCTGGAACGAGAATTTTCCATGAGATTCAAATTTAATTTGGAGTTTCTTGGGCTTCTCCTCACTTCGTTTATAGGTTGATTTAAAAAAGAAAACTGGCGCCATTTCCCCCATAATCAAGTGCAAAACTAAAAGCAGACATGACTAGACTAGGCTAGGCTAAACAAATCGAGGCTTGGGCGACTAGACTAGACTAGTTTTGATGAGATTAGACCGGGTTAGACTGGACTAGGCCTGACTAAACAGGCAAGAATTAGATTAGACTAGTCTGAACGAGATTAGGCCAGGCTAGATTAAACTGCCTAGACAAGTTTAAGCAGACTTCTCTGGACTGGAGTAGACTTAGTAGTTTGGTAGTATCAACTCTGTAGATAACGTAGGGGCTAACACTCGAACGTCAGCTTTCAAAATCTTTACGGTGGCTAATTTACGTTATTAAGTCAGTTGTTTAATACCAAATTACCCCGTTATACTCTCTCACCGACGCACACCACAGTTTCTTTTTAAACTTATCCCCTTTATAGATTAGACTTCCCCAGTTGCGATGATACTCCTGACAGCGATTGTAACCATGTTATTGTAGGTGAACGTAGAGGGCACAAGGAACATCGTAGAAAATCTAGGGGACGATCAGCATTTGATCTATGCTTCCACTGGGTCATGCTACGGAGCTGTTCAGAATGGCGTATGTGACGAAGAAACACTGATCTCCCCCTTAACCTTGTACGGACGAACAAAAGCTGAAGGAGAGAAACTGGTGTTGGACGCCGGAGGGGTTGCGCTTCGCTTGGCCACTGTGTTCGGTGTGTCCCCCGTCTCAGGCTCGACCTTCTGGTAACCGATCTTACTGACAAGGCTCTAAGGCTCCAACACTTCGACCTGTATCAGGGTGGGTTCGCCGCACTTTCCTTCACGTGAAAGATGCTGCCAGAGCATTTGTGTTCGCGGTGGAAAACTATAAGAAAATGGCAGGGCAGGCTTTCAACGTGGAGACGAAAACATGAACTTGTCCAAGTCTGATGTGGCCTGCATCATCCAAGAGTGTGTACCTGGCTGCCTCATAACGCAATCTAATAACGGAGAGGACAAGGACAAAAGAGATTACGAAGTGTCCTACAAGAAGGTCAGATCTCTGGGTTACCACGCCACGATATCAGTGGAGGAAGGTGTCAAGGAACTAATGAAATTCTTACCATGTCTTAGTGAAGACGAAATCGAAAAAGCGAGGAATATATAGTGATAAAAGATAATGGTTAGAATCACCTCTTAATAATTTAACTGCCTAGGTGTGATTTCCAACTCTCAGTTCTATGTTTAGTCTTTCCCTTTTAAGTTCGTCACAAGAACTGGGTATATTATTTCTGGCTTACTAGTAGTATGGAAAAACACGATTAGAGTTTTCTTATAGGAAATTAAGGATCTTTTTCAAACGAGGTGTTGATTTCAATAACGTTGTATTTATTTCGTTAAGAAAAATATTATACGAAGTGAAATTAGTAAGTGAATTTAGTGAGCATTTCGCAATGAGGATGTTACTTTTAGCATTTTAATTGCTCAATAACTAAATTTGTTTACAAGACTAGTGACTTTCCTAGAGCAACCCTCTCGACTGTTGGTTGAGCATAACCACGCCCTCGAGGTATTCTGTATGAGAGCAGTTTGCGCTGGTCATAGACAAGCGCCATCTCGACAGTATGGGTCATTTATATTAGGGATAGTATATTAGCAAAAACAAATAGTCAATACATGTATAAAGCGGGATATATAGGCGTTGGCAGTATCTAATCAAGATCTGCTTTAACTTAATCAGCAAGGGCGAACTGCGCCTCACTTATACTCCAAGGAATCTCAGGTCTCAAAATCACTTGTGTTCTGTCATAAGATCATGTTAGTGTTTTTAATTTAGTTATTTAGATCTAAATGAGCTTCATGGATAGAAGGAAAATGCGCACCACTCGTTGCCATTCGTGCGCTTAGAAAACGCTAACCAATCACAAACCAGATAGATCAGTTCGGATCGCGCCCTTAGCGGCCGTCTTCTCTGTTTTTGTCAGCGACTGTTGGTCTTCCTTTTATCTCAGTATTATCCCGTTGGGTTTTGATTCAAGAATTTCTAATTAATTTTTTTAGCTCTCTCTCTTTCCTGTTAAGTTAACATATTGATATGCACAGGAAAGAATTAACCACTGACAGTGCGTGGGATAAGCGAAACAGCTAAACAAGTAACGTTTCCTAGTGTTTTCCTTGTTCTCAAATATTTAGTTTGTAAATATTATCCCAGTCAAGATATGTTTGGGTTACACGGTTGTATTCTCACTGAGCTACTCAAAGTTAAATATGAAAAAGTTGCATCGCAGAACAAGATTCAGCACGGTGAAATTTTCTTTTTATAATATTTGAGTTTCCAAGGTTTCATTGAGTGGGACCAACAGATTTTGAAGTGAATTATGAATGAAGTTTACATTCACGAAGAAAACCTGTCGTACCAGTCAGTCTACTAGTCCATTCAACGCGTCTTCAGCAAACTTTTAAATATTTTAGTATGTGTTCGTCGACTTGACATTGGTTTGTCATGAATTTAACATGAATGACAAAGCAACTTGATGTAAATGTTCAGAGTATCATTCATCGGCACAACATATTAAAAAACTACTAAATTATCCTTAACTCAAACTCAGAAGCAATTAAAAGTTGAAATTAAACTTGCAATAGATGTCTATCACATTGTGACACGGATTTTCTCAAACTTCGCTTTCCTGTTCATGGGGATCGCTCGCTTGTCCATTATCCTTGAGAAATTTGACATTAGAACAAACATTCTCCATAATTTCCCGAGTTCTCTTCAGGATTTTGCCGTCAGTTTTCAGTTCACCCCTAGCTATCATGAATACATTGTTATTTTCCGCCATTTAGAGATTCAAGTATTTTATCAGTAGTAAGCTCCCGATCATGTCACCTCTTGCCATAAAAACCCTACATAAACAAAACACCACACACCTGATCGATAGTTTTAATCGGCCAAACACTGATGAAGTAAATATTCCTGGTTGTTCAGAAGACATCACGGGTAATAGAGCGTATTTACTGAATTTATTACTGGAAATACATATTTCTGTCGTCGAAGAACTTGAAAGCCTCTCTCATCAGCTTATGGTAATTTTGGGTTTCGTTGGGGAAGCACAAGGGAAGCTCCAGGCAACCAGATTTGATATGCAATCTTGAAAAGGAACTATCTCTAAGATAAATCAAGAAATACTTCACTTTTAGAAAGAAGGGTAACTACCGATTGATCCTTAAAACCTGCCTCGTTTAGGAGAGATATTTTTTGTACCGACTTCAATATTGCATGACCATGAGCTTGCGTGACAAACCGAAGGCCAAAAGTAAACACCACGAGAGGTTCTGCTGACGCTTCCAGCAAAATAGCGAAGCTTGCCTTATATTGTGGTGAAAGTTATTCTATGTAAGGAAGAATCAAAGACTCAAGGAGTGCTTTTAATGCCAGAAGTTATGATTGCTTTATTTCATGTTATTTCACAAACTGAGACAGGCGTGACGGACTGCACGATGCTTTCATTCAAACCGGTTTTTTTACACGTGATTGGGTCGTGCTACTCACAACAATTAAACGGTACGTAAGCTCGTAAAGCCACTGATCGAGTGTAGTTGTGAAGGTCTGTCACAGGGTCTGGTACTACTCGCTCACATAGCTAATAATTTTAACTTGCACTACAAAATGCTTTGTGGAGTGAATCGACTGAGGTTTGTATAGAATGTTTTTATGTTAGGGTTTCAAAATTGTGATAAAAATGTTTCTTCGGCTAGCAAACTTTATTTTCATAAGTTACACAATCGATTGAGTGCTTAGTAAGCACGGTTACGTATGAGTTTGAAACCAACAGCTTTTTCTTTAAAGCTGCTGAATATTTCCCGTAGTTATAACTCTGTAAAACAAGCTTAAAGCTATTATCAAGTGGTTTTGTTTTGCTGGTCTGTCGGCCAGCCCGCCGTAATAGAATTTTACCCTACACCCGAAAACTAATAAGCTTTTAAACTTACATGTTAATGCAACTTTTGTAGTACACTGTAAATGAAATGCGTTTACTCCGTCAAGATCTCCTTTCTTTCTAAATTCAACGCATAGCGCTTTTATTAAAAAACTGCTTGCAAATCAGCAAAATTTAGCTCGGTATGATCTAACAGGCAATCAGGGATTTAATTTTATGACGAATTTTTCAGACGAAAAAATTCACTCGAAAATTAACTTGTTTTTTCTGCCTATGGAAAAGAGTCCTCGAATATGGTTAAAATTGCGAGGAATTGTTTCTTCGCAAGCCTGATATGCCTATAATGAGGAGTATATGTTGTTAAGGATGATGTTTGATGTCACTGGGATGTGATCGAAGTCAAAACATCTTGAAATTTAAAAGATGATTGACGGAAGTATTTTATTTTCAGTTTCGAGCTTATTAAAACCTGTGAAAAATTCATGCGTGGGGCTGAAAATTGTGTTTCGTACGTCATAGTTTAAGGAAATAAGATCAATATCTTTTTATTTTGCCACTGTGATTATTTTTAACCATTCTGGAAATTTCAAAGTTGTAAATCACATTTTAACTTGTAGAAACTTCTGTCCACTTGAAAAGTTAGTGAAACCCTGGACAACTTTACAAGTTGATGAATGTTAAGAAATAATATTCAAATCGATGTCTGTTGTACAATCTTTGATAGAAAGAAAAATATAAAGATTTCAAATTGTTTTTATTTTGCTTTGTTCATAAATTGAATAGCAAAGGTGAAGTTTAAAATTTTCTGGAGAACTATTGTGGTAAAATATTGTAATTAGTTGTGAATTTCTACCAACACCTTCCTTGGTGTCTGCAATAAACAAACCCTTCATTAAACTCTGAAGAATCAAACTGACTTTGTTTGTAATTTTGAAATAAATTTGAAAATTGAGTAAACTTTGTCAGACCAGATGTTCACACTATTGTGAAATCTGCACTTTACCCACATAGCCTGGTGAGAGAAATTCTGGCTCCAGTAGATGTTTGTAGAAAAATTAATTAAAGAGGCACCAGGACTCTGTTGCTTTAAATCATTGTTAAAATGTGATTTCCTTGCTAATAGCTTAATTTTGCTAGCCATAACTTTTTTCAAAGGATGGGCAATGGTTAATCTCAGCAGTAAATACAGCCAGTGAATAGCATTCTTTTTTATTTTTTAACAATAGTTTGGATTCATTTGACAATGATGTAGGCTGCAAACATGATTATGTAATAATTTTAAAATAACTGGGTCAAGGGATAGACTAAGGAATTGTAAGGATGAAGTACAATACTTTGTCAACTGTGGATCAATTTACGTGTAATGCACATCATCCAAAGTCCATATTTTTTATCAGACATTCAAAACAAGGTACCATCATTAGCTGCCAAAGATTGGGAAATTCTCCAGCTAATATTTTACAGCCCAGCCCCCCCCTTTTTTTTTATCAAAATTCTTCCACTACCCACTATTCTTGCAAATGAAAGCTCTTTCAAAATCTTTGAACAAAACAGATTTATAAGCTCTTTGGCAGAAAGAGAACCTTACTTCTGAAATTAACTTGTTTTTCATCTCCAAATGAGAGTAAAAAAATGTGAGAGACAATAAGCTTCCATGAACATTAAACAGACCAAAAATGAACTTATTAATTTGGTGCAAAAACTTAACGTTTAAACAGTTTATCTTGTTTTTATTTTAGTTTGGAAAGAATTTCTGCCCGGTGCATTTTGTCGAGGCATCTGTCAAGTGCACAGACCAAAGCAGCCCTAAAACCATTTTACTTTGCAGTTCATCCTGATCTTTTTGGCCAGTATCCAATGCAGAGGGTAAGAGAAATTATTCAGCAACACTTAACTCTTAAAGTTAACTTGTAACAAAATTTTTTAGAATATTTGAAATGGTTGATGACTAAAGGTTTTAAGCTCAAAGGGGATCCTATGTTAAGTTAGGGTGAACGCAAGTAGTGTTGTCATGGCAAGTATCACAAGGTGAGGTTATTTTGTTATCACACCCTTGGGTCAGATACATGATTTCATGTGATGACCTAGTGATCAGTTGGCTCAAGTTTAGGATGTTACAGATACAGTAGGTTTTATCACAGCAGGATAATATTGTAAGCACAGGAAAAGCTGTTATCACACACAACTGTGTCTCTTCTAAGATTAGGCTTTGACCCTTTTTCTATCAAGATCTGATTATTAATTTTCCCCTCCAGCTGCTAGACATTTCCATGTAAATTCTCCAGCTATGCCCCCTGACACAAATATTAAAACACAGTTTGTTTTTTGGCACAGAGAGAAGTTTATTAGGAATACAAACAAAAAGAAAAAAAAGCTAATGATATATAATAAACCTCTCTGCCACCCTATGACATCACACAAAATCACCCAGGGTGGGAGGGTGGGTGGGAAGAAAAATGAAACAGTACAATACAAAATCTCTGGTGTATGCTCAAAGTGAAAACTGACGTGAAATGAAACACAAAACTCTTAGAGCCAGATACCAAAGGGTGTGTGTTGCACAATTTATCTCTTTGAACACAGGCTTGTCCAAAAGGGGTAAATTGGTTACAAGTATTAGGTGTTAGATGAAGACAACAACTTCTACCTGATTATTAAGCATTCTCATGACCTGTTTGCTGGATAATGTTTGGATGTTATATAGGAAGAAGTTACATTTTAATCACTTCTGTATTTAAGGTGGGAATCTTTTAATGCCTCAACTTCTCACTGGGCTAAGTTATTCCCTTCACAGCTGCCTTCCATGTTTATGTAAATTAACCAACAGATTTTGGTGTCGCACAAGTGTAGACTTTGTTAAGTTTGTCAATTTTCAACACTTATCAGTTGTGTGGTGTACTAAAATTTTAAAGAAAAGTTGCTGCAGGTACAGTTATTTGTTAGTTGAAGGAAGGGATATCCTCAGGCCAGTTGTTTAATGGCACGAAGATTTTCATACAAATTATACTTTTTTGGTTTATTTACAGTCAATAAATGAAGATTCCTTGAAGAGGTTGAACTCATACCTGGAAGATCTGCAGAAGAAAAATCCTGTGAATCCCACTCACTTGATGTTCTATTTAAAAAATGATACAGCAACACCACCACTTGAAGAGGGTAAGGCATATTAAAACTTAGAGGTCTGTGATGATGATGTAAAACAGCATTATATGTTTCTGTTATAGAGTTTCTCCTCCATTGTGAAATGTTATAATTTTTGACGTAATATTTTGGTCATTGTGCAGTTAATTCATACTATCCTATAGTTAGTCCAATGGTGTAGGGGATTCCTCAGGGGTGCCCATGACCCCTCCCCCTTCTCTTTGTAAGCATTTTTTAGTCATATAAATTAAATTAAAACACAGCATGGAGGTCAACATGACAATCTGTTTTAAAAGTAACCTCTGTTTTACACAGTGTGACCGCCCTTTGAAAAATCCTGGCTATGCCCCTGAAGTCCTCTATTGTTTCATTTTGTGTTCCTTCTTTTATTTGTGTATTACCTCTCAAATCAGGAAAATGTTATAATGTTATCCCATGCAAGGGCAGTAGAGTCCTTATAGCCCAAGGGCAGCACAGTCAAATGTTGTTTAAAGAAGATTTCCAATGTGAGGGTGTTGCCTAGAGTTGTTATACAAGCCCAACATCCTATTCTAAGATGTTGGAATTGATAATTATCAATAAATTATTAATTGTTTGACATGTGATTGTTAGGGCTGGATCTCTTCAAGACAGTAAGAGTTTCACTTTTCTCTCGTGATGTCCAGTTCACCATCAGTCACATTTTAAAGACCTGTGGTATGTTGGAAGATCTGGTTACTCTGCACCAGAACAGTGAAAAACCTAAGGTGTCAGTTGCACTTCCCTACGATGCACCACATCACTGGCTTAATGTTTATAAACAGTTCAGTGACAGGCAGAGCCCTGTGGACCTTGCTCAATTGCAGAGAAACTCACGACTCTCTTTGAGAGACTTCCTTGACAAGAACATCCAAGATGCCTGGGGAAAACAAGAAAGTAGTAAATCTGTCATAGAGGAGAGTAAACTGCTTTCTGATAAGATATGTAAAGAACTCAGGTTGAACAAGCTGGAGTCAATCAGTGGCTGGAGTCATGCATCCTATCATGGCTCCCTTAAAAACTTTTGGAACCTTTGCTTGTCCAAGAAGTCTGAACTTCAGAATCTCAAGGGACATACAATAATTTTTACAGACTGGACAGGAGTTGATCCTCTTGGGCGTGTCATGTTGAATACTCAAGATGTCCCAGAATTTTGGCTCTCGGTAAGTTAAAGAAGTAGCAGCACAACTTTTATGGCCTTGTGGCAGCAACCACCCAAGCTTATTCTACTCTTTTAGGTTGAAGACATATTTGAAGTCATGCTAGATTGCATGCCTGTCAAAAAGATTGATGAAACCTGTAGTGGTTTTGAATGCTTGTCTAAAGAGGTGTTCTTTGGTCTGGACATGGTTTTTAAATGCAAAACTATTGGGTAGCAATTTAATTTGAGTGAAAAAACAAAATTGAGTGAAAACACTTTTTTTTTTGGAGGGATCAAAGCAGGCAATCCTGTTAATTATTTAAATAGGAAGTCAAAATTAAAAAATCCACCTCCTTTTGGCTACTCACAGAACCCACAGCTCTTGAGTCTTGAGCATGAAACTCACATGGACAAATTCAATCTGATGCTCTCATGTTGAAACTATCACTTCCTTTTCAGAACTTAACATCCTTGGAAGACTATGATGTTCTTGTTGATCAGGTACCTATGTGGGAGAGAAAACTATCCTCGTTACTTGGAGACATGAACATCAAGTATGATGAAGATTCACCTTCTGTCTCAGTTGTGGAATATCTAAACTACCTGTACCGAGTGGTTTCCTTGCTGAAAAAAGGATTACTCGGAGCTGATGCTTCAACAACCATTCAGCCAGGGGAATTTAAAGAGTGTACTGCAAGAATCCTGAGGTTTGTTAGTTTTTGTGTCATCAGGTAAATGATTTTCATGAGAAAAATTGAAAAGTTTTTGTGCACAAATTGTCAGTGGTGAAAGAGATCATAAATTTGAACAAGGATCAGATTACTGGCAACTCATCCATTTCCAACAGATATGGAATATGTCAAACAATTCAAGCATTTCAAGAATTTGTCGATTTGGGTTGACAATGAAAAAGGAATGCCAGGCAAACCTTACCATGGGCCTGTCACAGGCATCCCATGGAAAAAAGGTTATGTCACATTATTTGAGTCTTATTTTGAGCCTGACAAAACTACAGTGCTTAGCGCTTAAAAGTAAGCCAACTCCCTCAAAACTCAACCATTGATCCTCTGAGTTGAGAATGGAGACAATTGAGTCAAGTTCAAAACTCGTTTTGAACTTCCTGAAATGAGGAAACAAAGGTGTTAGTTGGATTAGTCTGAAGCATTGATAGGAAAGGCAATGATTTTACATCTGTAGAAGGAAAAAGGATGAATATAATACAATCAAGCTAGAAAATAATTTTAAAATGGATAATTTTTTTTTAGCAAACTAAGTGATTAAAAATTGTTACATTTTTTTTAGCCCTTCAGATGCACTCAGCTTGTCACTTAGTGGTGAGTTCCAAATACCAACTTCAATTCCAACAGAGTTAATTGTGGATTTTTTGGGAAAGCACAAACAGAAGGCTATGGACCTCCATGAAGAGAACAAAAAGTATGGAAACTTATTTATCATTAAAACCTGATTGCAGTATTTATTACAAGTCAAATGACTATCAAATTAAAAAAAAAATGTTATTCTTTGGTATTAAGTCTACTTTGTCTTTGCCAGCAATCTATGAGCCTTATACCTCTGCTTAATCAAAAATATACATACAGTAGACCCTAACTAACTCAAATTTTTCAAGGGAAACAAAAAAGGTTCCAGTTTGTTGCATTCAAGGTGGCTGATAGTAAATGACTGGGAAAACAGTCACCAGGATGTTCGAGTTAGCATGGTTCTACTGTTACCTACATTTGTACATGTGATAAGTGCTTTTAATCTGCGTGAGAAAGAGTGACATTAAATTATTGGTGTGCTGGGGGCAGGGGGCAGTTGTAATCCTATTTGCTTTATGCTGAAAAGAAAAGGATAAAGTCTTGCAATGTATGCCACTTTACAGGCCTCAAAACATGGCTTTGAATTTTTCATCTTAAACTACATGCTAAAGTTGTAAATTTACTGATGTTTATTATGTATCGTTTTTGTTTCCAGGAACATATTAACAGAGGAGCAAGCAGTCCAGTCATGTAAAGAGAAATTTCAGTTCTCCTCTCTGTCTAAAGACAGCTCTGTTTCACCAATGCAGATGAGTGACTGCTGTGAGAGACTTCTTGAGGAAGATTACCCTGATCTTAAAAATACAACCCTCATTGTTTCTAAATATTACCATGTTAATGAAGATGGTCAAATCAGTATTCCATGGAACTGGAAGTGAATCTCTTACTTGGATGGGAGACATATTTGTTTTCATTTTGCCCTTTTTCTCTCAGGAGTGTCCAAAATGGAAATTGCTACATACAATTATTATAAATATGTTATTCTCGAGACAGGCAATAACTAGAGAATTTGTAATGCAGTCAATTAAGTATCCCCTAATTGACAGATCTCTTTATTCTCACCTCTTGTCTTCTTGATATTGTAGTGATATGGCTGGGAGAAATTCATTCTTGGTAACTCATGGTGGTTGAAGTTTTAATTTAAACTAGCAGATAAAATTATAAGGGCTGAAATAATGATAAATTTATGGCTGATAGATGGATCTTGGGAGTGAAAGGGTAAATGCAGGACAATTTCTGACCCTATTTTCATTTGTATAAAAATAAATAAACTAATATATTAAATAATGACTGATAAGTCATATTATTTTTAAGGGCCTATATACACATATAAAACACCTTAGACAGTGTAAGTGAGTGATGTGGGTTTGATAGTAAGTAATGAATCAATGGATGGAGAAATGTGACTTATTAATATAAATTCTGTAAATATTGATGGGAAAATGTATTAAATTTAAATGATAATATCCTCCTTGTAAGTTAAGGGAATTTTCAATCATACAAAAGGATGGAGTTTTAACTTAAGGATTCACGATTGAGTCTTACGTGTGGTAAATATTTGTGGTAGATATTATTTATTATGAATCCAGTGAATACTGAACTGATAAGTATTCTAGAAGTATGCTCTGTAAGTTAATGTTAGACATTTTAAGTTATACAACTTTTTGATAATTATTATTAGATGTGAAAGAGTAGTTTTGATAAGTGGTTCATATGCACTTTTTTTTAAGGTTTGGATGCAGTAAATATTGGAAAATGCTAAGTAAGAATTGATTAACATTCAAATTACCTCCTCAAGACCCTAACAATTCTGGAACATATATTTTTAAAACTGATCTCAGTTAATTTACACATGTCATGTCCTATTTTTATAATTGTCATACTGTGACAGTATTGGAGGATGAACAATTTAAACCAGCATTTGCTTAGTTTAAAATTTCTTTTTGGTTTTTTTTCCTTTGTGTGAACCAAATCATCTTAGGACCCCCTGGGAGCCCACAGAGAGCAGCTGCATCTATTTTGGTTTAATTTGATTTCAGGGCCCTTTCCTGCTGAGTTTTAATTATTTCTTGGGTTCTATAATATCACCTGTAGTCATAGCTTTCATTTGATGGAGGTACAAAGTTTATTTTCATTTCAGTTTCCTGGAGTAAACAGTTGTTGTTCAAACATGGAGAAATCTTATTTTATTAATAACAATATATTACTATAAATTATCATTATTTATTCTAATAGTTAAAATAGGATTACTGATACTTATTTAATGGTTATGTGCTAATCAATTCTGTAAGCTTCAACATTCCCCTCGTGCCATGGGCAACCCACAGGCATTTGACCATTATCTGTGCCAAGGGGGTGGAATATTTGAACCTTGCCTTGAGAGGGTGGGGAATTTGAACCAGAGGTGTCAAGTCTTTTGAGCAGAATCTAAGTTTTACATATTTAAATATAGAGGTGTTTATGGCAAATAGTTCACTCTCATGGGCAAATGGTTCAAAAGAAAAGGTTTACAAGGTCTAGGTTTTAGAGCTTGGTTAATGTTTAGAGAGTCACAGTTGCTGATTTTGCCTTTTAACAACAACAACAACAAAAATTGGGCCGAGCATTTGACCACAATTGTGAAGACAACTAAAATTTCTCTCAACAGGAAATCTCCTCACAAAGTTGCTCACCTCAAAAAAGACACTTTCTGATTGCTCATTAAACCCTTAAATCTTTCCCTTGGGGATATAACATGTTATTTTATTCATGGTTTACCTTTTTCATAAGTACTTTAAATGTATAAAATGAAGGTTCAATAAAGAGTTCCTAATTCTTTTTTTTGTTAGAAGTCATTTGTCTTTTTCTTTGTGATCTATTTACATTTATTTATATTGTGATATATTGGCAGGGAGGGAATCTAGAGGTATGTTCCTGGGGAAAGTTTGAATTTCTAAACCCTTTAACCCCTAAGAGTGACCAGCATCTAATTTCTCCTTACAATATCACCACTGAATCACACATTAATGTCAGGAGAATAAAGAAAATGATCACCAAAAAAAAAAACTCTTGACTGTTGGAGAAATTCTCCCTGTCAGCATCTTAGTAAATGCAGAGAGAACATTACAGAGAATATGAATACCGATGTTAGAGTCTAAGGGATCAACACTTGTTAATTTAAAGTTCACTTTAGAGCCTTAGTATTATATAGCAAAAGGCAGAGAACTGAACTTTGCAGAAAAATATTTATTAAGAATACAAAAACGTTAATTAAAATTTGCAAGTGTACTATATTAATTATATTCCACCTCTTCTTAATTATTGACGTTAAAATATGATCATTCAGCAAGTAGTAAATCCAGCTCAAAACTGTCCCTCTCATCTATTAATTCTCAATTTCATTGTAGACAATTTATAGCCCATTGACTGAAAATATTGATTCACTGTTTTGCCTAACAAAAGTTGTACCGCAGTAATAGGGAAGTTGATGGAAAGAGTCATCGCTTACTAATTCCCAGAAATCAAATACATTGATCTCAAAACATCCAAGGTATAATCCAGTCTCCTTTTCAACTGTTCTGTGGAATGCCATGCAGTGCCTGGCTCAAAGAATGGTTGCAAAGGAGACAAAGTTAAGATCTTTCATTTACTATCCAAACTAAGGGGAGAGGTAAATAATGCCATCATATAAGGACCACCATGAGCTTTACATTTCCCTTCTTGTTTTTTAGGAATACAGCATTGTGATGCAATTGCTATGACGAGACTGAAACCTCCTCTAGACTGGAAATCCTACTGACTTGTGTTTTACAACAGCTCTGGTGTGCAAAAAGACATGACATATCATCTGTTAAAATAAAGTTATATTAAGCGACAGTTATTTCTAAAATTCAGAATTTGGCTTAAATCTTCCAGTTATTTAATGTAATGTCTACAAAAAGACAATTGCATTCAAGCATCAACTACTCATTTGAATTGATAGTTGATCAAGCTCTACAATTCACATGTAGAAACTTACAATTATAATAAACTTGTTCATTTTATGTCAAAGGTGCTACAGGCATTGCAAGGTCAATAGAAGCACATTTGATATATCCAAAGCCAAAATGCTCAGACAGTAGCCTTTGAACACATATAAACATCTTGATTGTGTAGGTGGCTCAAGTCAGGGTACAGGGCTTCCTTATCCTTTCCTGTCCATGCACGGCCATCTCTGAGTGCTTCATTTAGACTGTCAATCCATGTTGCACGGTCCATTTTGGTATCAGCAGCCAACAGGTACCTTATATTTGGTAGTTAACAAACAGAAATTGCTGAACTAGTTCCCTTTCAATTTTGACGCTAAAACACTGTCATCATTACAGCTTCACAAACGTTGAAGATATACAAGAGTCTTATGATAGTAATATACAGGTCTTTCAAGAGGATTTGAGGTAGAAGGCATCTACGCATTTAAAACAAGAGTCTTTAAAAAATAAAGGAGGAATGAAGAGTAATGCATGAAGAGAGTAAAGTAAAAGCAACTAAAATAATTTCCCAAATCAAGCAGGAGCAATCAATTGCTGCTAGCTACCACCCTTTTATCTAAAATCCCTGATTACATATAAATTTGAATTCCATAATTTTTAGTTTGACAACTTTTCATTAGTTTGCTTATGTTGGCACTGTAAAGCATACAAGTGAAATAAAGTTGAACCTATTATTAACTTTACCGACAATGATTATATCATGACTATACTATAACTTACTTGACTTCAGTACCACAAGACCTCCTGAGCTTCAGTTCCATGGTGTTTGGACGAGCACACAGGTCTCTCGCCACTCTTGTGACTTCTTCACTGATACAATCTGCCAAATTGATGCAGCCCATTGGGGACTTTAACAGAAAGAAACACAACTGTTAGATAATGTAAATTGAGCCAAAGAGTCCAAGCCTTGTAAGAAAAATCAGGAAAATTAGTAGGTCAGAGTATCTCAATTTTCTTGGCTTGTTGTGTTACTTATAAATTTAAATCAACCACTTCCAGGACTTTTGCAGAGGTTCTGTATGACATGATTCAAAGGTCAGTCCCAAACACAATATTTCTTGCTCAGATTTCTGTTGCCTAGGAAATAATTTTCATTCCTTTCCCATGACTTCTGAAGACCCAAACTAACATTCTGTGACCTCTCAGGACTAAAAAATGATGTAATTTTTAATTTCAAAATTTCAAAATAATTGGGGATTCACTTTAAAAAATACCTTGGTTTCCTCATCTCCTGGATATCTCCAATAGGACATCACAGCTCCTTGTAGCACACACCATCTTCTCTGCCAGGCTCCATAGCCCCCAATGTCCTCTAAGATGGTCTGATGAAAAAAGGGAGACAATTTGATGGTGAGAACCTGTAATGATACATGTTCAAGACTCTCCATGACCCTAAAAGGTAAAGCCTGTACTGGAGCCTAGTGGCCCACCCAGCCAGAGCTTATCCCAGTTTCCATGTAGCACGAAGTAGTGGATAGGATGATTGCCCACTGCAAGGTTACCCACCAGCATTTTAAGGGGCTTCCTGGAAAATTTGCCAGAACCCATTTATACTCTTGGGTGAAGAGAGGCACAGTGAGAGTGAAGTGTCTTGTCCAAGAACATGTCACATTGATGCAGCCAGGTTTTGAACCCGGACCTCTTAACCCTGAGTCCAGTGCACTGACATTAGATTACTACATCTCCTGCATCCATGATACAAAATGATATGATAAAATGTACAATGTCCATGCTCTCTATAAAAAATTTTCACCAAGAGGAACGTCTCTCTTCCTGGCTCTTTTCTATGGCTGACATGTGCTTTTCCCACAAAGTGAGGGATATTGTTCATCCCCATTGCCTGAAATCTTGGTACCTTGTATATATATTACCTATTAAAACACTGATTTTTAACAGTCTCCACCATAAGTACATATAGGCCCCTACCAGAAATCCATTGACACTGCTGCTGTATTGAGGAGAGCAGTCAACTTTCATTTCCAAGAAGTTTGTCAAAGGACAAGTGTCAGGCACCTGATGATAAAATAAAGGCAAGTTCTCAAGAATTTAAATTAGTGTGGCATTTTTAAAGCTCCATATACATAATCAAAAGATGGGTTTGATCAGATGCATTTTTCATTTTGAGAGCTAACAAAAACCATCAAAAACCATAAATAGTAATAATAAAACATTATTGCATTGCTGCAGTTCTTTCTGCTTCTTATGAGTAAATAGTGAGTCCCCTAAAGCAAAGGGGTTCTTAAATGGACTCAGAGCTGACTGCTAAAAAGGCTCATGTTGCTGCCATCATAGCCAACATTCTTTCTTCCCTAACTTCTATTATCTTGACAAAGAAATATATTAACACACCTTATCAAGGGAAAATCGTTTTGATTCGATGATTGGCAGGTTGACATGTGTCACTCCAACAGGCACAAAGCTACTAGTTCTGAACACTGTTTGTGGTGACGCTGAAACTTGAGTCGCTGAAAATATATTTCAGGAAGCAGATTTAAAGGAGCGTGGGCGGAGTTAATGTGCCAAGCCTCCAAACGAAGGCGCTGGTGGAAACGCCAATTAGTGCCTTCGTTTGATAATCTTAGAATTATCCCACCCAATTGTATGGTTGGTTAGGCAAGTATGCTCCGATAAAGCTGAATTTTCCTTTTTGCAAAGAAAAACCGCTTTTTGGTGCTCTTTTAACCCTTTCCCGTCCAAGGGTGACAGTGTGTAATACTACCCCATCTGCCCAAGGCAAGGGAACCAAAATCAACACAAAGTAATACCACTTCAAATTTTAATCAATATATCAGAAACTACTCATTTATTCAAGAAACAATAGAGAGAAACTTTGTTCCTAAGATAATAAACTTTCCATTGCTGCCAAAAATATTTTCTTTCATGCATGCATTCAGCAAATATCAAGAGCTCAAATTAAGTGAATAGAAATCTCAACAAAAACCATCCATGTTGCTCATGAACTCACAGAAAATTGTTACATTTCAGGACAAACTACATCTAACTAATCTATTGAATGAAGAAAATAAGTGATAAAGAATTATTAATGCTATTTTGGACTGACTCGGTGGTCAATTCTTCAAAAAATCATTACAAAAAATCAAATTTTTACAAGCTCGAGTTTTCGAATTTCGCGCCAATGTTCAAGCGAGATCGTCCGCGGTATGGTTCTTAACCCATTGACTCCTACGTGTAACACGTGCCTACCCAAAAGTTAAAATTTTGGAGAAACCGGAAAAGTAAACACAATGCGCAGTAAAGTTTGACAAATCTTTTTTTCCCAAAAACAAGCTCACGTGAAAGAAGACCATTTAAATAACTTACTATCAACGAGGAAAGCAATAGATGCATATTAAGTTTTTACTCTAAAATCAAGATAAAAGATAAAAATCAGTAAATTTTTGCGCACGTGTGCAAAAAAAGTATGCGGATCGGATTTCAAAGTGAATATGCAAATTCATCAGTGTGTGGAGAGATCTCATGTTACATGGAAATTATAAATGAGGAGAAAGACAAAACTGACCAAGGAACGTTTCGGGAAAAAAAGCTTTATTCAAAACAGTTCTTGATTTTCTGTTAGAACCGAAAAACGTACGAATTTCTTACGTGTGCGAAACCCACGAAGTAGAATTCATCATGCTTAGATCGATGTTTACTTGACTTCACGGCTAGAATATTGCGCAGCGTTGTGTTGAAAATACTGAAAGTTCTACGTTTTAACACAAAATCTTCTATTAGACAATACTTCTTGGACATCTCATTACTCAAACGTGATATTTACCGTGTCTTTGAATCTTCATAATGTCTCTAGGCCTCGCTTGAAGTCCGATAGTTTGGTTTTCGCTTTACCGCCCTAATTCGCATCGCTTTAGAGAATTGTAGTGTTGTCGACTCGAAAGCTTATTTTGTCGCCTTTAAGACCGTGATGTCCATTATTTTTCGAGCAGATTATTCTTTAGCATTTTTCCTTTTCATATTGTGTTCCAGAAGGTCTAAAATGGTGGGAAAGGAACAGAAAATCCGACTTGAAAATATTGAAAGTCGGCCGCGCGTACGCCATTTCTTTGTAGTTGATCATTTCTTGTGAACGCATATAATGATGCCTCTGTACTACCCCCTAAAGTTATCAAAATAACTGCGCAAAAAACGGATTCTGATTGGTTTATAGATCCTCTAACAACAGAGGAAGTTTGGAGACAAAATTCTGCTTAGTAGGGGAGATAGGGGGGAAAGCGTCTCTCGCGCAAGTCCCCCACGCGGCACGGGCGGTTACGGGCGGTTCAGAATCCAATCAGAATCCGTTTTTTGCGCAGTTATTTTGATAACTCTAGGGGGTAGTACAGAGGCTTCATTTTATGCGTTCACAAGAAATGATCAACTACAAAGAAATGGCGTACGCGCGGCCGACTTTCAATATTTTCAAGTCGGATTTTCTGTTCCTTTCCCACCATTTTAGACCTTCTGGAACACAAAATGAAAAGGAAAAATGCTATAGAATAATCTGCTCGAAAAATAATGGACATCACGTTCTTAAAGGCGACAAAATAAGCTTTCGAGTCGACAACACTACAATTCTCTAAAGCGATGCGAATTAGGGCCGTAAAGCGAAAACCGAACTATCGGACTTCAAGCGAGGCCTAGAGACATTATGAAGATTCAAAGGCACGGTAAATATCATGTTTGAGTAATGAGATGTCCAAAAAGTACTGTTTAATAGAAGATTTTGTGTTAAAACGTAGAACTTTCAGTATTTTCAACACAACGCTGCGCAATATTCTAGCCG
Organism: Pocillopora verrucosa; assembly: GCF_036669915.1. Lineage (NCBI taxonomy): Eukaryota > Metazoa > Cnidaria > Anthozoa > Scleractinia > Pocilloporidae > Pocillopora > Pocillopora verrucosa. Next base: position 19,347,871 of record NC_089314.1, read on the forward strand.
TGAAGTCAAGTAAACATCGATCTAAGCATGATGAATTCTACTTCGTGGGTTTCGCACACGTAAGAAATTCGTACGTTTTTCGGTTCTAACAGAAAATCAAGAACTGTTTTGAATAAAGCTTTCTTCCTGAAACGTTCCTTGGTCAGTTTTGTCTTTCTCCTCATTTATAATTTCCATGTAACATGTCCACACACCGATGAATTTGCATATTCACTTTGAAATCCGATCCGCATACTTTTTTTGGACACGTGCGCAAAAATTTACTGATTTTTATCTTTTATCTTGATTTTAGAGTAAAAACTTAATATGCATCTATTGCTTTCCTCGTTGATAGTAAGTTATTTAAATGGTCTTCTTTCACGTGAGCTTGTTTTTGGGAAAAAATACTGCGCATTGTGTTTACTTTTCCGGTTTCTCCAAAATTTTAACTTTTGGGTAGGCACGTGTTACACGTAGGAGTCAAGGACATCCATCACACAGTAACCACCACCCAACCCAACCCAATCTCGTGCGTGGGAAATTAACGTCTCCTACCCCAAACCCTGCAGGAGACGGGACCTCCGGCTTGACGTCTTTTCCGAGAAGATGAAGCAACGTGAGTGAAGCGACCCACCCACCCACCCGACCCACCCACCCAACCCAACCCAATCTCGTGCGTGGGAAACCTACCCCAAACCCTGCAGGAGACGGGACCAGGGGAGGACATCCATCACACAGTAATCTCGTGCGTGGGAAATTAAGGTCTCCTACCCCAAACCCTGCAGGAGACGGGACCTCCGGCTTCACGTGAAGCGACTTGCTTAAGGCCACAACGTAGTGCCCCATCCAGGACTTGAACCCGGGCCGTCCAACCCAGAGTCCAGCGCTCTGACCACTGGGCCACTCACGTCTCACCAACGTTCGAGGTTATTCGACCATTTTTAACCTAATGTTTAAGGACAGCAATTTTGACAGCGAATACAGGCCGTCGAAAAATGTTTCGATCGACGAGGCAATGATTCCTTTTAAAGGAAGACTTTCCCTTAAACAGTACATGCCCTTAAAACCGGTAAAGAGGGGAATCAAAGTGTGGGAGTGTGCAGATTCGTCGAACGGCTTCGTTTGCGATTTGGAAGTCTACACGGGAAAACAACGCAATGGCAATCCCGAACAAGGACTCGGACACCGCGTTGTCAAGTTCTTTGTGGACGTTTCCATTGTTCATGCTTATATTTTGGAGAAACTGTCCCCGCATCACCAATCAAGAACCCAACTGGCCTTTCGTTTTAGATCTTGTGAAGTTACTGATCGGAAATTTTTCGGCACGGCGATTGTCTGCAAGTTCTAGGCGCCTAGAAGGAGGGCATTGGCCCATCAAGTTCTCCAAAGGTCGCTGTAAGCGTTGTTTAAAGCGAAACAAGGAAACGTGGTGCCGAATGGCATGTGAACTTTGCGGCAAACGCATTTGTTTAGACTGCTTTAAGGACAGCAATTTTGACAGAATTGCAGAGGAAACGAATCGTTATGCGCGGCACGCGATGGAAACAAAACCGGACCCTGCTTGGCGTGAAACCGACGCCGAAGAAGTGAAGGCATTCTTCGCACTGAATATCCTGTTTGGGATTAAACAATTGCCCGAAGTATACTCATACTGGTCCAGAAACCAGCTTCTCGGAGTCCCAGAAGTGCAAAAGATTTTTCCGAGGAATCATTTTGCCAAAATATCGCAATATCTTCATCTAAACGGAAATTAACGTCTCCTACCCCAAACCCTGCAGGAGACGGGACCTCCGGCTTGACGTCTTATCCGAGAAGACGAAGCAAGGTGAGTGAAGCGCAAAATCTGGTTTAAGGTCCTTCCTGTGACAGCAAATAGAATAACACAAGATCTCAGACACGCTCTCGAAAACTTCCCAATTCATTAATGGCATGAAACTTAGAAGGTTAAGAGGGGTCTGGTCAATCTTAGAACCTGGGCTCAAGGTTACACACATCTATACAAGTTGCCTAGTAAAAAACCACTGTAACCTGCAGTTCCTCATGGTGCTGGTTAAGAAAACAGCCTTGCAGTGCTCATAATGCCATGTAACATGTAAATTCACTTACCAAGTAAATTTGTCAGGGAACATCAGAAAGATTCCCTCAGTGGCATCATTTGTTGATAAAACTCTAGAACAGTAAAACTCATGTGGCCCATGTTGGACGATGCAGACAAAGTAAAACACACCAAGATCTGACAAACAAACATAAAACAAAATCAGCTTCCTCATTTACAGAAACTCATATTTGACCAGTTCTTAGTGTCAACATCCAGGGAAGCTTGTAAATTGCACTGTAATCCACAAATCTCCATGAACTGCTTCCTGAATAAAGTGTGTAAAAAATACTTTATTCCTTATTAGTTTATTTTTGACATAACATTCTCTATTATGATATACTATTATTATAATTTAATTATCAATAGTATAGTTGCAAAATTACTCACTTTCTAATTCTAACAAATTTTATTGTAAGCTGAGCACAGAACAGCATGTCTAGATGAGGTCAACAAATTGAAAACTGGTGGTACTGAAGGTGCACAGGAATTTAAAGCAACAAATGTTGGTTCTGAGATGCCAGCATGTACAGCAACCTTATCCCTGTCAGGTGACTGTCTAATAATTATCTGACCTTGGTTTAACTGATGACATGAACATTTTTATTACATGTTTGCAACTATACTATTGATAATTAAATTATAATAATAGTATATCATAATAGAGAATGTTATGTCAAAAATAAACTAATAAGGAATAAAGTATTTTTTACACACTTTATTCTGATAGTCTGGGATTCAATATTTAATGCTGCGTTAAGAGGAAGAAAATAAATTCTGATTAACCAAATGCTCCTACAATTGAGATACAGATGAGTATATCAGTTAATCTATATTTAGTCAAAGACAATTGTATACACGTATGTAGAGAATTTCAGCAATGAAATGCAATAAGATTGTTCACAAGTGCACCTACTTGCAAGTAATAACACTTTTTCTGCTTCAATTTCTTCCCGGGAACCTTTAAAGGTGATGTCATTGGCAACACACAAATTCAGAGCTTGACTTGCCTGAAGGACAATGTTCTGTTGGTATGCTGCCTCCTCAAGGAGGACCTATGAAGACAGATTTAACCATTAATCTAAGGACTTTATTTATAATGAATTTAAAATAAATATTAGTTTATTGTCTTTCCTTCCCTTTTCTCATACTGTATTTCTTCCCATGTCTACTGACCTCTTCAAAAAAGTTTTTCAAGTCAGCAGACACACTTACTCCTGAAGGTAGATTCTCTTTGAGCATATATTGATATAGTGACAAGAAACTCCTTTTCTATGACTTGTGGGAATGAAAGGGCCAGGGGCACAGAGAGGATGTGAATTTTAAAAAAATCATTGGTAAATGCTGAATTGTAAATTAAGTGGACTTCATGCATGTACTCTCATTCAAGCATACTTTAATCTCATCTTGTATTCTCTTTGGTCGCTGTGGTACTGGCTGTTTAGGCTTGTGCACTGTCTTGGTAGCATATTGTTCACTAGTCTGGCTGTTGTATCCAGATTGGTAGGTGCCTCTTTCCTCTCTATCAGACTCCATGGAAGATGTTGAAGCAGTTTCTTTCCTCTTCCTCTCTTCTCTCTTTTGTTCTTTCTCAAGCTTACAAAAAGAAACAAAATAAGGTAACACAAGGCTAACACATACAGGTGAAGCCAGAGCTCAGCACTCTATAAAATGTGTCAATAGTAAGTTCCCACAGTGGGATAAATGTCTTGAAGGCCAAGAGGTTTATTCAATGTAACATATACATGGCCTAGTATGACAGGCTAAAACCTGGAAATGTGGTAAAGAGTTAAGGGCTAAGTTTCTCAGAACCTAATAAAAATGAGACATGTACATGTAATATGGAATAATTATTGAAAAAATATTATGTGATGAGTGTTGCTACAGTATTAAAATCTGGATCAGCGTAGAATGCTTATCACATGTGCAAAGCATATCACCAAATTAGAAAAATAAAAATAACTGCTTATGACATTATAACGCAAAGTTCAATAAATATCAAAGATTAATGGATCACAGTTTTAGATACAGGAATGATGAAAAGAAAAAACAAGTTCAGCCACTGTACCTGTTTACACTTCTCTTCATAGCTCATTTGAAAAATGCCCTCCCTCTCTTTCTCAAGTTCATCGAACTGACCAAAGTCAAAGGTGAATGTCATTTCATGAATGTTTACATCGTTAAGGTTGATTGTTTCATTTGGATCAAAGTGGGACTCTTTGGTAGGTCTTCTAGGAACTTTAAATGCAAACTCCTCTCTTTTAGTAGATTTTCTTGGCTTCTTTGAAGAGCCTTGGGCCTGTTTCTCCCACACAACAGGTGTTACCGCCTGTTTGGAATCCTGGTCAGCTACTTTGGCAGCACTTGGAGGTTTCTCTGTTTTGGATTCTTTCACTGCATTGACTCTGGTTTTTTCCCTTTTGTTCTCAATCCTTTTTTCTTCTGAATTATCACAGGAAACTGCTTTGACGGTAACAATGCTTCCAGTGATTTCCCTGTTTGCAACAACAACTTTTGGGCTTTTCTCTTCAACCACACAGGCCTGGATGACATGTGGTTTTTCTTCTGTCAGTTGCTTTCCATGATTCAGCTTCACTCTCTCATCACTGCCAACTGGAGTGGCAACAATAGTCACTTTGTCATCTGAAGTTTCTTCCCTTCTATTTTCTTTCACTTTCTTATTGTCAGCACATCTTTCCTGTGCTTCATTGCCTGCTTCATTCAAGTTAATCACTTTTTTTCGTGGTTTTGGCATAGGTAGATCACCATCAGCTTTGTTGACACCATTTAAATCATCAACACTTCCTTTCCTTTCCCGTTTGACTGGAACAGGGGAAAAGTTTCCATTGCCTTCCTCATCAGTGGATGAACTTCTTTGACTTGTTTTGGCACCCTTTTTTTTTTCATCTGCACCTTTGCTGATTTTTGCCATATCACTCTTATTGTCATTCTTAATCTGGCTTTGATCCTGACAAGTTGTAGGAGGTTCTGGAGCTTTCCGTTTGATCACAGAGTTGCTATTTTGATCTCTGCCTTTGTTTCCTTTAGTATTCTTTGGTGGAGATGGAGCTTTTCTCTTAGCTGCTTGCAACTGTTCTTCGGAGCTTTCATCAGAAATGTCCTCAGTGACTGCCACTCTCGGGGGCTTAGGGGGAGGTATAAATTTCTCTTTTTCAATATTCACTCTGCTTTTTGTTGACACACCATTCTCAAACACACTCCGTGCCTCAGCCAGTTTACTAGGGGTATGTGATGCCTGAGGCTCAAGATATTTCTTGTCCTTTATATTCTCCTGAAAACAAAAGATAGTCAAAGATCAAATTAGCATAAATAAGTTACAGGTAAATTTTGCCCCCCATATTGTAGGTGTTCAATATGTTCAGTCTCACAAAATTTAAAATATTGTCAGGCAGTACAGACGACTCAAACAATATCGAGGGCTCAATGAACACAGTCTTTATTCCCGAGCTTGACCACGAGCACTTCGTGTTACAACAACAACAATAATAATAGGGGAGCCCGGATGTAGTTTCCCTCAGGGAGGGCCTAGGTACAAGTGACGGGCCAACATCCCCCCTTCTTTGAAAAAAAAAAAAAAAGAAAAAAATTAATAGTAAATAGAACAGAGTAAAGTAGGCAGGTGTAGCCTTATATAAGGTTCTGTTCGGACTGTTATCATGGAAAGTTCTGCAACCGTGCTGTTATGCAGCGCGAACGTTTATGGCAGGCATTACTTGAGTTCAAAGTCTTTGAACCGAGTTGGTGGTTTGATGAGTCTTGTGCGTGTTCTCATTTCGGGTTGGTGATCCCTTGGCTGTTCTTGAATTGTAGCAAGGGGTGTGTCGATAGGCAGCTCACTTGGGCCCGTGGCTGGTGTGCTTGGTTCTTGTGGTTGTGGAGGGGAAGGGGTGTCGAGAACTGGGCCGCTGTTATTTTTGTCCAATGAGGGAGGTGGTTGCTGTGTAGGCTGATTAGTGGGCATATTCAGCTCTGATCCTAGACGATTGTAGTGATTTGCAAGGCTGTGGCCTGGTCTAGGCGTGAGCGTGGGTGGGGTGCACGGTGGTGTTTGGGGAGGAGGAGGTACTGCATGCCTGATGTGTATCCGATTTCGTCGAATGGTACTGTGGGGCGTTTGTATGGTGTCCGGTGACACGGCCATATGCCCAAGGGTTGCCTGGTTTGCTTGTCGGTGGTCGTGCATACACAAATTCACCAATGTTGATGCTATTCTGCTCTGGGCCCGCAGTCTTGTCATAGTGAGCTTTACTGGTGTTGCGTTTGGCCTTGAGTTCTGCTGATACAGTGTCGCGGTTGATTGACATGGGCTCGAGAAGGTGGTCAGCTGTTGGGAGCGTCGTTCGTGTCCGGCGGCTCACCATGCGTTGGGCAGGAGAGTAGGTGTGGTCTTTTGGTGGTGTGTTTCTGTAATTGAGCAAGGCGATTTGGAAGTCACCTGATTTCTTTAGCATAGACTTCGATACTTTCACTGCTGCCTCGGCTCGGCCGTTGCCCTGGGAGTGATAGGGACTTGAGGTGGTATGTTTGAACCCGTACTGAGAGGCAAAGTCCATGTAATCCTTACTGGTGAATTGTGGTCCGTTGTCTGTGTGGCAGATACGTGGAACGCCAAACCTGGCGAAATGAGCTTTGGTTTTGTTAATGACTGATGTTGCCAAAGTGTCGTCAAGTTCATCCACTTCGATCCAGTCAGAAAAATGGCACACTGTTACAAGGTAGGCTTTCTGTCTGTACTGGAAGATGTCTTGGCTGATGATCTGCCATGGTAGTGTTGGAATCGGAAGTGATCGCATAGGTTCCTTTGTTGACTTTGATCCATACTGTGCGCAGGTACTGCAGTTGTTGCACATATCAAACGCTGCTTGTCTCATCCCGGGCCAGAATAGTACGTCTCGTGCCATGCGTACATTTGAGTCAGGACCAAAGTGGTTTGCATGGATTTTCAGCAGCATCTCAGCTTGCATGGACTGCGGTATCATAACTTGGGCGCCTTTGTAGATGAGGCCATTGTCAGTGGTTAGCTCGTCTCTGTAGGTCCAGTATGCTCGTAGTGGTTGTGGTAGCTGCTTTCTGTCATCCGGCCAGCCTTGGGCGATTGTGGCCATTAACTTGGAGAGGTGTTCATCCTTTTTGGTCTCGTCGCGTAGGCGAGATTCGGTGGTTTCTGTGAGGCGGGGGTTGTGGGTATCGGATTCCTCTGTGAGTTCAGTCCTGAATACTTCAAAGCCTGTGACCCTGGCATGTACTGGGGTAGGTAGTGCTGCTCTTGAGAGAGTGTCTGCCAGGTAAAGTGAGGTTCCTTTCTTGTATTGGATGGTGAAGCGGTATCTCTGCAGTCTCATTAGCATTTTCTGTAGCCGTGCTGGGGCTTTGTGCAGAGGTTTTTTGCAGATGGTCTCAAGTGGCTGGTGGTCGGTGTGAACTTCGATATCTGATTTGCCATAGAGCCAGTGGTCAAATTTTCCAAATGCGTTACAAATGGCCAAGCACTCTTTTTCGATTTGGGAGTATCGTTGTTCTGTTGCGTTGAGGCTGTTTGATGTGTATGCTACGGGTTGGAGGCGTCCTTCACTATTGGGCTGAAGGAGGGCACCGCCCACGCCTTCTTCACTAGCGTCGACTTGAAGTGTGACCGGTTTACTGAGGTCATAGTATTGGAGCACTGGTGCAGTGGAGATGAGGTGTTTGGCTTTGTTAAATGCGTCATCTTGTGCTTGTGCCCACATAAAGGGGATATCTGACTTGGTGAGTTGGGTGAGAGGCCGGATGATGGTGCTGAGGTTTGGACAATAGGGTGAGAGATAGTTGGCCATTCCCACGAATCGCTGAACACCTGCTTTGTTTCGGGGTGGGGCCATTGCTGAGATTGCTGCTATCTTGTCTGGGTCTGCTTGCATTCCTCGATCAGTTATGACGTTGCCCATGAATTTGACTTGTTGTAGCTTGAACTGCAGTTTGCTCTGGTTTAATTTTATGTTCTTTTTGGAGCAGCGCTCCATAAGTGCGACAAGACGGCGGTCGTGGTCTTTCTCAGCTTCTTGGTAGGTTGTTCCTTCTCCGAACACAAGTATATCATCGGCGATGCATAATACTCCATCAAGACCCTCTAGAGCTGACATGAGGCGCTTTTGAAATTCCTCAGGAGCGCTTGATATGCCAAATGGGAGGCGGAGCCATCGGTATCTCCCATAAGACGTGTGCATTGTCGTCATCAGTGACGATTCTTCATCAAGTGGTACGTGTAGAAAGCCTTCTCTGACATCAACAAGTGAGAAACATTTGGCATGGCAGAGTTTATGGAGCTGTTCAGACAGTGTTGGCATTTGATACACTGGTCTGAGAATTCCTTTATTGACTGTTTGACTGGGGTCAATGCAGATTCTTGTCTTCTTTGGTGTCTCTTTAATGACTTCATTGGAGCACCACGAGGTGGGTTCCTCTACTTTCTTTATGATACCAGCTGCGGTGTATCTGTCAAGGGCTTCCTTTTCTTTCATGCGTTTTGCCACAGGGACTCGATGTATTGGCATTTGTACTGGTGAGACGTCAGCTTTTACTTCGAAATGAACTGGGGGTCCCAGGCAGCCAAGGCCTTCGAAGTTTTCAGGATACTGTGTTAGTATGTCTTCCTTGGTGAGGTTCCCGGGTGGGGCCAGGCGTCGTTTGGAAGGGATCATTATAGGTTTAGAAGGTGAGGGCGTTGCTGGGTCACCGTATGGGTTGGCACTGTCGGGTTGGTCAGGGTGGCGGCCTTTTACTCCCTTGAGTGTACCGTTGGCTTGAGCTGCTGGGTTGCCTGGGTCTGGATTGGTTTGTGGCGAGCTGGCTGGGTAGGTAGGGGCTCTCTTGCCTGACGAGTCTCTTACTGCTGATGTGAGTGAGAATATTTCGTGTGCCCTGATGGTGATGAGCCCCAGTGCCTCGCAGTCGGAGCCAGAGAGAAGGGCTGGTTTGTTCATCATGACATCCCTAGGAAGTATCTGGAATGTGAGCGATTCGTATCGTTTGTTTCTTTCGCACAGAAGGTCGATCTGCCCCAATGGTTTCAGCGGCTGGGAGTCGCCATAGGGGTGTAGTAGGTAGGGTGACTTTCTAAGCTTCATGTTTGGCATCAGCCTGAAAAGGGTATCTTCAGACAAGGTATTGCAGGTGGCGGCGGTGTCTATTTGGAATGTCACTGGGGTGAATTTGTTCCCTGTTGCAGACATGGGCAGTGTAACAAAGTATTTTTTCTTTGCGTGGGTTGTGTGGATACTGTGTATTTGCCGTGTTTCCAGGGAGTGGCACTGTTCTTGGTAGTCATCAGTGTAGTACTCCACAGGGTGTTGGTCATTTGTCATCTGCAGCATATGTACGTTTTGTTCACGAGGGGGTTTTGGTTGGGACCGGCCGCGAGGTGCTCTGTGGCCTCGCCCCCTACCCTGAGCTTGCCATTGGGTAGTTCTCCTTGGTTGTTCATGTTGGGGGGCGCCCGTCTCGAGACAGACTCTGGAGAAGTGGTCGTTAATTCCACACTTAGTGCAGGTTTTGCCATTTGCAGGGCATGTTTTCCAGGGGTGAGGTCCGCGTCGGTTTCCACACCAAAAGCAGGTTCCAGGCTCCCGCTTTAGTTTCATTTGTTTGTGGCTTATCCAATTAACTTGTTCCTCGATTCCTTTTGTGGCGTCTGTTATGAGTTTGTTGGCTTTTTGGGCTGACTCGAGGGCCTTGGCTTCGGCAACGACATCTTGCATGTTCTTGGGCATTCCGTCCGACTTTAAATGCGTTTTTAGTAACTCAGCTCTCATTGTGCCATCGTGCAAGCCAAAAACGAATTTGTCACGGCACATTTCGTCGGTCAGTGCATTGTACGAGCACAGGCTGCCCGCCTGTCTGACCTTAACTTCCCATTCCTGAACAGATTCGTGTGGGCTTTGCTGAGTGTTCCAGAATTTAAATCTGTCCGCCAATAGGGAGCTTCCGATAGATCCAGTGTAATGAAGTCGTAATTTGTCCATCCAGATCCATGGTTTTTTCTGATCATCAGCTGCTATCTGGGGTTCAATTGTGTAACGGATCACTTGCAAGGCTTCGTCCGGCATTGCCGATCGGAGCGCTGATATTTCCAGTAACGGTTTCTTGTAGTAATCTGCTCTCTCTGTCTCGGGGTTTTTCGCTAAGTTTCGGTAGTCTGCTTGGATGCAGTAGTCGTGGAATCTGAGTTCGAAGTTCTTGAAATTTTCAGACATATTTCCGCCGAGTTTCAATTCAGGTCGCTTGAGGTTCGCCATCGCTGTTTGACGAGTCGGCTGCGGTCGTTGAATTCGCTAAATGTACGTTTGCTCTCCGTAAATGCTTCTCTTGTCGATTTATCGGATCTATCCCACTCCTGACACCATGTCAGGCAGTACAGACGACTCAAACAATATCGAGGGCTCAATGAACACAGTCTTTATTCCCGAGCTTGACCACGAGCACTTAGTGTTACAACAACAACAATAATAATAGGGGAGCCCGGATGTAGTTTCCCTCAGGGAGGGCCTAGGTACAAGTGACGGGCCAACAATATTGCCCAGATATGTTTTAAATGCCATAAGTAAACAAGCATATTTATGTTCAAGATTATAATAATGAATCACCTTCTGTTGATCCTTTGCAGCATTGGCTTGGAATGCTGCAGATCGTGATGCTACACTAGGGCTACTGACATTGCAATTGTTCACTCCAGTTCCTTGGGTTACAGCTTTCCAATGTTTCTTTGGCGTTGCACCATTTTCTTGATCTTTCTGTTGCATCTTCATCAGCCTTTCTTTTCTTGCCTAATTGAAAGAAAGATTGGCCGTTTTTATGCTAGAGACGTTAAAGTCGTCTCGAGACGACTTTAACGTCTTAGACAACTTTAACGTCTCTAGCACAAATGCATCTATTACAATGTTGCATCTAAAAGGATAATTTTTTTAATGGTGAAGGAAGGTCCTCCTCTTAGAAATTTTTCCTTCTTGAAAATGAGCATTGAGTTTACAAGGAAGAAGTTCTAAATTGGTCACTCCTTAACATAAAGGTTGAGGGCTTTAACTACATGTAACACTTGACAATGTGCATGCTAATAGACTCCAATATCTGAGATTTGACTTTAATCTTCTACATCATTCTAAACAGCATATGACAGTCTGCAGCATTTTCCTGCATCTAGACAGCTCAGAGAGCCACAAAACTCTAGAAAAAAAGTTTGGCAGTCCTGCTAAGCACTTTTCTCTCAACCAATTACTTCTGGCTTTTTCTTATTACCCTGTTTCCACCAATAGCGTAGCTCCATTTTTTGCATTTAAAACACATAACCAACAACTCATCCATTTGTTTTGGATGAAGGGCTAACACTCAAAAATCAGCAATAGAAATCCTTTATGGTGGCCAATTTACATTTTCAACTCAGTGGATAAAATCAACTTATCCTATAGTATTTGAGGTTGATGGTTTGTCACTGTGCACTGGTACAGTGTAGATATTCTTAAGTTGATTTTGCAAGCAATTTACCTGAACTGATGGGCTATTAACATCAATGTCCTTGGAATTTTGCAAAATAGCACTTTTGCCACTGTCCTCACTGCCAATTCTGCGTCTTTTGATGTCATCAGTATCCACCTCAGCCGAGCAGCTGTCAGTGTTGTCTTCTGACAAGGGACGCCGAGTCCTATCATGAATGGGCGAATTTCTCTTAGCTCTGCATGCTTCAAGTTCTTCACGCTTTTTGACAAGCTGGTTTTTCCTTGCCTGAGTCCTTGCCAATAATTTCTGTTAAAAACAAATAAATTATCAACCGTTAGAATTTATTTTTTGAAAAGGGTTTGATAGATAGAAGGAAATTGGGAAGAATGTCACAACGAATGAAAATAACTTACACGTAAAATAATAACACGCTATTAGCCTTTACTTATTAAAAAAAACACATTTTGTAAAACAGGATTAAACTTCCGTAAAGAGCTGTTGTTTAGTTACTTTTTTCAAATGATTTGACAGTTACATTTCAGATAAGCATCGGTAATTTGCCTCTAAGTTTTCTTTCTTGCTAGAAAAACAGATGCGGTGAGACTGCCGTTCTCCAAACTTACACACTTGCAATTTTTTTTCATCCATGCTTGTATCATTCTTAATTGCAGTGACAAGGTGTTGTTTTTTCCTTCCCTCTGAATGAAAACCACACATAGACTTGGTAAACCACCAGTAAACTATAGTTGTATATCTTCAAGCATTTTCCTGTGCAGCTTCATTGGCTTGGTCCTGTTTTGTGAAAAATATTGTCTCATCAAACTGTTGTACATCATCTGCAAACATATCCTCAGGGAGGGGATCCTGGGGATCTGGGAAATAAGTAGGGAAGGGAGGAGGGTGTTCGTGTGGCTTGTAAGAATCCTGAATTGTAATGAAGCTTCCCTTTTTGCCTGGACAATTTCCCAGGAGGTAAAGGATATTGTACTTGGTGTTGATACGAAGAATCTGGAACAAAAAAATGAAAAACTTCTTAACACAAGGCTTATTATTTGTTCAATCATTGTACATTTTATTTGGATCTACAGCAAGGTACTATTTTAATTTCAATTCTAACAGTTTCCAAATGAACATTACTTGTTCAAATTACCTTGACAGCAAGGAATGTACAGCTATTATTTCCCATGTGACCAGGCATCCTCTTTCCTGGCCAGATTCTTCCAGGATCCTTATTTTAAAATCAGACAAAAAAAAATGAATTATGGAAGAAAAGTAATTCACTGCTCCTTGTTGAGTGGTTATTGCTACCAACAAATGGTCACAAACATATCTTGAAAAGAAAAAAGGCTTCAATGCCATCAGGGCATAACCTGACTGGAAACAACTAAATGTCAAGCTCTTCTATAATAGAGGAAACAGAAAAAGCAGGAGCAAGTTTCCTTCCCCAACACAGGCCATATTTGCTTGCTTCATTCTTTAATCATCTTTACTGACAGCTGGCCCAGCTGTGATAGACTTGCCATGTTTTTATCCCAAAACTATCTGTATATTCAGTGACCTAGATTACAGGATTTGTCTGTATTTCATACCTGCCCGCCTCCTGTTGCTCCCATTTTCCTGTGTGTTTTTGAATGGCCATGAGAAGCTGGTTGGCCTTTCATCTTCCACCTTTTCATCACACCTTGAAATCCCCAGTCAATTCTTTGTTCACGAGAAAAAAAGAATGCATTACGTTACCAGAAACTGAAATCCAAGTAGTATTTGAAAGAGGATCACTGAGCAGCAGTTGCTAGCAAATTTCCTAAGCAGGGAAAGAGCACATAGACCACCAGAAAAATTTAAAGACCAATAAAAAATGATGAAAGTTACATCTCTGGCTAACTCTTTAAAAAGCATGTTATAGATGTTTTAATGGGTTTAAAATGAAGATGGAAGAAAGCAACCTACGTGACTCCTTGAATTTTAACATGCTGACCAGGATAGAAGTGAGCTGCATAAAGGGGTGTTCCTGTTAAAATTAAAACAAAATATAAACAAAACAACTCAAACCAAATATCAATTATGAAATAGCCTCATTTGCTTGCAGAGGGTAATTTTCACTTCCAGAAGGTGACTTTTCCTTGCTTTATCAGTATTTTATTATCTCAAAAACAGCATTGAAACCAGACAAATTAGTGATCAACTTTAAAGATCTATTTTCCTTTTTCATACCAGGATGAAGAAGACCATTTTCTGTAACAGGAAAACTTGCCACCTTTTTCTTTGGATTGATGCCATATTTCTTGAAGTGTCCATATTGAGATTTTCTGACCTATATGGCAAAAAAGGGGAAGATTAGTTTGATAATACTTTAAAAGAGGGAGGTATGATGACCTAGACAGGGTCAGGGCAAAATTTTTCGTGTTATGGCTGTTTAGGCTTGTGCACTGTCTTGGTAGCATATTGTTCACTAGTCTGGCTGTTGTATCCAGATTGGTAGGTGCCTCTTTCCTCTCTATCAGACTCCATGGAAGATGTTGAAGCAGTTTCTTTCCTCTTCCTCTCTTCTCTCTTCTGTTCTTTCTCAAGCTTACAAAAAAGAACAAAATAAGGTAACACAAGGCTAACACATACAGGTGAAGCCAGAGCTCAGCACTCTATAAAATGTGTCAATAGTAAGGTCCCACAGTGGGATAAATGTCTTGAAGGCCAAGAGGTTTATTCAACGTAACATATACATGGCCTAGTATGACAGGCTAAAACCTGGAAATGTGGTAAAGAGTTAAGGGCTAAGTTTCTCAGAACCTAATAAAAATGAGACATGTACATGTAATATGGAATAATTATTGAAAAAATATTATGTGATGAGTGTTGCTACAGTATTAAAATCTGGATCAGCGTAGAATGCTTATCACATGTGCAAAGCATATCACCAAATTAGAAAAATAAAAATAACTGCTTATGACATTATAACGCAAAGTTCAATAAATATCAAAGATTAATGGATCACAGTTTTAGATACAGGAATGATGAAAAGAAAAAACAAGTTCAGCCACTGTACCTGTTTACACTTCTCTTCATAGCTCATTTGAAAAATGCCCTCCCTCTCTTTCTCAAGTTCATCGAACTGACCAAAGTCAAAGGTGAATGTCATTTCATGAATGTTTACATCGTTAAGGTTGATTGTTTCATTTGGATCAAAGTGGGACTCTTTGGTAGGTCTTCTAGGAACTTTAAATGCAAACTCCTCTCTTTTAGTAGATTTTCTTGGCTTCTTTGAAGAGCCTTGGGCCTGTTTCTCCCACACAACAGGTGTTACCGCCTGTTTGGAATCCTGGTCAGCTACTTTGGCAGCACTTGGAGGTTTCTCTGTTTTGGATTCTTTCACTGCATTGACTCTGGTTTTTTCCCTTTTGTTCTCAATCCTTTTTTCTTCTGAATTATCACAGGAAACTGCTTTGACGGTAACAATGCTTCCAGTGATTTCCCTGTTTGCAACAACAACTTTTGGGCTTTTCTCTTCAACCACACAGGCCTGGATGACATGTGGTTTTTCTTCTGTCAGTTGCTTTCCATGATTCAGCTTCACTCTCTCATCACTGCCAACTGGAGTGGCAACAATAGTCACTTTGTCATCTGAAGTTTCTTCCCTTCTATTTTCTTTCACTTTCTTATTGTCAGCACATCTTTCCTGTGCTTCATTGCCTGCTTCATTCAAGTTAATCACTTTTTTTCGTGGTTTTGGCATAGGTAGATCACCATCAGCTTTGTTGACACCATTTAAATCATCAACACTTCCTTTCCTTTCCCGTTTGACTGGAACAGAGGAAAAGTTTCCATTGCCTTCCTCATCAGTGGATGAACGTCTTTGACTTGTTTTGGCACCCTTTTTTTTTTCATCTGCACCTTTGCTGATTTTTGCCATATCACTCTTATTGTCATTCTTAATCTGGCTTTGATCCTGACAAGTTGTAGGAGGTTCTGGAGCTTTCCGTTTGATCACAGAGTTGCTATTTTGATCTCTGCCTTTGTTTCCTTTAGTATTCTTTGGTGGAGATGGAGCTTTTCTCTTAGCTGCTTGCAACTGTTCTTCGGAGCTTTCATCAGAAATGTCCTCAGTGACTGCCACTCTCGGGGGCTTAGGGGGAGGTATAAATCTCTCTTTTTCAATATTCACTCTGCTTTTTGTTGACACACCATTCTCAAACACACTCCGTGCCTCAGCCAGTTTACTAGGGGTATGTGATGCCTGAGGCTCAAGATATTTCTTGTCGTTTATATTCTCCTGAAAACAAAAGACAGTCAAACATCAAATTAGCATAAATAAGTTACAGGTAAATTTTGCCCCCCATATTGTAGGTGCTCAATATGTTCAGTCTCACAAAATTTAAAATATTGCCCAGATATGTTTTAAATGCCATAAGTAAACAAGCATATTTATGTTCAAGATTATAATAATGAATCACCTTCTGTTGATCCTTTGCAGCATTGGCTTGGAATGCTGCAGATCGTGATGCTACACTAGGGCTACTGACATTGCAATTGTTCACTCCAGTTCCTTGGGTTACAGCTTTCCAATGTTTCTTTGGCGTTGCACCATTTTCTTGATCTTTCTGTTGCATCTTCATCAGCCTTTCTTTTCTTGCCTAATTGAAAGAAAGATTGGCCGTTTTTATGCTAGAGACGTTAAAGTCGTCTCGAGACGACTTTAACGTCTTAGACAACTTTAACGTCTCTAGCACAAATGCATCTATTACAATGTTGCATCTAAAAGGATAATTTTTTTTAATGGTGAAGGAAGGTCCTCCTCTTAGAAATTTTTCCTTCTTGAAAATGAGCATTGAGTTTACAAGGAAGAAGTTCTAAATTGGTCACTCCTTAACATAAAGGTTGAGGGCTTTAACTACATGTAACACTTGACAATGTGCATGCTAATAGACTCCAATATCTGAGATTTGACTTTAATCTTCTACATCATTCTAAACAGCATATGACAGTCTGCAGCATTTTCCTGCATCTAGACAGCTCAGAGAGCCACAAAACTCTAGAAAAAAAGTTTGGCAGTCCTGCTAAGCACTTTTCTCTCAACCAATTACTTCTGGCTTTTTCTTATTACCCTGTTTCCACCAATAGCGTAGCTCCATTTTTTGCATTTAAAACACATAACCAACAACTCATCCATTTGTTTTGGATGAAGGGCTAACACTCAAAAATCAGCAATAGAAATCCTTTATGGTGGCCAATTTACATTTTCAACTCAGTGGATAAAATCAACTTATCCTATAGTATTTGAGGTTGATGGTTTGTCACTGTGCACTGGTACAGTGTAGATATTCTTAAGTTGATTTTGCAAGCAATTTACCTGAACTGATGGGCTATTAACATCAATGTCCTTGGAATTTTGCAAAATAGCACTTTTGCCACTGTCCTCACTGCCAATTCTGCGTCTTTTGATGTCATCAGTATCCACCTCAGCCGAGCAGCTGTCAGTGTTGTCTTCTGACAAGGGACGCCGAGTTCTATCATGAATGGGCGAATTTCTCTTAGCTCTGCATGCTTCAAGTTCTTCACGCTTTTTGACAAGCTGGTTTTTCCTTGCCTGAGTCCTTGCCAATAATTTCTGTTAAAAACAAATAAATTATCAACCGTTAGAATTTATTTTTTGAAAAGGGTTTGATAGATAGAAGGAAATTGGGAAGAATGTCACAACGAATGAAAATAACTTAAACGTAAAATAATAACACGCTATTAGCCTTTACTTATTAAAAAAAACACATTTTGTAAAACAGGATTAAACTTCCGTAAAGAACTGTTGTTTAGTTACTTTTTTCAAATGATTTGACAGTTACATTTCAGAAAAGCATCGGTAATTTTTCTTTTGTACTGGAACGAATGGAATGTACTAGTGATTTCTCGCAGATCACGTAGGGAGGAACGTTAAGTTAAAAAAATATCTGTTTTAGAAACATACAGGACAACTCAATAATCAAAGAATTTTTATCACCAAAAACAAATGCTACGTTTTATCTATAATTTTTCTTCTGTTGAACTGAACGTTAGAGACTAATTTTAAGCTTTATTACAGTACAACAGCGACGTGGTAAGATTCAATACAATACAATACAACAATACAAAGACTTTATTTAAACACGATGATTGTTAAAGCGACTACACGCTTGTGGGGTCGTGCGTAAAATGGAATAAAATGAAATGTAGTAAAATACAATAATTAAAGTAGCCTATCAAAATTAGAAGATCTAAAAATATTTAAAATTGGGGTCCTTAAAATTCACTGTCTGTGGAGAAATGGAATTAAAATTCAAATTTAAGAGTGCCTTTGATTTGTAGGCTAACGAGGAGAGCTGCTTAATGGTTATATTTCTTAAATTTGATTCTTGGAGAAGTGTGTTAAAAACGATAGGTCCTCTTCTAGAAAAACTGTTTTTCATGTAATATGTATTGAATTTTGGTACTTTTATGTTGGCATTACTTCTTAGATTTTTCTTAGTATTCACGTCAACTTCTTCGGTGGTATCTAAGATGGATATAGGTAGAGTCTTCTTATCTATTTTGAACATCAGTTTACCTAAATTAACTTTATATGTGGTTTCAATAGAAGACCATCGAGCTTTGCTTAGTACGTCAGACTTAGGCATATCCCATGGCCAGTTAAAAATTAATTTTGCCGCTCTACAGTGTAAAGACTCTAATGCAATTAGGCCCTCCTTATTAGTAAGGCCGCCCCAGACGGTGATACCATATATAATTGATGGGTAGATTACTTTAAAGTATAAGTCCAGTAGCATGGGTCTTGGTAAGAACAAGCTGCGCTTCAGCATGTTAAGCTTATTTGCAAAGCTGATCTTTAGTGCTTTGACATGGTAGTCCCAGTTAAGTCTATTATCAATATAGACTCCAAGCAGCCTGGTGTGTTTAACCCATCTTATACAATGATTCATCAGTATTAATGACTGTAGTGGACCAGTGAAGTTTCCTCGATGAATTAGCATGCCTTCGCATTTCTTGGGGTGAGGCAATAGTTGATTTCTTAAGCACCATAGCTCTAGTTCCTTGAGAGCAGCATTCAGTTCGGCAATAACAATGTCTACGGTGTCTCCGATACAGAACAGGGTGGTATCGTCTGCGTACATAAAAACAGTTGCATTTGTTATATTATCAGGTAGATCATTTGTGTAAAGTGCGAACAAGGTTGGACCGAGGACTGATCCCTGAGGAACGCCTGTATTAATGCGAGCAAAATCAGAGGCTGCGCCGTCAATGACTGTGAACTGTCGCCTCCCCTTTAGGTAGCTGTGAAGCCAAGCAGCCAGGTTGCCCTTGATCCCAAAGTCAATCTCGAGTTTATGCAGCAATATTTTATGCGATACACAGTCAAAGGCCTTTTGAAAATCGACAAAAACTACGCCGACAACTTTACTGTTATCAACCGCTTGTCTCCATTGTTCTGTCAGTTTTATAAGCATTAATTCAGTAGAAAAGCCTTTCCTATAAGCCCATTGGTTTTCAGTGACTAAACTGTGCTCGTGGAATGTATGGTTGACGATTCTCTGAGAGACCGTTGATTCAAGGATCTTGCTGGGTATACTGAGAATAGAAATTGGCCGATAGTTGCTCATGTCGCTCTCATCGTCCTTTTTGTGGATAGGGCTCAGCCTAGCCACTTTCCATTGTTCAAACACGTAGCCAGATCTTAGACTTTCACAATAAATATGATATAATGGATGGACCAACGCATTCCCGGCAGTTTTTAGAGTTCTAGAAGAAATCTGGTCGGGACCGGTAGCTTTATTCCATTTAAGATCTGATAAATACTTTCCAATTTCGGATTTTGATAAAATAACGTCTTTGATAACAGGAACTGACTTTAATGTTGTGGCAGCGTTGACTTTTGTGAATGAAAAGTTCCTTGTTAGATTAATTCCTATATTAGAAAAGAAAGAATTCATCAGATTTGATTTTTCTTTACTATCGACTGCCAGAGAACCGTCTTCCCTCTTCAAGGGTCCAATAGCCTTTCTGAGTTTTGGTGCAGTGGCATTGCGAAGAAGATTCCAATACTCCGCAGCGGTTTTTATTTCAAGTAGTTGGTTCTTGAAATGTTTAGTTTTCGCCCGACGTACGTCCGTGGTGATTTCATTACGTAATCTTTTGTATTCCTTCCATTTGACCGGATCTTTTGTGCGAGTGGCTACTTTGAATAATTTAAACCGTTTGTTCATCTTTAATCTTATTTCGCTGTTAATCCATGGTGAACAGAAGCTGCGAACCTTGACGTCTTTATAAGGGGCATGGACATCACAAACATCGTTGAACAAAAGATTCCAGCCCCAAAGGACGTCGTCTTTGTCTTCGAATATATCCAGTACGTGAAAAGGTATTCGTTCGATATCTTTCTTGAAATCTTGAATGTTACATCTCTTGAAGTTTCTTGAGCGGACAATCCTCGGAGGGGGTCTTTTGGATTTCAACTTCAAAGTGGCGTAAACTAAACTGTGATCAGATATGCCCAATGGCAGCACGCCGCATTGACGAACCATGTTTGCTTTAGTTGTAACAATAAGGTCAATTAGGGACTCCGTTGTGGATGTTATTCTAGTTGGTTGAGAGATAATGTTTTGCATATTGAAGTCTTCAAAGGTCTCTATCAGCTTCTTCGTTTTGCCCAAAGTAGGTATGCCGTCAGGGTCCCTATTTAATAAACAACAGTTAAAATCGCCAAGTATAAAGATGCTGTCAGTTTTAAGCCAAGCTTTTTCGAGGGCTCCACGAAAGCTTTCGAAGAAATTCGTGGACTCTAGCTCAGACCTATAGATTACGGAGAACAGAGTAGTGTTTGTAGGAAATTTAACCTGTATCCAGAGAGCTTCAATGTCTGAGGCTGCCAAATCTCTGCGATGAGTAACGGATAAATGTTCAGCATAATACATGATCACGCCGCCGCCTTTACGTTGAGATCTATCACAACGTATGAATTTAAGACCAGGAATTTGTAGTACATTATCAGGTATTGAGGCGTTTTAAATGGCTTTCGCCGATTGCTAGGACATCAAATCTGCAAATTTTCTGTAGAAGACGAATATCTTCTATTTTATTTCGAAGACTGCATACATTGAGATGCGCGATGCGTAGATCGTTGTGCGAAGTATTCAAAGAGGCAGCAAACCTTTCGAGGTAGTCGTCTTTGTGTTGTACACAATCACCAGTGTTATCTGGAACATTGTTTGATAATCTAGCGTCCAGACAGGGTTGGCAAAACCATTCAAAGTTATCCATCAATTGCATAGCTTTATACTGATTAGGCTTAATGTTCCCGCACTTTATGTGAGTCCATCCATTGCATGAGTCACAGCTAACCGCTCTGTGGTTTGTCGCCACAGTCCTGTTGCAAGTAATACATTTATCGGGACCAGGATTCAAGGAGACGTCTCCGGATACACGTATTCGTATAGCTTGGTAGGAGCTCGAAGAATTAGGATAGTAGTTCAGGCGTCTATTGTAATAACCTTTTACGGTGATAGTTCTGCCAAGATGGCGGATGGACGAGCTAGTTAAGCAAGGATCGTGTAGAAACCTCGTGTTGTAGACCGGCCAGGTAAGTCTGAATTTTGGGCAAAAAACCGGTTTGCTGTTATGAAGGCTTTTCCCATTGGAACGATAGCAAAGTTGAGCAGAAATGAGTAAGAGATATAGTATTGTGGAGCGAGTTATTAAGCAACCATTCGTCATTGCGGAAAATTTATGCATGAATTTTATTAATAACAATATATTACTATAAATTATCATTATTTATTCTAATAGTTAAAATAGGATTACTGATACTTATTTAATGGTTATGTGCCAATCAATTCTGTAAGCTTCAACATTCCCCTCGTGCCATGGGCAACCCACAGGCATTTGACCATCATCTGTGCCCAGGGGGTAGAATATTTGAACCTTGCCTTGAGAGGGTGGGGAATTTGAACTAGAGGTGTCAAGTCTTTTGAGCAGAATCTAAGTTTTACATATTTAAATATAGAGGTGTTTATGGCAAATAGTTCACTCTCATGGGCAAATGGTTCAAAAGAAAAGGTTTACAAGGTCTAGGTTTTAGAGCTTGGTTAATGTTTAGAGAGTCACAGTTGCTGATTTTGCCTTTTAACAACAACAACAACAAAAATTGGGCCTAGCATTTGACCACAATTGTGAACACAACTAAAATTTCTCTCAACAGGAAATCTCCTCACAAAGTTGCTCACCTCAAAAAAGACACTTTCTGATTGCTCATTAAACCCTTAAATCTTTCCCTTGGGGATATAACATGTTATTTTATTCTTGCTTTACCTTTTTCATAAGTACTTTAAATGTATAAAATGAAGGTTCAATAAAGAGTTCCTAATTCTTTTTTTGTTAGAAGTCTTTTTTGTCTTTTTCTTTGTGATCTATTTACATTTATTTATATTGTGATATATTGGCAGGGAGGGAATCTAGAGGTATGTTCCTGGGGAAAGTTTGAATTTCTAAACCCTTTAACCCCTAAGAGTGACCAGCATCTAATTTCTCCTTACAATATCACCACTGAATCACACATTAATGTCAGGAGAATAAAGGAAATGATCACCAACCAAAAAAAAAAAAACTCTTGATTGTTGGAGAAATTCTCCCTGTCAGCATCTTAGTAAATGCAGAGAGAACATTACAGAGAATATGAATACCGATGTTAGTCTAAGGGATCAACACTTGTTAATTTAAAGTTCACTTTAGAGCCTTAGTATTATATAGCAAAAGGCAGAGAACTGAACTTTGCAGAAAAATATTTATTAAGAATACAAAAACGTTAATTAAAATTTGCAAGTGTACTATATTAATTATATTCCACCTCTTCTTAATTATTGACGTTAAAATATGATCATTCAGCAAGTAGTAAATCCAGCTCAAAACTGTCCCTCTCATCTATTAATTCTCAATTTCATTGTAGACAATTTATAGCCCATTGACTGAAAATATTGATTCACTGTTTTGCCTAACAAAAGTTGTACCGCAGTAATAGGGAAGTTGATGGAAAGAGTCATCGCTTACTAATTTCCAGAAATCAAATACATTGATCTCAAAACATCCCTGAATATCCAAGGTATAATCCAGTCTCCTTTGCAACTGTTCTTTGGAATGCCATGCAGTGCCTGGCTCAAAGAATGGTTGCAAAGGAGACAAAGTTAAGATCTTTCATTTACTATCCAAACTAAGGGGAGAGGTAAATAATGCCATCATATAAGGACCATCATGAGCTTTACATTTCCCTTCTTGTTTTTTAGGAATACATCATTGTGATGCAATTGCTATGACAAGACTGAAACCTCCTCTAGACTGGAAATCTGACTTGTGTTTTACAACAGCTCTGGTGTGCAAAAAGACATGACATATCATCTGTTAAAATAAAGTTATATTAAGTGACAGTTATTTCTAAAATTCAGAATTTGGCTTAAATCTTCCAGTTATTTAATGTAATGTCTACAAAAAGACAATTGCATTCAAGCATCAACTACTCATTTGAATTGATAGTTGATCAAGCTCTACAATTCACATGTAGAAACTTACAATTATAATAAACTTGTTCATTTTATGTCAAAGGTGCTACAGGCATTGCAAAGTCAATAGAAGCACATTTGATATATCCAAAGCCAAAATGCTCAGACAGTAGCCTTTGAACACATATAAACATCTTGATTGTGTAGGTGGCTCAAGTCAGGGTACAGGGCTTCCTTATCCTTTCCTGTCCATGCACGGCCATCTCTGAGTGCTTCATTTAGACTGTCAATCCATGTTGCACGGTCCATTTTGGTATCAGCAGCCAACAGGTACCTTATATTTGGTGGTTAACAAACAGAAATTGCTGAACTAGTTCCCTTTCAATTTTGACGCTAAAACATTGTCATCATTACAGCTTCACAAACGTTGAAGATATACAAGAGTCTTATGATAGTAATATACAGGTCTTTCAAGAGGATTTGAGGTAGAAGGCACCTACCCATTTAAAACAAGAGTCTTTAAAAAATAAAGGAGGAATGAAGAGTAATGCATGAAGAGAGTAAAGTAAAAGCAACTAAAATAATTTCCCAAATCAAGCAGGAGCAATCAATTGTTGCTAGCTACCACCCTTTTATCTAAAATCCCTGATTACATATAAATTTGAATTCCATAATTTTTAGTTTGACAACTTTTCATTAGTTTGCTTATGTTGGCACTGTAAAGCATACAAGTGAAATAAAGTTGAACCTATTATTAACTTTACCGACAATGATTATATCATGACTATACTATAACTTACTTGACTTCAGTACCACAAGACCTCCTGAGCTTCAGTTCCATGGTGTTTGGACGAGCACACAGGTCTCTTGCCACTCTTGTGACTTCTTCACTGATACAATCTGCCAAATTGATGCAGCCCATTGGGGACTTTAACAGAAAGAAACACAACTGTTAGATAATGTAAATTGAGCCAAAGAGTCCAAGCCTTGTAAGAAAAATCAGGAAAATTAGTAGGTCAGAGTATCTCAATTTTCTTGGCTTGTTGTGTTACTTATAAATTTAAATCAACCACTTCCAGGACTTTTGCAGAGGTTCTGTATGACATGATTCAAAGGTCAGTCCCAAACACAGTATTTCTTGCTCAGATTTCTGTTGCCTAGGAAATAATTTTCATTCCTTTCCCATGACTTCTGAAGACCCAAACTAACATTCTGTGACCTCTCAGGACTAAAAAATGATGTAATTTTTAATTTCAAAATTTCAAAATAATTGGGGATTCACTTTAAAAAATACCTTGGTTTCCTCATCTCCTGGATATCTCCAATAGGACATCACAGCTCCTTGTAGCACACACCATCTTCTCTGCCAGGCTCCATAGCCCCCAATGTCCTCTAAGATGGTCTGATGAAAAAAGGGAGACAATTTGATGGTGAGAACCTGTAATGATAGATGTTCAAGACTCTCCATGACCCTAAAAGGTAAAGCCTGTACTGGAGCCTAGTGGCCCACCCAGCCAGAGCTTATCCCAGTTTCCACGTAGCACAAAGTAGCTAAGAGTATTACCACTCCCCCATGGATAGGATGATTGTCCACTGCAAGGTTACCCACCAGCATTTTAAGGGGCTTCCTGGAAAATTCGCTAGAACCCATTTATACTCTTGGGTGAAGGGAGGCACAGTGAGAGTGAAGTGTCTTGTCCAAGAACACATTACATTGATGCAGCCAGGTTTTGAACCCGGACCTCTTAACCCTGAGTCCAGTGCACTGACATTAGATTACTGCATCTCATGCATCCATGATACAAAGTGACATGATAAAATGTACAATGTCCATGCTCTCTATAAAAATTTTCACTAAGAGGAACGCCTTTCTTCCTGGCACCTTTTTTATGGCTGACATGTGCTTTTCCCACAAAGTGAAGGATATTGTTCATCCCCATTGCCCGCAATCTTGGTACCTTGTATATATATTACCTATTAAAAAAATTGATTTTTAACAGTCTCCACTATAAGTACACATAGGCCCCTACCAGAAATCCATTGACACTGCTGCTGTATTGAGGAGAGCAGTCAACTTTCATTTCCAAGAAGTTTGTCAAAGGACAAGTGTCAGGCACCTGATGATAAAATAAAGGCAAGTTCTCAATAATGCAAACTAGTGTGGCATTTTTAAAAGCTCCATATACATAATCAAAAGATGGGTTTGATCAGATGCATTTTTCATTTTGAGAGCTAACAAAAACCATCAAAAACCATAAATAGTAATAATAAAACATTATTGCATTGCTGCAGTTCTTTCTGCTTCTTATGAGTAAATAGTGAGTCCCCTGAAGCAAAGGGGTTCTTAAATGGACTCAGAGCTGACTGCTACAAAGGCTCTTGTTGCTGCCATCATAGTCAACATTCTTTCTTCCCTAACTTCTATTATCTTGACAAAGAAATATATTAACACACCTTATCAAGGGAAAACCGTTTTGATTTGATGATTGGCAGGTTGACATGTGTCACTCCAACAGGCACAAAGCTACTAGTTCTGAACACTGTTTGTGGTGAAGCTGAAACTTGAGTCGCTGAAAATATATTTCAGGGTTTCTATCAGTTATTACTGAGCTTTTGATGATTACATCTGGTATGAACTAAAATTCAAGATTTGAGGGCTCCTATCGAAAAGTACTTACCTGGTGAAGCAGTGTCAGATGCACGTCGCTGAATGGAAAAAGCAGACAAACAAAGGAATCTCAGTGAGTAAGAGGCATGTGAATGACAAAGGCTGAATGTTACACCCCAGTACTATTTGCAAAACAAATTATTACTCAGGGCTGTAACCTGTGTTTCTTGTTTTGGCAGAGCTCACTCATTGTTACAGGTGAAGATGTTAATTGTTGTTGTTAAGTTACACTTGCCCACATATCTTGGATGTAAGAGGCTGCTTCAAAACTCACTGAAAGGCCTGAATTACCAATTAAATGTTTGACACCTGTACCTGAGAGATCTCTCATTATTATTTTCTGCATGCAAAACAACTTTGAATATTAACCATATGGTATACACAAAGATTATTCTTATTCTTACACCAGCAAGCTTCCCTTTCACCACTTTAGGTGACTGGAAGATCTTGTGTTTGGTAGGAGTGGATACAGGTGCAGGCATTAGTGTCTTTTTCACATTCTGAAGAAAAAAAAACTTAATTAAAATTATTTTAAATGATACTAAACTTTTGAATCTTATGATCAAAAATCTAGATGTAAATATAAAATTTTGCATTTACAATGTACTAGAAAAATACATGTATTCTCCATCTTCCTTGGTATATGAAAAAAGTGGGAATTGAGCATGATAGTTGATTTGCAGATCTCATTTTGTGAGTTGGAGGATTGTTATTTTGTGGACCAATGTTAAGAGCATTAGAAAGTTAAAACTTACCATGCAGAAAAGCTTCACAGCTATAGTAAAATCTGGTTTAAGGTCCTTCCTGTGACAGCAAATAGAATAACACAAGATCTCAGGCACGCTCTCGAAAACCTCCCAATTCATTAATGGCATGAAACTCAGAAGGTTAAGAGGGGTCTGGTCAATCTTAGAACCTGGGCTCAAGGTTACACACATCTATACAAGTTGCCTAGTAAAAAACCACTGTAACCTGCAGTTCCTCATGGTGCTGGTTAAGAAAACAGCCTTACAGTGATCATAACGCCATGTAACATGTAAATTCACTTACCAAGTAAATTTGTCAGGGAACATCAGAAAGTTTCCCTCAGTGGCATCATTTGTTGATAAAACTCTAGAACAGTAAAACTCATGTGGCCCATGTTGGACGATGCAGACAAAGTAAAACACACCAAGATCTGACAAACAAACATCAAACAAAATCAGCTTCCTTATTTACAGAAACTCATATTTGACCAGTTCTTAGTGTCAACATCCAGGGAAGCTTGTAAATTGCACTGTAATTCAAAAATTTCCATTGATTCCTTCCTGAACAAACTGTATACGTAAATTTTGCAAGATCTTTAAGGTCAACTCACCTACTGGTACTTTAGTTCTTTATATTGTACTCTATACACAAATGTACAACTTAACCCTTTCACTCCCACAAGTGACCAAGACAGAATTTCTCCTCACAATATCAATACAACATCAA
Organism: Pocillopora verrucosa; assembly: GCF_036669915.1. Taxonomy (NCBI): domain Eukaryota; kingdom Metazoa; phylum Cnidaria; class Anthozoa; order Scleractinia; family Pocilloporidae; genus Pocillopora; species Pocillopora verrucosa. The sequence continues at coordinate 19,375,073 of NC_089314.1, forward strand.
GCAGGCAGGTGATGAGAATAGAGAAGAATGTCAACCATGGGATTATTAGTTGATCCAATGCCAAATTCTCTGAACTAACATTATAAGAATTGTATGGCAGGTAGTAAGGAGAATTACTAATTAGATCTTGAGAGTGAAAGGGTTTATGTTCTCCCCACTCCTACTACCAACAGGAGATCAGCATTTAGAAGGTTACACATACTACAGTTGAAGATCAGCAAAAGGGGATATAATTGTTACCTTACCATTTCTGATGCCCACTCTCAGCATGTCCATAAATTCTTGATGAAGAGTAATTTTGATATCTATGAAATAAATAATTTTTTAAATAGTCTCAATAGAGAATTTCAATTGTACTTAAAGAGAAAAATGTTCATGTCATCAGTTTAACCAAGGTCAAATAACTATTAGACAGTCACCTGACAGGGATAAGGTTGCTGTACATGCTGGCATCTCAGAACCAACATTTGTTGCTTTAAATTCCTGCGCACCTTCAGCACCACCAGTTTTCAATTTGTTGACCTCATCTAGACATGCTGTTCTGTGCTCAGCTTACAATAAAATTTGTTTGAATTAGAAAGTCAGTAATTTTGCACCTATACTATTGATAATTAAATTATAATAATAGTATATCATAATAAAGAATGATATATGTCAAAATAAACTTATAAGAAATAAAGTATTTTTTACACACTTTCTGATAGTCTGGGATTAAATATTTAATGCTGCGTTTAGAGGAAGAATATAAATTCTGATTACTCAATGCTCCTATAATTGAGATACAGATGAGTATATCAGTTACTCTATATTTAGTCAAAGACAATTGCATACAAGTATGTAGAGAATTTCAGCAATGAAATGCGATAACATTGTTCACAAGTGCACCTACTTGCTAGTAATAAAACTTTTTCTGCTTCAATTTCTTCCCGGGAACCTTTAAAGGTGATGTCATTGGCAACACACAAATTCAGAGCTTGACTTGCCTGAAGGACAATGTTCTGTTGGTATGCTGCCTCCTCAAGGAGGACCTATGAAGACAGATTTAACCATTAATCCAAGAACTTTATTTATAACAAATTTAAAATAAATATTGGTTTATTGTCTTTCCTTCCCTTTTCTCATACTGTATTTCTTCCCATGTCTACTGACCTCTTCAAAAAATTTTTTCAAGTCAGCAGACACAGTCACTCCTAAAGGCAGATTCTCTTTGAGAATATATTGATATAGTGACAAGAAACTCCTTTTCTATGACTTGTGGGAATGAAAGGGCCAGGGGCACAGAGAGGATGTGAATTTTAAAAAAATCAGTGGTAAACGCTGAATTGTAAATTAAGTGGACTTCATGCATGTACTCTTATTCAAGCATACTTTAATCTCATCTTGTATTCTCTTTGGTCTCTGTGGTACTGGCTCTTTAGGCTTGTGTACTGTCTTGGTAGCATATTGTTCACTAGTCTGGCTGTTGTATCCAGATTGGTAGGTGCCTCTTTCCTCTCTATCAGACTCCATGGAAGATGTTGAAGCAGTTTCTTTCCTCTTCCTCTCTTCTCTCTTCTGTTCTTTCTCAAGCTTACAAAAAAGAACAAAATAAGGTAACACAAGGCTAACACATACAGGTGAAGCCAGAGCTCAGCACTCTATAAAATGTGTCAATAGTAAGGTCCCACAGTGGGATAAATGTCTTGAAGGCCAAGAGGTTTATTCAACGTAACATATACATGGCCTAGTATGACAGGCTAAAACCTGGAAATGTGGTAAAGAGTTAAGGGCTAAGTTTCTCAGAACCTAATAAAAATGAGACATGTACATGTAATATGGAATAATTATTGAAAAAATATTATGTGATGAGTGTTGCTACAGTATTAAAATCTGGATCAGCTTAAAATGCTTATCACATGTGCAAAGCATATCACCAAATTAGAAAAATAAAAATAACTGCTTATGACATAACGCAAAATTCAATAAATATCAAAGATTAATGGATCACAGTTTTAGATACAGGAATGATGAAAAGAAAAAACAACTTCAGCCACCGTACCTGTTTACACTTCTCTTCATAGCTCATTTGAAAAATGCCCTCCCTCTCTTTCTCAAGTTCATCGAACTGACCAAAGTCAAAGGTGAATGTCATTTCATGAATGTTTACATCGTTAAGGTTGACTGTTTCATTTGGATCAAAGTGGGACTCTTTGGTAGGTCTTCTAGGAACTTTAAATGCAAACTCCTCTTTTTTAGTAGATTTTCTTGGCTTCTTTGAAGAGCCTTGGACCTGTTTCTCCCACACAACAGGTGTTACTGCCTGTTTGGAATCCTGGTCAGCTACTTTGGCAGCACTTGGAGGTTTCTCTGTTTTGGATTCTTTCACTGCATTGACTCTGGTTTTTTCCCTTTTGTTCTCAATCCTTTTTTCTTCTGAGTGATCACAGGAAACTGCTTTGACAGTAACAATGCTTCCAGTGATTTCCCTGTTTGCAACAACAACTTTTGGGCTTTTCTCTTCAACCACACAGGCCTGGATGACATGTGGTTGTTCTTCTGTCAGTTGCTTTCCATGATTCAGCTTCACTCTCTCATCACTGCCAACTGGAGTGGCGACAATAGTCACTTTGTCATCTGAAGTTTCTTCCCTTCTATTTTCTTTTACTTTCTTATTGTCAGCACATCTTTCCTGTGCTTCATTGCCTGCTTCATTCAAGTTAATCACTTTTTTTCGTGGTTTTGGCATAGGTAGATCACCATCAGCTTTGTTGACACCATTTAAATCATCAACACTTCCTTTCCTTTCCCGTTTGACTGGAACAGGGGGAAAGTTTCCATTGCCTTCCTCATCAGTGGATGAACTTCTTTGACTTGTTTTGGCACCCTTTTTTTTTTCATCTGCACCTTTGCTGATTTTTGCCATATCACTCTTAGTGTCATTCCTAATCTGGCTTTGATCCTGACAAGTTGTAGGAGGTTCTGGAGCTTTCCGTTTGATCACAGAGTTGCTATTTTGATCTCTGCCTTTGTTTCCTTTAGTATTCTTTGGTGGAGATGGAGCTTTTCTCTTAGCTACTTGCAACTGTTCTTCAGAACTTTCATCAGAAATGTCCTCAGTGACTGCCACTCTTGGGGGCTTAGGGGGAGGTATAAATTTCTCTTTTTCAATATTCACTCTGCTTTTTGTTGACACACCATTCTCAAACACACTCCGTGCCTCAGCCAGTTTACTAGGGGTATGTGATGACTGAGGCTCGAGATATTTCTTGTCCTTTATATTCTCCTGAAAACAAAAGACAGTCAAACATCAAATTAGCATAAATAAGTTACAGGTAAATTTTTCACCCCATATTGTAGGTGCTCAATGTGTTCAGTCTCACAAAATGTAAAATACTACCCAGATATGTTTTAAATGCCAAGTAAACAAGGATATTTATGTTATTGATTATAATAACGAATCACCTTCTGTTGATCCTTTGCAGCATTGGCTTGGAATGCTGCAGATCGTGATGCTACACTAGGGCTGCTGACATTGCAATTGTTCACTCCAGTTCCTTGGGTTACAGCTTTCCAATGTTTCTTTGGCGTTGCACCATTTTCTTGATCTTTCAGTTGCATCTTCATCAGCCTTTCTTTTCTTGCCTAATTGAAAGAAAGATTGGCCATTTTTATGCTAGAGACATTAAAGTTGTCTCGAGACAACTTTAACGTCTTAGACAACTTTAACGTCTCTAGCATAAATGCATCTATTACAATGTTGCGTCTAAAAGGATAATTTTTTTTAATGGTGAAGGAAGGTCCTCCTCTTAGAAATTTTTCCTTCTTGAAAATGAGCATTGAGTTTACAAGGAAGAAGTTCCAAATTGGTCACTCCTTAACATAAAGGTTGAGGGCTTTAACTACATGTAAAACTTGACAATGTGCATGCTAATAGACTACAATATTTGAGATTTGACTTTAATCTTCTTCATCATTCTAAACAGCATGACAGTCTGCAGCCTTTCCCTGCATCTAAACAGTTCAGAGAGCCACAGAACTCTAGAAAAAAAAGTTTGGCAGTCCTGCTAAGCACTTTTCTCTCAACCAATTACTTCTTGCTTTTTCTTGTTACCCTGTTTCCACCAATAGCGTAGCTTCATTTTTTGCAAAACACATAACCAACAACTCCTCCATTTGTTTTCGATGAAGGGCTAACACTTGAACATCAGCATTAGAAATTCTTTATGGTGGCCAATTTACATTTTCAACTCAGTTGATAAAATAAACTTATCCTATAATATTTGAAGTTGATGGTCGTCACTGTGCACTGGTACAGTGTAGATATTCTTCAGTTGATTTTGCGGGCAATTTACCTGAACTGATGGGCTATTAACATCAATGTCCTTGGAATTTTGCAAAATAGCACTTTTTCCACTGTCCTCACTGCCAATTCTGCGTCTTTTGATGTCATCAGTATCCACCTCAGCCGAGCAGCTGTCAGTGTTGTCTTCTGACAAGGGACGCCGAGTTCTATCATGAATGGGTGAATTTCTCTTAGCTCTGCATGCTTCAAGTTCTTCACGCTTTTTGACAAGCTGGTTTTTCCTTGCCTGAGTCCTTGCCAATAATTTCTGTTAAAAACAAATAAATGATCAACCGTTAGAATTTATTTTTTGAAAAGGGTTTGATAGATAGAAGGAAATTGGGAAGAATGTCACAACGAATGAAAATAACTTACACGTAATATAATAACACGCTATTAGCCTTTACTTATTAAAAAAAAAAAACATTTTGTAAAACAGGATTAAACTTCCGTAAAGAGCTGTTGTTTAGTTACTTTTTTCAAATGATTTGACAGTTACATTTCCGATAAGCATCGGTAATTTTTCTTTTGTACTGGAACGAATGGAATGTACTAGTGATTTCTCACAGATCACGTAGGGAAGAACGTTAGGTTAAAAAAATATCTGTTTTAGAAACATACAGGACAACTCAATAATCAAATAATTTTTATCACCAAAAACAAATGCTACGTTTTATCTATAATTTTTCTTCTGTTGAACTGAAAGTCAGCGACTAATTTTAAGCTTTATTACAGTACAACAGCGACGTGGTAAGATTCAAAGCATCTGTTCGCCTGTTTAGGCGAAAAATTAAGCTCTTGCACCCAATTTCAATCTATTTAAGTTTCAACTAACCAACGGCAAGTACATTATTATCATTCACAGAAACAAAACATTGCACATGAACAAGACCCCAGCTGCGTACCCTTGAAGTATTTTTAACGACAAGTTTCGCTTGAGTTTCTCGATTTACGAGTGTTCCTCAAAACGCAAGCAAACAAAGAGTTGAAGAAATTACCTGAGTAAATGGGTCCATTTTAAGTATGCAACTTTATATCATTAGGGTGTTGAAGAACGCTGAATATTCCTTTGTGTGAAAATATCGCCTTAACAAATTTCACCTTCGAACCGTTCACTTGCGAAGTCGATTTGAAAGTAAGCGCTCGAAACAATATTCCTGTCACGTGACTTATAATGCGACCCAGTCCACAACGGCTTAGAATGGCTACTTAGACACCGATCGCGGCGAACAAATAGTTTACTTGAGCTATTGTTTTTCTTTCTGTCTGGCACTGAAAAAAAACCGGAAATATTGTGATTAAGAAAATTTGTCCTAATTTCACCCATCTGTCGTTATGCACTTTGCACAAGTTTGAATCTTTGAGGGGTATTAAAGCAGGCTATCGGTTGAGATTAATTTCTTATCAGGAAGGGGAGGGTAAAACGCGGAGTCTGTCCATTTTATGGCTTACTGGCACACAAAATGCTGAATCAAAATTTAGTTGCCTCTAAGTTTTCTTTCTTGCTAGAAAAACAGATGCGGTGAGACTGCCGTTCTCCAAACTTACACTTGGCGAGGAAAAAAGAGAAGAGTCAAAGGGAAGGTTATTCTATACGGTTTGAAATCTTTTCCAAAATGAATGTTCGGCAGTAAATAACCATGTCTCTCTCGGAGTGTCATCTCATACAACTAAGGGCCAATAAATATAGAAAAACCGAGGTTTAAGACCTGGCACAGAGCAAAAAGAACAGCCAGTGAGATGGCAGATAACATTTCACCATGTCTACTTTCTACTTTTAAGGAGCTGGGTACAAGATTATTCATACCGGGAAGCCTTTGTTGGGGACTGAGGCAAACTTTATTCTCGTCACAGAACTTCAAAATATATAACTTATTTAAACTGTAACAGTGGACTAAGAGTCACATCTTAAACTCACAAAATAGTTAAAATAACATTCTTTAACATATATTGATTAAGCAATTACAATTAAACTGCAGATGGCTTTCAAAATCATGGCTTTGTTCCTCTCTGCAAAATGTTTAAGTGATTTTTTATCAAAAATATTGTTGATAGATGTTCATTTCTCAGGTTGGTGTGTCAACATGCACAAAATGACGTTATGGAATGGTAATTTTCATCACCATTATAACTATTATAGGAGCCTGTTATAGCCTAAGCATCTTCAAAAAATTAGCCTGTGTAATTTCTGTTCATCAAAGGTAATTCATTTTGATCTTCTTCTCATTCAACCATTATTTTTGCTATTAAAAATGGAGGTTTTCTGCAAAAAACCAAATGATATTCAATCATGAAAAAATTGTATAATGTTTCAACAACTCTGTGTAATCATTTTGTTGGCCAAAGTACAAGTAACTGTGGGTTTATCTGCGTGAAATTTAAGATACAGTTGATTAAAATAAATTCTAAGATGCAGAGGGTGTTGATTATAACATGTCAGAATGAGCGTTCAATTTCTATACAATATTCCTCAAAAGAGACTCGAAACTCATACTAAACACTCAATCTGAATCTTTCAAAGCAAATTGATTCACCATATAAACACTTTCTGCAAACTGCATTTGATAAAAATAAAATGCAACTTAACTTTTCATGCTCTCTATTCAATATTGAAACTCACAAAATCTGACTTGCATGCATTTAAAAATGCTGACAGGACTCATTGACACATCTTTCAACAAATCTATGCCATTACCAATATCTATCCTGACAAACCAAATTTATAATTTTAAGGTTTCCTTCCCTTCAACCTCTTCCCTTTTAACACGTAACTTCTCCCTATAATATCCATGCATCATCCAGAAGACAGGTAATGAGAATACTCAAAATTATTACTTAGAGGTTGTTATCTTGATCTAACACCAAATTCTTGTAAGTTATGGACCAAGAAATTTGTAGTGGCAAGTGGAGATAATTAATAAGCAGATCTTCCGAGTTAAATTTGAAAGTTAACCCAAAATAAATGTTGCTGAAGTCCCTTTACAGGCTCACAAGGTCACTTTCTAGACAAAGCTGAGAAGTGTGGACTAGAAGAATAGGAGGAACTGCTTCCATTACGGCTCTCTGAATCATTCTGATCTACATGTTTGAACCCAACATGCAGTGTATCATCAGTTGAAGAATTCCTTCTTTCAAGCCCTAACATTTGGCGGCTCACAAGCTTTGCGTAGAGTCCATTTTGGTGGACTAGCTCTTCATGCTTTCCTTGAGCAATAACTTGACCCTGGTCAATAACAACAATTTTGTCAGCTTTCTCGATAGTACTCAAACGATGGGCCACTATCAATACTGTGTGGCCAGTCAAATTCTTGTAAATTGCATCCTGGACAAGATGCTCACTTTCTGCATCTAAAGCACTTGTAGCTTCATCCAGCAAGAGGATTCGAGGATTACGAGCTAATGCTCTAGCAATAGCAACTCTTTGCTTTTGACCACCCGATAACTGCAAGCCCTTTTCACCAGTTTCTGTATCATATCCCTCTGGCAAATCATTGATAAAAGCATGTGCATTGGAAAGTTTGGACACATTTTCGACTAAGCTTTGGTCAATCTCAACATCATTACCAAGACCATATGTAATGTTTTCCTTGACTGACCTAGCAAACAGTACAGGTTCCTGACCAACCAGAGCCACTTTGTTGTGCAAATATTTGTGATCAAAATTCTTCACTGGGATTGAATCAATCAAAACTTCACCTGAAGTTGGCTCATAAAAGTGTTCCAGAAGACTGATGCAGGTGCTCTTTCCACCGCCACTAGGACCAACTAAAGCAATCACTTCACCTGGTTTGACGCTAAACGACACACTATCCAAGACTGTAATATCTGGTCTTGTGGGGTATGCAAAGGAAACATTCTGAAATTCAACTTCACCTGAAACTTCATTAGGAGTCACAATGCCACTGTTCTGAATTTTGGGTTCTCGGTCAATGAGTTCAAATACTTTCTGAGAGGCACCAACAGCCTCCATAAGACCTGTATATATCTCTCCTACTTCATCTATATAAAAGCTAAGCTGAAGTAGATACAAAATGAAAGATACTAAATATCCACCACTCAGTTCTCCCTTCATTACTAAATGACCTCCATAGAGTAGAACAATGACGTCGATGGCAAGGGAAAGGATTTCAGTGCACCATCGATATCCTCCATACAAATAGGACTCCTTGACTTTAAGTTTATATATTGCATCTTGTTTGTTCCTATATTGCTCATATTCACCATCTTCATTTGCAAAACTGCGAACAGTCTTCATAGAAGATACAACTTCTGCTGCAATTTCATTTGCCTTCGCAGTTTCTTCTTGAACTTCTGTTGCCAACTTCTTGTAGTAGTCTCCATAAATGTCTGAGATAAATGCAACCAAGGGCAAGCCAACCAGAGTTACAGTAGTTAACTTCCAAGAGAGTTTGAACATAAAAATACATGTACCAATGGACTGGACACAGTTACGCAGAAACACATTGATGTTTAATCCAACTTGATCAGACATCTTTGTAGTGTCTGAGCTCAGACGTGAGACAATATCGCCTGTCTTTGTACTATCAAAGAATCCAATTTCTTGTGTCACAATAGAACCAAATAAAACATTATTGATTCTCCTGGTAAATCTTGCTGCAATCAAGTTGAACAGCCCACCACGCAAGCCTGCTGAAATTGCTGTACCAAGTGATATAAGGGTCATAATGAGAATAGCATTCATAAACTTGGTCTTGTCCTTATCAATGGCAATGGCATCTATGACCTGTCCTGTATAATATGGAATGAATATTTCACCAGTTGCTGCAAGTAAGAGGAAAACAGATGCGAAAGAAATGTAGGGGATGTCTGGCTTGCAATAAGACATCAGTCTCCAAGCAGAAATATTGTTTTTCTTCCCATTGGTGCCACTCTCTTCTGAATCTTGAAAGTCGTGAAAAGTGAGGAGACCCTCTCTTCCTTGTATCGAACCAGTTTCTTGTTCTGAAGATAAGGCCGTAATTTTGACTTTAGAGAGGAAATACCAAAGACCATTAGCAATCACTGTGCCAACTACAGTCCATCCCAGGAATGACAAAAACCAAATCTTCGATGTTCTGTCCAAGTTACATTCCGTGCTCACAAGGAATTTGGTTACAACGAAGACAACAACTCCAACACTGTAATAAAGCCAAGGTTTCTTAAATGCAGTTATTCTAGAAACTGCTTCCATTTTGCGTTTAGAAAACAGTACTCCAAATACGGCACCAAGTAAAGTACAACAGCGTACCAAAGACAAAATCCACAAATCAAAAACCGAAGAACAAAATTTGAATTCTTCCATTTGCGAATGGGTATTAAAACTAGAAAAGTACTTTCCATGAATTAGCAACACACCAGATATTAAGGCGTCCATAACTGCTCCCAAAAAGCAGGAAAAGAGCACTTTGGTCAACACATGTCCACGCGAGCAATTCGCCATAATTTTTCATAAATAGGTGCAGGTGAACAAAGTGATTAAACTTGGTTTTGGCAAAGTTTGTTGGAAAATTCACTTCACGAACGTCTCTGTTGAGTGTTAACAACGTTGTTGATACGTAATCTTACTTACTCCCGGCAAAAAAATCAGACTTAACCCGGCAAAAGGTACAACGCTTGCCTCGTGTCTTCGCGACTTTGCCGCGAAACATTCGTATTCTTTCGGAAATACTCGGAGAGGTCTGAGTACTAGGAGGTGTCCCCCAGTAATCGCGGTCACGTGCTACTTCCTTGCATGCTACAGAGTACGATCGGCAGAATTTGGTGAAGATGGTTAGTTTCGTCAGCGATTTTTTGCTTTAATTATGGAACACACTCTCAAATTAAACGTGCGTATTAAATTTGATTCTTTTTGTAGCCGGTGACTGCAACAGCTTCGCAAGAGGACCAGGAAAAACTCTTGGATGAGGCCATCCAAGTTGTGAAGTCTCAGTCATTTCAGATGAAACGATGTTTGGTAGGTGTCGATCCTTATCGGAAATACCACCTTTCTTTTGTTTTTGTTTTTTTTTTCTCTTTTACCAATTTTGAACTCACAAATGCAGGACAAGACAAAGCTTATGGATGGCTTGAAACACGCATCAAATATGCTAAGCGAATTGCGAACGTCGATGCTGTCACCAAAGAGTTACTACGAGTTGTGTATCCTTTTTGTGCTGGGTACTGACAAGCTTCTTATGTAAACTGATGCGAGATTTAACATGTCAACATTTGGCCTTATTTCTAAACGATTCATATTTTACTAATTTATGTCCGGATTAAATGTCTGTTATTAATTGAAGTTTTTCTAATCGTTCGCGGGAATTTTATGAGTTGATGTGTGAATTTGATCAGTTCTTCAATTGTTATCATGGTCTCCTCGAACCTTTGGATGTTAAGTGTTTCCCGAGAGCAAGGTGTCTCTCTTTTAAAATAAGTCTGTTGTTGAAGCCTTCGCTGTGTTTACTTGTTAGAAAAATTTTTTTCTCTCATCGTCAGATTTACATGATGTTGTCTTAATATTAACTATTGATCACAGCTGTATTTGGTAGACTACTGTTGGAGAAAAGCATTGTATTATTTTCACTTTTGGGAAGTTGTTGGATTTGTAGAAATTTTTTAAAATTATTTCTGTGCATTTCTTTTTCCACCCAGTTGGTTGTCTTGATTGATCTTGAGCAGATTAGAATGGTGATAATTTTTTAATTTAGCTTTCAGAAATATTATTTAAATTGATGGTTCATGTGATTTTTGCATGGATTTTATTCTCAAATGGTTTGGGAAGTGCCTTTCTAATGTGCCTCCTTGCAGCCTTTTTGATCGCCTGGCATGACACTTCTTGCAAGTATCTTCTAAGACATGGCCTGTCTTAAAGGAATTACAGATGTCTGTGGGCTTCTAAATTACTTTGGTCTCTTCTCCCCTTAACAGTTTTACTGCTCTTGAAACTGCTCTGTTAAGAGCAACTAAGTGAAATCCTTAACAAATATCAAGATATGGCAATATCTGATGAGCTGCGGCATCTTGAACTTTTCCTTGTGGATGAGTTCCAGAAGGGTCGCAAAGTGGCAGATCTCTATGAACTTGTTCAATATGCTGGAAACATTGTCCCAAGATTGTAAGTATTTCAAAACTGCAATAATGCTTTGTACAACACATGGGACTGATATATATCATGCATTGGTTTTTTTCCAGTCCAGTAAGCCGTTGAGGTAGATTTGAAAATGGTAATTGAACTGCATGGAGTGCAATTTGGTCTGAAATCATATGCATGATTTCTAAATTGAAGAAGTGTGCAGCACAAGTTTGATTTGAAATCACAAGTATGATTTCAGACAAAAATTGCACAATGGAAAGTTTGTTTACTACTTTAGTACATCCATTTTGAAAATACAAAAATTAAGTTGCCCAAATACAGGATTTTTTTAGTCTGTACAAATGATTTATTGATCCAGTATAGAGCTGGTTTGTAAAAGGGTTGCAAGAGTTGTCTTTTATTTCCTTCTAATATGACTGGTTACTTTAAACAAGGCTTGAAACCTCATCGGTTGTTGTTCTTAAACAAAGGTTTTGTCATTGGCTGGGAAAAAAGATGTGATTTAGAGCAAAAAATTGGTGCAATTGATGAATAAATTGCACCTCTGAGAGAAATCCATATCCATTCAAAATGGATATAATAAAGATCACTATTATTTTTAACCTTGAGGAAATTGTCAAATTTGAAGCATATAAATTAGTGATGTGACAACCTATAATATGAATTTTATGGTCAAAAATGAATGTCAGGTCAGGTTTACTTTGTTCTTCCCTTTCCTCCAGTTACTTTATTGTGCTGAAAATCAAATATGTTTACAACTATTTTATGATGAAATAATTGTCAACTACAACATGTCTCTTGTTGGATATTGTCACTTATTCTGTGCGATTTATTGTCCTTAATGTTCTCTGAAAAAAAAAAATTGACAACAATCCTGTGCTGCACAAACTGATATAATAATGAGAATTTTGATGTATCTGGGAATAAAAAGGTTTAAACTCATAACTCTGTTTGCCTTAGTAACTTTCTTTTCTGATATTCTTTTTGTGTAAGGTATTTGCTAATAACTGTTGGAGCAGTTTACATCAAGGCCAATGAAGCATCTCGCAGGGATATTTTGAAGGACTTGGTTGAAATGTGTAGAGGTGTTCAGCACCCTCTGAGAGGCTTGTTTCTTCGTAACTACTTGTTACAGTCAACAAGGAACATGTTGCCAGATACTGGAGAAGAGGAACCAGTGTAAGATATAAATGTTCTTTGTTAACCCTGTAACCCTAAAGAGTGATGTGAATTTAATTTCTCAAAACTGTATCACCTCTGAATCAAACATCAAGGTTTTGAGAATAAATTAAATAAATGTGAACTGAAGAATTTCTTGATTGTTAGAAAAGTTCTAGTTACGTTGGAAATATTCAGAGAACAGCATAGAGAACTTGCATACTGATATTAGGGTGTAAAGGTTAGATTATAAAAAATGTAGGGAGAATTCACGAACCTACATGTATCACGTCTGGTTGGTTGAAACTTTGGGAGAACAGAAATGTTGCAGCAGCAAAGTACTTGCCCCCTACTTTTGACTGTGGCAGAGGTTGGATTCCCCTCCTTCACATGTGGTTTGATTGGGTTCCTTTTCCTTGTCATGAGGGTATTTCAGTCAATCAATCAGTCAAATCCTTTATTCTAAAATGAAAATTGTTGAAGCTATAAAGCTTGCAGGTCATTTTTCTAACAGTCTAAAACCTGAGATTTAAAGCTATCTTGAAAAAGGTAAAATTAACTAAATTTCATGCAAATTACAGTATTTTGATTTCTTTTGGTTCTCTGTTTTTTTCCATCCCCAAAAAAGAGATATTTGTATTCCAAGTTGACCTAGAAAGAGGGGATAAGGAGAAGCACTTTATGGATGTACAGATTAAGATTGTACAATTTATTCTGACTAACATATCCTGAAAGGGTTTTGTCATGCTATGCACAAATTTAGCTTTTTCATACTTAAGTCATGCTTAGCCTATGAAAGAAAAGTGAAAAAGATAGAAGCCAGTACAGTCTACAGGGAGTATGGAAAACAAGTAGTAGAACTTTGACTTTTCCAAGGAATGGTTAAAAAAAAACTGCTAACAAGAAAAGGGTTTGGTAAAACTGACCTTAAGGTAAAGGGAATGTATGTAGTTAGAGTTTCAATTTAAATGATGTAAGGTTAGAGTGTTTATAGCTTATTTTTTGGTTGCAGAGCTGACTCTGAGCACCAAGATGGCACTGTAAAGGATTCTATATCCTTTGTGCTTCTAAACTTTGCTGAGATGAATAAACTTTGGGTTCGGATACAGCACCAAGGCCACACCCGTGATCGAGAGAAGAGAGAGAGAGAGCGGCAAGAGCTGCGCATTCTTGTGGGAACTAACCTTGTCAGACTGAGTCAACTTGATGGAGTTAATGTTGACACTTACAAAAAAGTAAGTTTATCTAATTACTGCTGCTGCTAACTCATTTAACTCCCAAGATCTGCTAATCCCTTAGACCCTAGCATCAGTATTCAGAGATTAGCACATTTTTGTACGTGAGCAGCACCTCCAATGAGGTGACAACATGGTGACTTGGAATAGGCCATGACAGACTACATTTATCATCTATTTTCTCATTCAGCTAGAGAAGAAGTACCTTGTACTTCCTTATATCACAGATCTCTGATATATTTATTGATAGACTGTGAGGATACTCCAATGTCATTTTTACATTTATGCTCTGTAGAAATCACCAAATTAACCTTGTAACTGTTACCTCTTTAGAATGTCCTTCCAGGAGTATTTGAGCAGATAGTGAGTTGCAGAGATCCAATCGCTCAGGAATACCTCATGGAGTGTGTTATTCAAGTGTTTCCGGATGAATTCCACCTGAGGACATTAAGCAGTTTCCTCCATGCTTGTGCTGATCTTCATGAAAGAGTGAACATCAAGAACATCATCATATCACTCATTGATAGACTTGCTTTATTTGCAAACAGAGAAGATGGCGGAATACCAAGTGATCTAAGATTGTTTGATGTGATGTCTGAACAGGTCTCTTCAGTTGTTCAGGTAATTGATGTAATAAATAGAGATTGGTCCATGGAAAGTGCGTGCAAATGATTTTTATCCATGAGTTGTGATGCATCAAAAAAAGGAATGAGTGAATGCAGCAAACAAATTAGTTTTTTGATGCATCGCAACAAGTGAATAAAAACCATTCAAGCACTTTCCATGGCATGATATTTTTATTTCATTTAAACTGAGATTTTTTCACTTTTCAATTCAAAGATTGGAAGTGAACAACTGTGAAAATACACCATTCGTCCAATCAGAGACAAAAACAAAGTATAAATCTCAGTATGAATGAAATAAATTAAGATGAAAGTGACTTTAACACAGCCTTGCTATTCTCTCAGAAAAAGTCACAAGGTTATTTTATCAGTAATATCTGTCAGCATTTAAAAAGCAATCTAGACTTTGTAGAATAAGGTTCTTAGCCATATTTTAACTGTCTAAATAGACTCCTTTTTTTTTTTAATCTGTAGAGAAGTTATGGATACATACTGTGTAGCATTAGGTCATGTGCCAAACCAAAATAACACTTTTTTTAAGTTATCATAGATTACTGTAAAAACCTGCATATAAGCCGCACCTTTTTTCCAAAATTCTTCACTAGAAATTGGGGTGCAGCTTATCTGCAGGAGCATTTGAAAAAGGTGTTGTAAATGCCGACACCAATGTCCATTTTTGTGTTCAATCTAATGCCTGGTAACTAAGCTTTGAATGTTCTGCTCACATTCTTGTTGTAATGCAAAAATCTATGGAAAAACTGTGTTGAATGAAGAAATTCCTGTCAACAAATACCAGAAAAAGATCAATGATATGTCAAAGTTGGTAGAAACGATGTTCATTATAATAAAATTCTAAAATTGTGGGTAAGATTTTGAAGTATTTTCCGTTTTGGTGTTAATTGTGAGTTTATGTTCGATGAACAGTGGATGAAGAAGACTTCTCAAGACTCAACTTTGGATTTCTTTTGATTTCTTTCAAAAAACTTTTTTCTCCAAAATTTGAGCTGCTAAATTCAGGGTGCAGCTTATCTGCGAGTTTTTACACTACTAGACTATTCAGCAATAATAGTATATTACTGGAACTAGAAATTAAGTAACATTTTATAGATGTATAACTTCTGCATGTTACTCCATAACTTTTATTTTTAGGCACGTGGTGAGATGCCAACAGAAGACATTGTTTCTCTTCAAGTATCCCTGATTAACCTTGCCTTAAAGTGTTACCCTGAGAGAGTGGATTATGTTGACAAAGTTCTACAGTACACCTCTGAGATTTTCAGCAAACTTGATATCTCTCAGTAAGCCATAAAAGCATGTTCTGTTATGTAGATTACTTTATACCTACATAAGTAATTAAAAATTAACCAGGCAAGTAAGGTTTTTGATCAGAAAAAGAAAAATAGTCTCTTTTTTAAAATCTCAGTCATACCCATGACAGTTCCATCCTAAAATGTATGTTGCTACAACATTTTAGCTACTTTATTTGGATCCTTTTAAAAAGCAATCATCCCTGCTGTATGATTATCTCATTTAATGACTATTTTTTTATTAATATGACCATTTTTTTTAAGAAAGTCTCATAAAGGTGAGTTTTGGAATTGGACTGAAATGCAGCTGGTGTTTGGGCATTCTTTTTTTTTCATTTTTGTGAAAATTATTTTTCTACTGCAATGTTTTCATTTAAGTTTGCTTTTGATAACAAATCTGCTCTGTTACATTTTATACATGTACATCTTGTGACAGCCATGTGAGAAGTTTTTTCTTTTTATTATTTCCAGTATGGACAAGAACAATGCAGTTTCAAAGGAACTGACAAGACTTCTGAAGATCCCTGTTGATTCCTACAGAAACATTCTCACACTTCTTCAGCTGGAATACTTTGCTCCATTGTTTAAATACTTTGATTTCAGCTCAAGGAAAGAGATGTCACTTTATGTGATTACCAATGCTGTAGAAAGTGCAATCACAATCCCCACCCAAGAGCAGGTGAGTGAAAAACTGTCAGTTATGATAGAAGTATGACTTCTGTGTAGTTGTCTACTAGTGAGCATACTAGATTCTGGATTTGGGAAGTGCTTGTTCAATTCCAGGCTATTGTGCACTCTCCTGGAAAAGACATTTTCTTCATGCAATGCCTCTCTTTGTGTGGGTTATAAATGGTAGAGGCATGTTTTGAAGGAAAACTGATGAAGTTGTTGCTAGACAGTAGCTTGTGATGTGTTAGGGCAAATTATGCAGGAGTGGAACAAGAATAGTCAAGTTAACTTCTGTGAATTTCCTGAGGATCTGGTCGTCTCTCTGAATGGATGTTATGTTCTGTTGTCTTTTTTTTCCATTTGCCTATATATATTCTGGTTGTACTCTAGGAAATTCTAATGAATTAATAAATTCTCAAAACTGACTTGAAAGGAATCTGATACATTGAGTTCGGAGAATTCATGTTTGTATCTCTTTATCTCAGGTTGACTCAGTGCTGAACCTTGTCTCCACATTGGTTTGCGACCAAGAAGACCAACCCTCTGAACAAGTAAGTACTTCACTACTGAGAACCTCTCATGTAAACAATGCAGTGGCTTAATAAAAAGTGAATTGGACTCTGGATCAAAGTTTGGGTTTCAAACCCTAAGCGGAATTGTTTATAATATTTTTCTGTTTTTGGGTTAGACAGTGAACTTAAACACTACCTTTCTCCATCTGGGAAAAGAAATTGGTAGGGCGGAATCTTTAAGGGAAATCTGATGAAATGTGGTGGGTACTTTTCAATGGACTGTCATCCCAGCCCAGGGGAGAGGTAAAATATTTGTGTCATGCTACAGAAACTGGAATGGGTTGCGGCAACTCTCTGAGTTATTCTTGTATATGGACTTGACTTGTTCGATGGATAGCTGCCTTGGTTTTCACTGGTATTTAAATAGTCATTTTGTGGGAAATTTTTTAGTACAGAGTGGATGAGCAATTTGATATGAGGCAATGACTTTCAATTTGTTTTTATGTTTATCTCATGCAGGATGATCCTGAGGATTTTATTGAGGAACAGAGTCTAATGGGAAAATTTGTGACATTGCTGAGAGGTGACAGTCCTGATCAACAGTATCTGGTGAGTTTTTTGTTCTTTGTTCCTGACACTTAAATGTTATGTGCATTTATGGAGCATTTTGTCACACAATGCAGAACATGTCACACAAAGCCGGTAAAGCACTTTTCTGGTCTCAGAGGGAGTAATTGACACTGAGATGGTAATTTGTAGGTCCAGGACAAAAAGTAGCCAAAAATTTCAGTTTTTTCGTTTTATGAAAGCAGCACTCACTGTCACTTATAATTAATAGGAATTTAGTGTCAGCTTTTAGCTTTCACCTGCTGTCAGCAATTTCCTGATTTGTTTTGTCTGCAATTGTGCTAGATTCTCAATGCAGCAAGGAAACATTTTGGAAGCGGTGGAGAGAAGAGGATTAAGTTCACTCTACCTCCAATTGTCTTCTCAGCATTTCAGCTTGCCTACCAGTACAGAGATGCACAAGACGAGGTAAATCTCTTCTGCTTTTTTAAGTTTTTCACTGGCCTACAGAAGTAGCAAATATATTGATTTGAAAAGAGTCGAGGTAGCTGGCTGCAAAGGGTAGACCTACGGCAATATGTAGTTCCTTGAATTGAGAAATTTTGCTCAAACCATTTTTCTGTGAAGGAAAACATTGCAGCTTTGTGTGAAGTGTGCGCTTTGCTGTCTATTTACTTATTTATCTGCGTGTGTATTTTTCTAGGACGATAAATGGGACAAAAAGTGCCAGAAGATTTTTCAATTTTGCCATCAGACGATAGCAGCCCTCGCCAAAGCAGAATACGCTGAGTTGTCTCTCAGGCTCTTCCTCCAAGGTGCACTTGTGGCTGACCAAGCGGGCTTTTCTAATGCTGAAACAGTCGCTTATGAATTCATGAGCCAGGTTCGTTCATTTTTACGTTATTTATGATTCTGTAGTTACAAAGATATTTGTGTCTTTTCTACCGTTCCTTTTCGAGAGATTGCTGACCTCTTTTCGCCCTCGTCCCGTACATGGAGGATGTATAGGAATACGAAAGGATAAGGGAACATAATCAAAGAGGTTTCGCGACACTACCAGCCACGGGAAAGAGAATAAGACTTCTTGCGCACTTTGAAATTTTAATTTGAAAATGCGTTAGAAATGAGACCTGAGGGACGGGCCAGGGAAAATATCAATATTTCATAACTCCCAATTGCCGTCCGTGTCTTAAAAACTTTTGTGCTCAAGTTCCCTTCTATGAAAAATTGTGCGAGGGAAGGCTTGAGAGATGCCGAAAACTGCACCGAAATCAGAAATGACTCTCTGTAAGAGGTGGTGTTTAATTAATGTTGAGTGGCCATTGCATATTTTTCTTTGGGCGTTCCTTGCACAAACTCTGAAAGATTATTGTGAGTATCGAATTTTAGATGATTAGATTTCATTTCTCAGCCCGTTGACTTTTCGTTCCTCACCTTTTTCCGTCTATATTTTCAGGCTTTCGCAATATATGAGGATGAAATTAGTGATTCCAAAGCCCAGCTGGCCGCCATTACCTTGCTAATCAGCACATTCGAAAAGATGAGCTGTTTCGGCGAGGAAAACCATGAACCCCTGCGCACTCAGTGTGCTCTAGCTGCCTCCAAACTGCTCAAGAAACCGGATCAGTGCAGAGCAGTTGTGGTGTGTTCACACTTGTTCTGGTCTGGAAAAAGCCGCGAAGCTGACGGGGGAGAGGTAAGGGTATTTGTCGCGCTCTAACACGATTCGTGTTCACTTTATGCGAATGAAACCGGGATAAGATCCGTTGCAGTAGGACTCCTGGTTTAAGAGTTAGGACTTATTTCGTGTGATTGTTACCATGATCCTGATTTGGGGCTTTTGAAATAGCGTTTTTTGTTTCTTTTTCAGTGTCGAGACAGCAAGCGAGTCACAGAGTGTCTAAAGAAAGCTGTTCGAATCGCCAATCAATGCATGGACAGCACCATTCAGGTGCAGCTGTTTGTGGAAGTACTCAATCGCTACCTCTACTATTTTGAACAGAAAGCAGACACGGTAATATACCAATCAAATTTTTAGCTCATGTTTAAAAACGCTATTATAGTTACGAAAGACTCATTCGCTTCCATGGATGGCAGCTATTGTAAGGACAGACGTGCGAACTAATAAACAATTGAAGCAATGCATGCACTCGATTTGATTCAGACCAATACGCGCAAGTGAGGAAAATGCGCACAAATGTTAGATTGAGCGTTCTCCCCGCGTACCTGTGCGTCATATCTCTGGCGTGCGTGTCACTCCCTACTTAAGCTAGGGGGAAACGCACACGAACCTAAAAGGAAAGAAGGTATGCTACTTCGAAGGGGTGTATAAAAGAACTAGCTAAGCTATTTCAAAGAAATAGTGGGGAGGTCCCTTGATTTGATCCTCAGCATTTTCCCGATCAACTACGGATGATAAGTAGGGTAGGAACGAATTGCAACATGAGAAAAATCTGTAGGTTTCTGGGTTTACGTCTGACTACACAAAGCAAAGTTATAAACTTAAAAAGGCTCAGAACGTAACGATCATGTTTTCTACGTGCCCCCCTTAACAGGATTGTTATAAGTCATTACAAAACGAAGTCTAGATATCGTGGCAAATCAGGATTTTATTGGAGGGAACTGGGAAAGGAGAGAAGTCACGTAACTAGATTTAAAATGAAAGATGTCGCGTTAACGAACAAAGAAGTCCCTGGACAGTAATATCAAGGGTTGTCATCGTGACGTATTCTTTCTTTCTCCAAATATCAGGTAACGGTTACGGTGATAAATCAGTTGCTGGAGAAAATACGTGAGGACCTTCCTGGTTTAGAAGGAACAGACGAAACGGAGCTGATAAGAAAGCACTTTGAAAGCACCGTAGCCCATGTGCAGATCAAGAAAGAATCACAAGACGAAGACTCGCCTTCATACGAAGAGATAAAGATATGAAATTTATTGCCCAGTAGATAATTTTCAGTTAAATAAGTAGTATAACAAGTAAAATTGAAAGAGTGCTGCCAGACAAACTGACAACATGATTGATTATAATGGATCTCTTATTTAGGGGAGGCCCGAAGGACCATCATAAATGTTCCATGAATACAGGCGTCCCTTTATTGGACCAAAGTTAGTGTTCCTAGAGCAAGGTGTGTTTCTAGAGAGGTGCCGCTATGTGCCGTGCAGGAATGTGGATGAAAATGAAAACGAGGTTGCCCAAGATTTCTTCCTTTTCACTTATGAAAGCCGCGATGATTGGTTTGAAATGAGACGTGAAGCCTTCTATGTCACTTTAATTGACTCACGTAAACGAAATCAAATCTTGCCGCAATGTTCATTCAATACCATTGCGAAGAATTCATGGAAGAGAAGTCTGAAGAGTTCGTCGGACCAGAACTTACCTGGTTCCCAATCTCCTTGGTTAAATCTTTGCCAAATATCGTGTGGTCAAGGAAATATGTAGAAGAAAAACACAATACCTTGTTAGGTTCATTTAAGAATTTTACCGGACTAGTTCTATTGCAGTGTAACCTTGTTGCAACCGTTTAATTCACGCTTAATCGAGGTTCTGTACGTTTTCCACCCAGAAGATGTTGCGTTACCTAAGGGGGTTAGTGGCTGGGAGAACCACCTACTGATTAGTATTTTCGCGTTTGTCACTATGTGATATTTTGTCATGCGACGTAAAAAAGGGGTTAACTACCTATGTTTATGAATATTTGCTTATGTTCATCGGCTGGTCCAAATCTTGATGTAAGTCTATGCGGTAATTGTGGATTGAAGTTGGGAATCAGAGTGGAAGAATGGAATGACGATGTTAGTCGGGTTCTACGCTCGAATTTCTCTTCATCTGATCTTGTCACGCACAGCTTGCTGCGGGGCGACTATGAAGGGGATTATGGATTTCGTAGTCAAGAGAAGTACTTTTAGTTTATCTGTAAAGAGTCAAAGAAAACCAAATTTGTGTATGTTGAGGTGGCTATTCTGAACTTGATTTAAAGATTGTAAGCAGGATTTGTTTTTCATGGTTCAGCCAAAGAGCTTTTTTCTGTTTATCTTATGAAATTTCAACCATATTAGCGTGGAATCCTGGGCAGCATTCTGTGTTCTATTTACACCTACTTTCATAATAAGACCACGGTTAAATCCATTTTTTGTGAACTTTAGTTCTAACAGCTTGAGGTCAAAGATCATTTTCATTAACATGGCCTCACAGCAAACATCGTTTTAAAATGAATTTGATTTCATGGACATTTTTGAAGACAGCAAGAGATCCTGACAGAAAACTGTGATAATATTCCTGGGACTCAATTGCATCCAAGCTCGCTTTTTTCATGATATTGCTTTAAGGTAAAGTTAGTGATTTTTTTTCCTATTGATCCGTTAACTGTAGCATAATATCGATGTAAAGTCCAAAATTCTTCAAATAAATATGGATTTTTAATTATTTTTGCGGCTTTTCATTCTAAGAAGCTCTGCATCCTTTACCCAGGTAGCTAAGAGCGAATTTTATTCGTAGAAAAGTCAAAACGCGGAAGAATTGCGCGGAAAAAATTCACTATCAGTGGCATTAACTTCCGTGTGAATTGTTTTTCAGTGGGGTTGGACAATGCGGTTATAATACGTGATTGAACACAGCGAAGTCCAATTTGGCAAAAGGGAATTTGATTGGTGGAATACAATTCAAGCACGTGAAAAATTGCCTAATGTTCATGTAGTGCAAGGATTGTGTATGTTCTGATTGGACTTTGGACGTTTTTTTCATGTTACGTAATGGAATATAAGTTGTTTGGTGTGTGAGTTGTGAGTAAAGGAGCGGAAAAAACCTTTTTTAACCTAGTGATGATACAAATGATGCGAACCTTTCATATTCCGATAGATCTCAACTTAATCGACGAGGCTCTCGCGAAGGCCACTACCATGGCACTTATCAAATGAGCCCCCTGATTACATGACATCATTTACAAGAAAACAATACTCAATCGCTGTGATTGGTGCAAGATATCAAAATGCTGTGATATGATTGATGCGAGATACATACCCCAATGCGGCGATCTGATTGGTACGAGCAACATATCACTCTACACGCCAACACAGAGATTTTTTTTGCAAAAAAAGACTCAAAAAGAGGCTAAATAATCAGAAACAAATAGACAAAAGTTAAATGCTACTGAACTCATCTTAATGAAAAGTTCCAGTGAGGGAAAGAAAAGCAGAAAGACATTACTGTCTCAAATTCACTGACTGGCTTCGCTTATTTCTTTTCAATGATTTTAAATTTCCCTCCAGTTCTTACAGAAGAAAGTGATTTCACATTCAGTTGTACTAACTGCGCTTTTGCCGATTGTTCTCCTGATAAAGAAGTGTCAGGTAGCGTGAATTACATGGTGAGCTGAAAGTAAGGGAGGTCATCGGTTCCACCGGTGATTGGAAAAGACAATGGAAAGTGAACAAAATGTGCATACCGAAGTTTTCTCAAGCTTGACTAAGTACACTTGAGTGTGGAGCTTTTCTTTTTTTCTCTTTCCTTTCGATTTCAATTTTTCATTTCTAAAACCTTAACACTTGCATACTGTATTGCATGAAAATTGTCCGGAAGTTTTAGCTTGCAGATAAAGGATAAACTCTGTCTCGCGGTAACATTTTTGAAGTACAGGACATGAGCAAGGTCGTACACGCCGTGTCTTCTGTTGTTCTTTGAGTTACAACCTTGACTTGCTTGGGACATTTCACTAAAAAAATCTGAGAAGGTACCACCTACTGCTAAAAGCACGGACATAAACAAAAGATTCTTGGTCGCCTGCCTTCTTCCTTGGAGAGTTTTTTTTTTCTGGCGTTTTGTCATCATATTTCTCATCTTTCGCGGGAGTTGTTTTGCGTATCAAGGATAATCAACAAATTCTGAAAAAAAAACGGCGAAATTTTTTTTGTTACTTGTCTTTTACCATGATCTTAAACACCACCTACCCCTTCCTCTGTTTTATACTCATCAAAAACAGTCTAATGTTGCAGACCAAGATTCTCGATAACATTTTCCAGTTCCCCTATTTTTGGTTTAAGGAAATATTTAAAATGTGGAGTAAATGGAACCATCAAGGTTCTAAAATAGCAGAATCCCTTGAAGCTTAATTGCAAAGGCCGTTAACAATAAATAAGTAACAACTGTAATGATGCTTGAATAATTTAGCAAAATGTACGGATCATGATCAGCCCCTTCAGTAACCCATTCGAATATTGATTCTATAATAAATTTAAATGAGCGTTTTAGAAATCGAGAATACTGTGATAAAGCTTTTACAATATCGTGGTGTTCAAAATGGTGAAAGTAATTCTCTAATTTTTTTCAAGTAGACAATCAATTTTCATCGAGTTCCTCACTAAAATCCTAAAAGATATTGTCTCGTCAAACTTTAATTATTTTTGGACATGACAATTTGAAATTTCCGGCTTCACAATGCGTCACAAATTATTGCTCGATAATTTTTTGCCTTTTTAAACATTTTGTCATCTTCAAAAAATTTCGAATAGTTCTAGTTTGTTCTTATACTAAGCGGAATTTTTTCCGCAGGAATATATTTATAACGGTAAGAAAATACGCTTGTGGAAGTGTAATTCGTTTTGAAGAGATGAAATATTGTGACGAATCGGTGAGAATTGTTTTTCAACCGGGTCGAATTTTACACAAAACCAAATGCCTTTTACTATTCGAAATCGACAGCAATGTTCTGTTTTTGTAAAATGAGGCATGTTTTTGAACAAGGCTGTCTAATGCCTAATATTTCCTCAACTGGAGGTAACATGTAAATAGTACGTTGTAAACAATTTTTGCACCTGCAAATTGAAACGACTTCAATCGATAAGCCTTTGAAAGGTTTTGGAAATTAAGAAAAAGAAGTGACAATTTTTTTTATTATTATGAGTTGCGACAGCAAGGGATGGCATTGTTCCAAGCGCACTGAAATTATTGCTCTTTAATTTTAGCTTTCATTTTTTTCGGCAGCACAAGATTGAAAGGTTTTATTTAACTTATATTACGACCAAGAAATGTTCATGTTAATGAGGAAAACTAAATTTAGCGAAAGGGTTTTTTGACGTTTAAAATTGTAACCTAGAGCAATTTTTCTTTTACTGCAATTTTAAAACATTTTTATTTAATGGAAGTATTGTTTCCTCTCCTTAGAGCACGTTTTATTTTTTTTGCACAAAGTCGTTGAGGACACAGCACAATTATTTTGAAATTTATTACGGTTGAGTTTTGCTTTCATTGTTTGTCATGTTCTACCTTGAAAAACATCGAACTGTTCGTTTTTTTCACTGCCCTCCTGCTGTTTTACAACCCTCCTAATCAGTCCGTGAAACTGAAAAACAAGGCATATTAGTCCAAAAGCTGTCTGCAGCAGGTAGGACTGTAGAATAAAAACAACAGAAATAAACTTATTTCATGACAGCGATGTTTTCATCAAGACAGCTGGCTAAAGGCTATTGGCACAGGATGCTTATTTGAATAGATCAGCGGACAAGGAAAGTAGATTGTTTTAATTTGACTCTTGATTGGTAGAACGCGCTGAAAAGCTGGCTTTTTTAAAAGCTACTTCAGCTTATGGAAATTAAACAGTCGTGGGGTCTGTAGGAAGGAAAAAGTCGTGGAAAGTCTCAAAACGTGAGGAAAAAAAAATGGGTTGCAGCCCTTCGCACGCTGTGATCATAAATTCGTCACCGACGCACGAAACGATATGTTTACAACCCAGGATATACATGGTTTCCGAATCCACTCTCTGTCTTTTACAAGACGTAGGAGAGTTGAAGGTCTACAATATCGACGAAAGAAATCCTCAAACCGCTATTGAACGCTTTCGAGGCGCCCAAGAACAACTCCAAAATCCATTGATGTTTCATCCTCATCTTCGCTCGCGGCATAAGCGGATAAGCGAAGGTGGCGATTTGCAATCGGCTGGTTCGACGAGCATTGCAGGCGATCCGCTCAGTGAGGAAAATACATTGGTTGGAGAAATCGCTCCACACGACGAAGGTAGTGAGGTCTGCAGTGAATCCATCGATAAAATGTGCGACAATACAAACCCACGGATACAAACAGACTCTCCCGGATCTCCAAATGCACATTCTGTAACTGTTGAAGTTTACAGTTACAAACAAAACTCAGATGGACTGGATGAACAAAGCCAAGCGATGAACGGTATTGAAACAATGGAAAATATGGCGAAAGAGCCGAGCATTGCTGTGAAACCTGGAACTTCGGGTGCTTTGATAGAAATAGGTCGTATATCTGATGAGCGAGGCAACATTGACGAAAGTTTTGACAGTGTGGAAAATCACGAAAAGGCGATCGTCGCGGTAAATAATGACGTTTTGGTTGCTGTAGCAGCAAACGAGAAAACTAAGACAAATTCCGAGCAAGGTGTTATTAGCGAGAGCTTTGAAAACGCAGAAAATCTTGACAAGAACATCATCGCTGGAAACAGTGGTGCTGCAGTTACTGTAGAAGCCATTGAAAGAAGACAAACATTTCCTGAACAAGGTGGTATTAGCGAGAGGCATGCACTGCACGAGGATGTTGTAGACATGAGTAATTCGGTCAACGAGCCGACATTAATCGCTTGGACAGAAGTTGCCGATCAGTCGGCGCTGATAACGGGAAATGAAACGTGATAGACAAAAGAAAAACGCAAATTCGGAAAGCCAAAGAATCGAAACGTCTCGTAGTTTTACGGCGGGTAATTGAACATCGTATACATGTGTATATTTCGTGTAGTGTTTTGTCCTAGGTAAGATTTAAATTGAAAAGGAAAAAAGGGGAAAAAACGAGCATGTAAATGAAAAAAACTTGCCGCTTTTTATACCTACAATTGTGAATGTTTAAAGTTTCTCATTTCAGTCGAATGCCCCAGAAACAAAAGTGGAAACATGTAAATTATATGATATGCACCCTCATGTTGTCATGTTCTTGAAGATGACCTCAGGCAGAACAAAATATTTTCAATCGCCATGCCTACCAATTAGCTTTACATAAAAAAATTTGATCGTTTTTAATAATTCGTCAGTGTGTGATAACAGGAACATCAACCGAACGCTTAAAAAAAAAATGGTCTACGTGCAGCAAGCACTGATGAAATCATGTTTTGATTCGCGATTATCCCCATCGTTGATAAAAAAAGTATTCAGTAACTGATTCTGCGTGTGGCATTACCGACATTAGCTTCTGTTTCTCTCTTTTTAACGCAAATTTTATCACGGCATGAGAAATGGACATGCACTCAAGTTTAGCTCTATTAGCAAAGCGTTGTTCTGCTTTCTATGTCGTTTTCGCGTTTCGAAAAGTGTGTACAATTTATGTCATTTCCTTCACGGCGAGAATGCATATTACGTTATTTCCAAAGTAACCTCTTAAAACATGTCTCAAAAACTGTTATTTTTACTTTCGATTTGCAACTTTGTTCATCGCTCTAGTTTATGAATGTTTACTTTGGGGTGAAACAATACAGTTACGAGGAGTTATTTAGTTGTTTCCTCAGAATTTTGAATACAGGATGCGGTTTTTAGCAAATGAATGGGCAGCTGCACTCTCTCCCTTGTTATTTGCATTTGGTCTGGAAAGGTTTTTAAACTATGATTCAGCTTATTCTTTGTTCAGTTTTTTTTTTGAACGGAGCAACTGCGTTTCAGCAGTGCAAGGAAGTAGTAGATACTTTGGGTTGAGCGTAATTCATTTTTTGCGGGACTTCTTCTTCTATTTCTAGAAAACCCAACACAAATACATATATGTATATACACATAGATACATGTATATATTAAGTCACCAGCCAGGAGGTCTGTATTAGGAAAAACTGTGCCCGAAGTCTGCGCTCAGTACAAATGTCCAAATTCAGTCCTCGGACTTGAAAAGATTTACCAGTAATGTTTTCGTAATAGAACTCAAAACTTCGCTCATCGCTTTACAACCAACAAATTGTTTGGGAGAATTCAGATATTAAATGAATGAAAGTTCCATCGATTAATCCAATTGTAAACAAATACCTCTCGTTTTAACTTTCTGAGTTACTATTTGTGATTATCAATATCAATAACAAACGGTTTTAAGGTCGCGTTTCAACCCATTGAATGACAAATTTTGCGACCACGAATCCTTTTGCGAAAGCATTTTTTTTCTGGCCACCAAAGTGATTTGAGAGAGAGAGAGAGAGAAAGAGAGAGAGAGAGAGAGAGAGAGAGAGAGAGAGAGAAATGGCAATGAAGCAAAGGAAAGCTAAGGATGTACTTGGCGACTCACAAAAGCGTTACTGTTCCCGTGGGCAGAGACAGGAAAATCCGGACCGCGCTAAACCAATCAGATTTCAGACCTCATTACCGTAATTTATGAGAAAAAATAAACACACGTAACAGAGCAGGAATCACTGATGCTAATACGCGGCATACTTCTCTTAGAAATTTACGCACGTCAGCGAAAACTAACACCAAAAGTAAATGCAACTCAAGAAAAAATGATAACTTGCGAAATGATAGCTGTCAATTAAGTGGACCATATGTTTCCTCGAACTTTGAAATTGTATGCGGCGATGAAGGTACTAAAGCGTTCAACTTTCTCAGAAAAGAGTCCGTATGCTGGCTTGTATGTCAACTTTGAAAGCTACCTCCGAGGAATAGAATCCTGTCTTTGATTTCCACCACAATTAACGCAAAGGGAAATGCAATGGTATCATTCAAAATGACTTTAAAACTAACATCGCTTTAAAATGGGCCGCGACACATCTTCGACATCTTACGCAATTGCTTCCCCTTTAAGCCCCCAAGTATTGCCGGGTTATGGGAACGATATTAAGCTATTGAGCTATCTCCCTGTCATTGCGTCAAATCGAGAGAAAAGAGATTTGCAGGTGATATTTTCTATTACAGTGAAATGAAATTACATCGTTGATAAACACTCTTGATAGCCTAAGGGGTGTTTCTGCTTCTAAAGGGATTCACTTTCTTTGCACGAAAACATCACGTTTGCGATGATGTCTTAGAGTGCAGTGGAAAAATTTTCTGTAGTATTGAAAAGATTGCCTTGAAAAAATAACACTCATGAAAAGACTCCATTTGCGATTTATCTACCACAATACAAACTATTTAGCCTAATAAACCGACGCATTCTATGCAAAACTCACGATATGCAACCTGTGACACTCAGGTGAAATGCGTCGGTGACGAAGCTACACTGTTGATGGAATGGGTTTGTCTTTATTTGTATCTCTCCCGAGAACTTTTCAGTGCCAGTGTTTCGTGTTGCTGAAGGAAGTTTTGAGTGCTCTTTTGATGTTTTAAAATACCTTGAATTTCCTGGGTGATTAAATCCTTAAAATACAAAGGGGAACACTAAATCATTATTCTTTGTCGAATCTTTGTTGAGATCACATCTATTCGAGAGGTTTACCATGATGCTTACAAGACTGAAAAATGGAAAATATTAAGTTTGTTTTCGTTCGACCAACTACGAGCAGAATGTTTAAATGGATGGTCGCAGTAAAGTGACCACACATTAGTTACATAGCCTCATGGCTGTCTTATTACTAAACCGCTAGCCCGATGGAACGCAGGCTCAGGGGGCCAAGCCTCAACCAAATGGAAGAATTGAGGCTAAGCATGAATTGTGGAAAGAGGGAATAGTGGCTTGTAGGAGGGAGGGGGTGTTTTTTCCAAAGTGTAAGATGTGAAATGCTTTTTAAAAATCACTTTCCACTGAATTTCCGACCGAAATAATTAGATTTGAAAAGTTCCATTTTCAGTCATGAAACTTTTTCAAGATTTCATCTGGTTGACAAAAGTGTTTTATTTTAGTGCAATACTTGTAAAAGATGATGTCATAAGTTATACTGTTGGAGGTGATTCCGATTACAGCATGAAGCAACTTGGAGCAAGGAGAATCCCTACTCCCACTGGGTGGAATATTAGTTTAATACTAAGCCCTCCCCCCACCCCCCAGAACTTCATCAGGGCTCCAGGGAAATTACTAGCGGTCATTCTTACCCCATGGTCGGTTGTTCAAAACAAAAGCAAAGCTAAACTGGCTTGGCTTGATTTTTTTATAAGGAGTATTTTGGGGTTAACGTTTGGTAGGGTTTTATCTCAGTATAACGAAGGACTCAATGACACAAAATATAACCTGTGGTCATGACTGCTTGTCAAGCCATGAACACGGGTCAAACATGGATACAAGCCATGGAAAAGTTGTACTGATCGTGTTAGAACAGCTCGGCCCTGGGTGGGAAGGGCTCTTTGAGAGAAAACGGAAGAGATAGAAAGGCACCGCTTAAAGCAACAGTGTAAGACAGAATGGTAAATTGTGAGTTCGGTCGTCGATTGAAGAGAGAAGTTTCAAAACATTTGCTACAAACAATGGACAAAGAACGTCTTCAGCTCTGTAAGTTGCTATAATTTCTGCATTAAAACACTCCACGCAATAACTTATGTTTTACTGTTACACAAAATTTTGTCGTTCGTTGGGGGTTTTATAGGTAAATGAACGTTTAATCGTTCGTCTCAGTGACAGCGCACCATCACATACCAATAACAATAGACCAAGGTTTACAATTAGCGACACGTGAACTTTCGACCTCGTCGATTGACGAAGACAAGCAGCACAGCAGTCGAAACGTCACGATCAATACATGATTGATTAGCCTGACCCTTCAATCGTGAGACAAACGATTTAACGCTCATTCATCTCATGTATAACCGTTTCTCTTGTAAGTATGAGCTGTAGCTATTTTGAAACTTGTACTGAGCAAAGACAAAACCTAGGCCTGTTTTCAGGTCCCTCAATCGATTAAGATGCTGAATTTCGCTTTAACTTAGAAAATGGCTAAATGAATGATTTTGCTCATGAAGATTTTAAATATGCTATTCTACCTTTAAGTATTGAGTCTTTTTTATGTTGTTTCTACAACACTATCAATAAATTAATATAAAAATGCGAAACTCATTCATGTATTTACATAAGCCTCCGCTTAGCTAAAGTTGCAGAGCTGGGATACGCAGAATTCTTTTCTTAGCCAGCTTTTGAAAAATTAAAGGAAAAGTTTCTAACGGCCTAAAACGCAGGAAAACGCAAATGACCAGGTCACTATTGGTTTTCAGTTTTGAATCTTTGATTTTTCTAGTCCAGTTATGAAGTCTAAAAAACATGAGCAAAACCAGTGCAATCACAGAATAGTTTCGACACTAAGAAGAAAATTGGTCTTACGAAGCTTCCAAAAAACTAACACGGAGGTCTCGTGCTGTCAGGGTGATTGAACTAATGTTCGAAAGATTATACAACCTCACTATCATGGTATATGTATGGTATGCATGAATATTATTTACATATAAGAAACTGCCATTTGATAATCAACTGAGTGTTTCTCCTGATAAAATTTACAGTAATGTGTACTTGAAACCTTACCTGACGTAAGGGTGTGGCTTGAAGGGGGGGGGGGTTGCGGCCAAGGGTTATTTGACCCCCCGTTTGTTACGAAAGCGTGATAAAAGGTATAGTAAAGCTTTGCGCTTAGCCTCGATTTAAAACAGAGGCTTTATGCATCTCGGATAATGTTCATCTGAAATCTGCCGATAAATACTTCGTCTTTATCTGTATATCAATTATCTACGTCTGCAGTGTATAAAAGTGCGCTGGTTGGAGATAATTTCTTATGGAGTTGATATTTTGCGCTTAGGATCTTTCGAGTCGCTGGTGCGACGTTTCTTGAACTTGGATGCCGTTGCTCTAATCTGAAAAATAAATGTTAAGGCTCTGGTGAGAACAGTAATGAGTACCACAAAGACTAAAAGAAAGCTTAAATCAAAACCAGTGTTTTTTCTTTTATTGTGCTGTCTGAAGGAGGGGTGTCTCTGGACAATATGAAAGTAAATGTAGTTATCTAGTCCCGTACCCAGACCTTCCAAGGCTAAGCGGTTCATATGGTAGGATCTGGGTACGATATCATTTTTTTTTTAATAGCACTGTTCCAAACATCATTTTTATAGGAAGTGTCTTTCCCCTTAATTCTTACCCGTAAGTAGTCACAACTTACCTGTTTAAGATGTTCTGCATTACAGAAGGACCTTTTCGAAAGATTGATCTGCTCAGCCTTTAAAAAAAAAACAAACAAAAAAAACCAAACACGTTGACTCAAAGTTGATCGTAGTTGTGTTATTTAGTTCATTTGGTTGTTAAAAGCTCGGATCTCAAGTTTCCAGTCAAGTACCATTTAATTTTTTGATGTAGATTTAGTCTTTGAATCTTAATCAAAACAAAGTTCGTAAGACTTTAAAGCGATGTTCTGGAAGACAATTGGCCTTTGTATTGATAAATTCATATCGTTTTAAAGTATATGCCAAAAGATCAAGCAGCATCGCGCAAAAGAAATTGCATTTCAGTTTTAATTTAGGTTTACAATTATTCGATTACCGTTTGTTGTCAGCGGACTTTATGCAGTAACTTTTTGTTAAAATTTTTATAACAGTTTTTAAAGTTAAGTCGTATTCAAGTGTTAATTTGAGCTACCTTAGTCATCTGTACTGGTTTTTCATTAGCTTCTACGGACTCTCCCGTATCAGGCTGAAGAGAGAAGCAATGTTAGCGCAATAATATTTCGAAAGCAATTGCCCAATATTAGCCATTAGCATTAAAACCAAATGCAGTTGGGTGAGTTAGTAACTGTCACAGGTTTTGAACTGTTAAAACAGGTGAGCAGCTCAGAGACACCTCGGAAACATTACTGGAATATTGTAACAGCAAAAAAGAGTACGAAGAAAATAATCAAAATGTTAAAAAATCCAATGAAGATTGTACCATATCAGAGAAGAGCTAGCTTCTTGCACATTTTACGTTTAATGTTAGCTGTCTGGTTATCTTTATTGCTTTAAACATTATGTCCCAAAAAATCACAAGGACAGAAGGAAAACAAACTACTCCAAAACACACTGTGAAAAGGAAAGATGACTGGACGTGCGACCTTCTTTTAGTGATATCAAAGCTCATTAGTATTACCACACGGAAATGAGAAATTACAGGCACACTGAAGTGTGACAAACTTCACCAAAGAAGCGCACATTATGGGAAATATGATTTTATGGATTTTAGGTTTCGTATTCTTTAACATACATTTTTAGATGTCAGGATTAAAAATAACTCCCAACGTTCAGTGGGAGACTGGTAACTGACCTCCGTGAGAGTCTCGTCCAATTATAATGCGCGACATTACTTACCTTCCAAAAATTCTTGAAAATCTCCAAGAAGTTCCCCCAGATACCGAAAAATAGAGGCGGAGTAACCTGAAAAACAAAAAAAAATGAAGCAAAAACACTATTAAGACACATTAAAGAGGTATGTCATGGTTTGTTCGTCTTGAAAAACTTAGCCCACATTTCAACAAGTTTGTCATTCAAAAGCTGTCTAATTTTTCTTAATCTTTTGCCATCCTCTGTTTGCTTCATATCATTGTTGCCTCTTTTGTGTTTGCCCTTCTCATCGAGTGAATATTTTGAGGTATGACTCACGAATCACGATGGAGGTAAATAATAACAACAACGTAGAAAACAATTAAAACAAAAGGCAGATTTACCTCTTCTCCTTCTCCGGTGTACTCAAAATAATCAACAACTTCCTTGAAATCTTCCAAGGTGGCTTGAAGCTTGTTTTGTATACGTTCAAGTTCTTTTTCGCCTGGTTGTTAGATTAGAGATTTTAGTCATAAATGCCTGACTTATCCAAATGAGTGAGATTTCATTGAAACCTGACATCAGGTAAAAAGAAGTTTTCGTCAGCGTTACCACCAACTTAGAGTTATCAGTCAGATACGTATGACTGATATGATCTCATCATTATTGCCTGGGGGGGGGGGGGGGGGAGGTCAGAGGATCTTTGGGGAATGACATGGTTTTCAGGGGAGACGGGAAGGGGATCAGTCATTGCCAACAGAGTATAGATGGGTATAGATGGAGGCTATAGAAAATTAACTGCCAATTAGGAAGGGGGGGAAGGGGAATTAGGAAAATAATTAAGAAAATTATAGAACCCTGTGAGAAGATCGGGTAAATTTACCCTGACACAACCAAAATCTTCCGACCCCCCTTCAGGCGATCAATAATGACCGGTTCTAAAAAAAGACATTTTACTGACGTCGTTAAATCTATTTTAGTTTCTATTCTTACCGGTGTGAAGATATTCTTTGACAAAACTTTCAAACGGCTCGCGGTGCACATTATTGCCACCTCCAAGTACCATCTCAGACTGCAAACAAAAAAATCTCCTTAGAAACCGTCATAAGGTTTTGGAGTAAATCCTAAGTTCGTCTATCCGTGATAATATCACTGTAATTTAAAGGTTATGGATTGAAAAAATGGAAGAAAATAACCAAATGGACGAACCTCTTAATTCAGGGTGATCAGCATCTAGTTTTTCCCAACTGTATTTACCCACTGGGTCAGATGCTAAGGTCATGGGAATAGTAGAAATGATCGCAAACTCATGAAGCTCTCGATTGTGAAACAAATTGTCCTTTTCAGTACCATGGGAAATGTATATAGAGAGCAGTACGGAGAACTTGCATACTGATGTCAGGATGTAAAGAGTTAAGGAATTCGTGTTAAGAAGTTGCATAAGAGAGTCAGATGCAATCATAGGGATAGGCATCATAAAAGACTAAAGAAAAAAGCCGTATGTAGAAACGCTTGCAATCTGGCACCAGTCAAACAATTCCTGGAAAGTACCGGGGACGATCCTCCCAGTTAATTTTGTAGCTTTAATTACTTTTGCGTACAGCTTTGATTTCAAGTTTATAATAGTGATGCAATGTTCGACACAACAAATTCATTTACGAATTAATAGCTACGAACTTAAGATAAATTTAGTATGAGTTACTTACTTTGGCTTTACAGGTTGCTAGAGATATCTTAGCTTCTGCAAGTTCTAAGAAAAAGCGAAAAGAAATGATAAGAACTCGCCTGGATTTTCTGTAGTTTTAAATGAAAGCTACTGAAAGAACAATGTGTTACCTGATTTGATATCCTTAAACGAAACCTGAGGAAGCGAAAGAGAAATTTTTAGAGATAAAGAAACTTTCCATCACTGAGTTAGTTCGTACTTTGAATTTCCTAGTCTGCAAAGTTCTAGTTTGGACCTCGATCTCAAACAAACCAGGAAATTGAAGAGTCAGGTCCATATATTATACTTTTTTAGAGTGCATAGTATTCAACTTTTACAGCGGTGTCTTTTCTTAAACCAGGAGATAAAATGGACGGGGGAAAAGTGTGTGAAGACCTGAAGAGTAGAATACAATCGAAAAGCATGTATCTTGGCGCAGAAACTGGGTTAAAACGCTTGCAAATTTACAAATCAGCTGCTTCCATCATCAACAACGACCCAATTTACCTGAGCAGCAGCGAGGATGGCGTAGGGGTCTGGTAGAGTATAATCCCCTGTCTCGCCGCCGTGTTTCTTGTCGCAGTAAAGTTGAGCGATGTATTTCATAAGATTT
This sequence comes from Pocillopora verrucosa, assembly GCF_036669915.1. Classification (NCBI taxonomy): domain Eukaryota; kingdom Metazoa; phylum Cnidaria; class Anthozoa; order Scleractinia; family Pocilloporidae; genus Pocillopora; species Pocillopora verrucosa. The sequence continues at coordinate 19,410,026 of NC_089314.1, forward strand.
GTTCCATTGTCCTAAAAAAAAACCGAATACAGTCAGTCATCCCCGTATAAAATTGCCATTAAGCATTTTGTGAGCTGGTTTGACGTCTTAGGATGTGAGGCAGAGGAATCAAAACGTTGAGATGATCTTCGTGCAATCTTAACATTGAAAAATGTTTTGGGGAATCCTTAAGTCGTAAAGGAGTGAAGATATAATGGGTGAAACTTTCTCAATTGCATTTATTGAAATTCTCACACGTCTTAGAACTCATACTTCGGTTCTGTCTGTTATAATTTCTTGATTGAATTGGTATTTAGTTAGGACATGATTAGGTGAAAAAAAGACATTATTTTCAATACAACTATTTGTCACAACTCATGTCCTTTCACCTGTGTTTTGACATCTTTGATTTTGTTCAGCACACTCAATTGGAATCCATCTGCCTGTCCTCTGTTCGTTCCGCCATTCATGAAGTTTCCCAGAGTCAGGATTAAGGACAGAACGAATGAGATGTCTTCACTGAAACCAATGACAAGGTGCGTCGTTAGAAGGAAAAAAAAGTTGGGAAAAATGAGAAATGTCATGAAGGTGACTTGCACATAAAATTACCGTTTTAAGGCTAACAGAATATAACCCGTTACTGGCTCACTCGTTCATTTGCCGCCGGTGTTAAAACAATGTAACGTATTCTGAGGGCGGGACTTACTTTGTACGTAGTGAACTGCTGGCCTCGCAAATTGCAGATAATCTTCTATCTAATAAAAGGGAAATGCATATATTGTCAGTACATACATGTTTTTATACGCCCTTCATAAAGATCAAATCTTTCAAGAAATAAGCTCACCAATGGCAGTTAAGGTCTCTGTAAATTTATTCCTGTACAACCAGCATTCGAGGCGCTCTGCAAAGTGGTCCATCTTATGTATTTGAGACAAGAATTCTTCTGGTTTGTCGAGGGGAACTAAAACAAAAAACAAAAAAACGCATATGAAAAAGGCAATTTAATCTCTGAAATACAAATGCTACCTTAGAGACAGTTATCGGTTCAAGTTAAGAAATTGCTTTTTCGTCAAAATGGAAAACATTGTCAAAATGTATCGCTGAAGAAAAGCTTACTGTTTGGATTCTCTTGCTGATATTTTGTGATCAGCTCGATTTCTTCAGCCTTGGGGCGAATGTCATACAACGCTTTTAGTCTGTGAACAGAAAAAAAGGATAAGTATATCAGAGTACAACACCGTCAATGTAAAAGTTCACGTTATGAAACGCCTCGGTTCAAAAAATTGTCACCTTGAGTCTAAAACTGAGACGCTAGGCATGGGGTGTGATTTAATGGCTGGTGTGGCAGCCAGGGGTGAAGTGTTAGAGTGGAGATTATCATTAGAGAAAGCCAGGTTACCAACATTGTATAACAGGAGACTACAAGGCATGTGTATTTTAATGTATAAGGTTAAACATAATTTGTGCTCCTGGACTATTTGTAACATGTTTTTCACCAAAGCCACACTTACAGTTTACGGCAGAGAGATGCGGAAAAAATTCAATTCGATATCTAGGCCTAAGACTCTAGAGCAAGTTATCACATAAAGTAAGATCGGCCACCAGTCTCAAGCAGTTCAAGACCCAGATACGCAGGCTTGATTTCAGAAACACCTCAGATGGATGTAGAGGCTGCAATCTTTGCAATACATAATTTTTATTTTTCTTAACGGATTTTTCTGTATATCATTTGTAAATTTCATTCAGAATTATGTTATTTATTATCTGTTTCTTTTTCGATTTTTTATTCATTTTAGATAGTTCTATTTAGGTGTCCCCTATTAGCGTTGGGGATTCCTCACTGCTAGATGTAATTGACACAGTAATAAAGTCATTATTATTATTATAATTAGTTACGAAGAGTGCGAGTTTAGTGTTTATTTTGAATGTAAAGATTTGAAACAACAGAAAAAGCGTGGAATATTAGCCTTACCCATCCATGTCGATGACAGAGGTGTCCATTTTGTACACTGCTTCTTTAATGTCCTCCAACTGACAGCTCAGGCTGCTCATGATGATACCAATCGTCTGTGATCGGCCATTATCAAGTAGCTTGGCGGCCTAGGCACAAAAATCTTAGATAAGACACGTGTAACTAAACATACACGTTACAACCAAAAGACAATCAAACTAAGAGACTCCATCGGACAAATTGGCCTTTTCACAGAAAGAGCCTCACTCAGGTTATTTCAGACTTTGCGTATCTCGTGGTCATTTTAGACGTGACTAGCGCGTTGCTTGAATGTTTTGGCATAAAAATGGAATATCCTCGTTCTAATGATAGCGAACGCATTTTTTCTTTCCGATTTGGGGATGTGCTTGTAATAAATGGTCGGCTACTTTGACCTGATTTAAATAAAGATATTTGCAGAATTGATTAAGTTAACGTTGTTGAAGTGAGTTGGGAACCACTTACTTGCTGTCCTTTAGAGTGTGCAAAATGGCTGTCGTCTTTGAGAGAGATCCGTCGTGGATCACCTTTGGATATCTTGCTGACTTTACGCCCAAATAACCTACAAGATAAAAAAAGATTAGCATTTTCCATAGGATTATACCTGATAAACCGTTGTTAATTGTACTCGTATTTTTATCCTTGCCACTGATTAAAAGTTTGGATTCAGAGACGTTTCTAAATCACCTACTTTTGGAATTCTTTTCTATTGAAGTCCATCTCTTTTACATGTTTCCAAATATTTTTCTTGGATTTATTGTTGTTCACGTCACCAGCGTCTTGTTCATCTAGAAGAAAAGAAAAAGCAAAACATGAACAAGGAGGTCGTGGTTGGCATCATAACAAGTTGATTTGGTCTGATCTTGGTAATAAGTAACTTTTATAGGGTCTTGCGAATTGCAGTTTTTTTCTCATCCTCCAAGTTGTACAAGACTTGCTCAAACTCGCAAATTTAAATGGAAATAAAAACCTGTTTGCCGATCAATTGTTTATTTCTTTATTGCAGAACTGTGGTAATATCACGACACTCTTAAAAACCAACCTGATATCAAAATCCTTGTCCAAAACAGAGGTTTCATTTCCACGTCAGGTTTGACGACAGCTTTCTTCGGCTTGACCCCCCCTGCTAGCCTACGGCCTCCAGGTCCTATTGGAGGAGGTGGAGGGGGTGGAAAAGCGCCAGGAACAGGGGGAGGTGGTGGGGGAGGACTTGCAGACCCAGGGGCTGGGGGTGGAGGTGGTGGTGGTGGTGGGGCGGGGGCGGATATACTGGACATTGAACTGGACCTGGATAGGTCAGAGGAAGCCTCGCTTTCCATTGTACCCTCAGAAGGCGTCATGTCTTTCGCTTGTTCAAAGTCTTGCTTCATTTCGTTTATTTTCTCTTGGTATTTTGATATCTCCAGTTGGTGCTCAGCTTTGATTCGCTCAATTTCTTTCCTCAGAAAGTCAACAGTTTCTTTTTCTTTTGGTGCTTGAGAATCAGTTCCTGTAGAAGGCAACTGCTTGGTTGGAAGACTCTCAATTTTTTCCTCATCATGGAAGCCATTTACCATTTTGATGGGCGAGATTTTTCGGACCCTTGAGGTAGCAGTTTCTCCAGCACCTTTTGGAGTTATAAAAGGCGATGTCTTTATGGATGGGGTAGTTACATCAACGTTCTCAGTCTTAGTTTTGTCATCAGTTGTTGTCTCTTGAGGGGACATGTGTGCATTCTTCCTTCCCTGAACAATTATTGGAGCTTTAGCCACGAACATCTGTGTGGCGGCTTTCACTTCTTGAGCTTTTTCTTCTTGGACGGCTCTTTTGATGGGGATAATCCCACCATTTTGGTGCTCAGTGGATTTTATGTCATCATTCACAGAACCGGTTTGAATTTTTTGAACTTGCGGAGCCCTATGCATGGTTACCAAACCAGTTTGAACCTGTTGAACTTGTGGAGCCTTGTAAATGGTGCGCGGAAGGGAAGAATGTTTGGTTTGCAGTTTGAAATTTTCTAGTTTATGTTGATCATTGCTGTTGTTTTTTTCACCGTTTCCTGAATTAGCATTTTCACTGTTGTCTGCTTTCTTTTCTTTCTCGTCTTCCCACCTATCATCCTCAACATTTTGGGAGCTAAACGCTTGATCCCTTTCAAGGAGGGCAGCTAATCCTCTGGAGAGCGATTTTGTGGCATTCACCTTCTTCTCCTCATTTGCCCCTTCAGAAGTTGCATTTTTCGCCACGCGTGAAGCTGTGTTGATTTCCATTCGTCTGGACGGCAACGTTCCTGGTCGATTTCCCGTTTTTTTCAAATTAGGTGTTACCCATGCGGGCTTCGCTTCATCTTGGGGCGTTTTGGTGAGGCGCTGTGGAGAAGAAATGGTTGCTCGTTTGGTGAACTTTTCTTTCGGGAAAAAACTCTTACTTCTTCAAATTAAACTGTCAACAGTTAAGCTGAATTTTTGGTAAATGATGATTCTATTCCCGCCATGCGTTTCTATGACAGTATCACATGCTCCTCTACTTAAACATTGTGACATCCTATTAATACGACTGAACTCAGCTATACTCAAGGCATTGTACACTTGAAAACATTCCAAGTGTTTCTGGAGTCCTTCTTGGTTTAAACAATGTATTTTCGGTGAGAATCCAATTGATGTCATCAGCAAAAGCGGTTTATCCCAAGAATCCCCTTTCAGCGTTTGGCGGACGCTTTGAAGTCCACCGAAAATTACCGAAGCTCGATCCTTCTTAAAAAAAAAAAAAACTTTTGTAATTCTGACCAAACTCTCTAGTTCTGAATTAAGCAAGAGAGAAGATAAAAACACGGAAATAGAAAACACATCAAGTTTTAAATGTAAGCAAAAAGAAAGAAAGATCTTCAATCAAAATTCATCTCTTTATTTCTCAATTGTCACTGATACTGAAATGAAAATGGAAGAAAATTTTAATAAATAAACGATGTCTATAAACTACAATTGTAACTCATACCTGTGTTCTTAAATTAGCAGTAGTCGCCATGTTGCTCGGCGTCTGTGAAGTTTCACTCCAATAAAATAACTGTGAACCGTCCTCGTAAAGTCGAGATCTGCCAATGCTTTTAATGATTCCTTCTTTGAGGACGCTCTGAAGAAGCTCTGTCGCTTTTTCTCGAGTTGGAAACCTTTTTGGTGATTTTTCTGTCAATTTGTCAACTAAGAGTGATCCTTCAAACACTTTCTCGTAGGTTTTTCCTCCCCACGTCTTGGTGAAAACCTTAAGCAAAGAATCTTAAATGTAAATTTCTTAAATGATTCATTTTGCGGCGGAAAAAACTATGTTAGCCCGAAATTTCATAATTCTAATAATAAACTATTAACTTAATAAACTATTTTTTAAATAGGTTTAAGAAAACAGGCCTTTGGTTAACTTGTAAATCTTTTGAATTTAAGAAAAGTTTTGAATCGGTACCCGTTGGAATTAAAAAAATTGCAAATGTTCTTTAATTTCTCTTAAGGTTGCGCACAATCAAGACTTGTATGTAAGATTAACCGATAAGTGACTATTTCTAACGCAATAGTGCTGCACCTCATTGCTAGTATTTTTATCGCAGCGCTAGAAAGCTTCATCTCCTGAATAGCGGCTTTGTATTTGTTGTCGTTGTTGTTATTGTTGTCATGTTTGCCGAACTACAATACATTTGGTTCCTTTGAGCCATGCAACATCAATTACACCATAAATAAGAATAATTAGTCAAGAATTAGATCGACAGCGACAACGGTAACTAAAATAAAGACGGAAACTAATTGTATTGCATAGATACTTGGTATACTTTTTACAGCTAAGGGACATTTCGTGTCAATTATTTGGCCTACGTAAATCCGCTTAAATAATGGCGCTCTGGTAATCGACCATAACCACATTTTGTAGTAAATTTTGTAAGAATTTGATGCAAAACGTTGTACAATTACGGAAGCTTACGATGGTAATAATATTCGTGGAAAAATTAACACACTTCTGGATGGCTGAAAACGAGTGCATTCTCATGCAACACGATTGCAACTACAAATAGTATGCATGCACTGTCAAAATTTCTCCTGTCTTGACTTTCTGTAATGCATTTTTCATGTAATTATTAATACAGGCTCATGCAATTATGTTGTATTTAAAAAATTTACTCGCGCTTATTAAAACCAAATTGCACTCGAAATCGTGTTATTGCCATTACTACATGTGAGGAACCAAGTTATGTTCAGGATAGGATAAGTTTTAATCAGCTTGGTAGGTAAGTACAAAGCTGCATAACGAGATAAACATAATAAAGAGATAAACAAAATAACAAGGAATAAAAAATTCTAGCTTTTTGCTCCCTTGCGCCAATTTTTCTTCTCGGGCGGGATTAAACACATCTTGTGTTTGGTGATAATAGTAAAACAATATGTGGTTCTGAGTGATATTTTTTGAGTGTTATTATTTACACTAGCTAAAAGTTTCTTTGTTTATCTCATGGTACGCCTACTTATTGAAAATAATCACAGCTGTTAGGGAAGAACCACTTAAAATTGATACAATTCTTAAATTTGATTCGAGCACTTGTCCGAAAAGTGGATGCTTTTGAAATGGTTTACATATCACCGGCATAAAATTCTGAAGAGCTGGGACTTTGGGCACCATTACAATCGGAACTCATATAATAAACAAAGACTCAACCTTTTTTAAACTATCCTCTCAAAGCGCTGTCTGTGAATTTTAAGAGAGTCAAGAAAAAAATATCCAACATAAAAACGAAACAATGTGGTTGGTCTGTTTGAAGCAGCTATGACCAAAGCGTAGCGGATTTCCGCTGTCTGTCGTAAAGCTTCCATTTTATCGAGACATGATATACAATGATGCACTGAACTAGCTGATAAAGAGGCCGACAGTTTGGTTAAATGTACGGAAATCTACAACATCTAACAGTAAAACTGGAAATTCCTTAAGAGGAATGCGCAGCTACGTTTTTTTTTTTTTTTTTTTTTTTCAAATTCTTATAACATTCTTACGAATAAAATTTTATAAGCGCTATAGGCGAGTAAATTATGGAATTCTTTGTAAACAAAAAAACCACTTATTCCCAACAGGTCCTCCACCTTTAGTTATCCCGTGTATATTGGTTATCCCAAGCCTATGGATGCTTTCCTGACCTAATCAACATCATCATAGGCCTAAATGACATATTTGAAATTTATTACGATTTGTATTCTGTAAGGTGTATTTAACTACAAGAACTGACATCATTACTTATCTCGGGATTTCTCTCCAAAATCTCTCAAAGCCAATTTTGCGAACTGATGATCATATAAATCTCGGTTGGCTCGTGATTTCAGAGAATTTGGTTTTACTTAAAGGCAAGAATTCCAAGTAAATTACTTTCTTCCTTCTCGTCTGTTAAGCAGTATCTAAATGATAACAAGATTTCTCATTTCGATCACTGCTTGAAGTACTCTGGTTAATTCGTTTTCCTACCAAAACATGACATGAAATTGAAAATCTGAATAACATGACAATTGCACTGTCGTTTGGAGCTAAAAAGAAGCTTAAATGAGCGAGACATCATATATGCCAAACAAAGAAACATAATTTAAACTTTAGTGTGAGTAAACATAGGATTAGAAAACTAATCCTTTCTAAGTTCGTGTGATTTTCGCCTTAATTCGACCTCCAGTCTCTGCTTCGAGATTTACTGGTGGGAAGAACTCTGCATTATTTCGTGTCGAACTTAGTTTGACGTAGGAAACCCTTTGAAATCTGGCTGACACCGTGTCATCTGCGTGGTTTCGTTCGAAGGAAGTTGCATGTTTACGTTCAGCTAAGCAGTTTCAAAACTGGAAACTAAAAACGCGGTATGAATGTGGGCAAATAAATCAGATATCAGAAACGAGCACTCGCGAACATTAGCGTAGATAATAGGAGGCAATAAAAACAGCAGTTGTCACTAATGAGGTTGTTGTCAATTACAGATAAGAGACTTTTCAACATGTACACCGGTCTAACAAAAGAAGAAGAACAAGATGAAAAAAACTCAACTCAACAGACCTACTTGTTCACTGCCATTAGGCTTATCATACATTTACATAATCTGCCGGACAAAGCACCTTGCAAAAAAAAAAATCTTGATGAAGATTGAAACAGGACGATTTGTTGGGAGGAAATATCGCGGTTTCATGAGTCAAAAAAAAAAAAAGAAAACTTAACAAAATGCAAGATGTTTTTGCTATCTTCTCCCTCTTGGCCTCAATAAACTCAGGCTAATTGCAGATTGTCATCGATGGGGTGAGAAATATCTTAGAATTAGAGTGGATATCTTAAGAATTCAATGTTACAGCGGTTGGTTGTTGATCGGTTTAATAACATTGAAATAAAAATAGAATCGAATATTACGCCAATTAGGTGGTGTAGACAAATACAGGAAGTCACATTTATCGTAGGAACACGCGATCTTTGAACACGGCTACGAAAGTGCAACCAAACCTGCGTTACATTTTGGCAAAAAATTAAAGACTGTCTGGTATTCTGTTAACTCATATCTAACATAATTCAAATGAGTGAGATGGAATAAGGTACTAACCCATAGAGAACTTCTTAAGAAGGCCGTGACTCAATAGGTGCTCATTTAGTTTTAAGAGAAGTGATAGAGTTCAAAGCTTGGTGATGTAAAAACTTAAAGAACAAACAAAGGATAACGTTGGATAATTAAAAAAGAAAAGTATGCAAAGCTTTCATTTAAACAACAAACCTCCGTTACTGCATCAAAATTCCACGACGTAACTAATGGAGTGGCTTTCAATGCAAAAGCCGCAAGGATAAATAATATTACATCGAAACAGTTGTATATTGAAATACCTTATATTGTCCCCTGTAAATCTGTTCCACTACACTGAAGTCCTTTGAGATGAATTGCTTTGTTAAACATGGAACGCAGAAGCGCTTCGAATAGTAGTTGCCGTGTGCACCGTACGTGTGCTAGATATGAAATACTTGTACTTTCATCGACAGTTGAAGGAGGAGTTGATACTTGTACCCCGATTACATGACGTGACCTTTTTTACGTAGATCCTTCTTAAAATTCCTAATCTTAAGCTCTATTTCAAAACAAAAACACACTTCTAACTGCCCTCATTTCCTCTCAAGTCACGGCTAATTTTTATCTTCGCCGCAAAAGTAAACAAGAGTTCCCTTATTTAGTTCGTGTTTATTGATTAGACGCCAGACTGATGTGCAAGCCAACTGAAGTACATTATCAACTTGATTAATTGAAAACAATATTCAGAAGTCAAGATACATTTTTTTGTCTGTTTGACAAAATAAGCTATTACCAGACATTTAGGAGCGCTCAACACGGATTACGTGTGAAACAGTATTATTAGTAGATGGCGGTGATATTTTTGATAGGGCCGGAAAAAAACTACCCAAATAGTTGAAATTCATAAAATTCTTAAACTCGTCAACTAAAAAGGTCATGTTCGAGTACACACAGCACTGAGCGACAGGCGTGGGCGTCTTCTGAAAATAAAACTCAATTGTGCAATATTGAAACATGAATGAAGCATTGAAACTTGTTCTGAAACAACTTGAGTGGAAATCTCTTGGCCAAACTGGTTGAATTTTTACAACAGACCACTGCAATGATTGTTAATGTCGCGCGCAACATTCACAAGAAAACTCAGACAGAAAATTAAGATTACACAAGCTTAAGTTTTTTCACTAAGGTTTACGTATTTTTGATAACGGTTAACAGTAAAACAAACCACTTGAGTATCAGGTAAGTTCTATTTCAAGCGCTGTTCTGAACAGATAAAGTAGTTGTAAATGAACAACTTAGAAAATGCAGAATATGGCAAGGACCAACCGTGGACAATCAAATAAGACGTTGAACTGCGTGGTTAGCTGTTATCAAATCTCAAAGACATTGTTTTTACGTAGAGGAACACCGGAGGAAATATGTGGGGAGACACTCACTTCGTCACATCTGCCACATCAAACAGAATTATCTATAGAAAGCACGTTAGTTTCGGAAGGATAGGATGAGCGAGAGCTGCAGAGAAACCACAGACAGGCACGTTGGTCTGCACGCACTTAATCAGGTAAAGAAAAGCTGTGTTGAAGGCAAATAAACGGCGTGTTCTTTAAAGGCATTTTTGTTGAGAATTCGTCACGAATCAAATCCGTTATGGCGGTAAGCTGTTAATTCCTGTAAAAGTTAATATCTCAGTGCTGCTTTCTTGTTAAGGGAGAATTGGAGAGCAAACTGGCTATAAACTGAAAGAAGACAACGAAGGGTCATGTTCAAATAACAAAGTTTGCCATGTATCCTAAGAATGTCTATAACAATGTTTCAAAATGTCGCAACTAAACCTCGGTACTACGTAAATATGATAATTTTTTTTAATTTTAATTTCTCACTTAATCTGGTTCACTCAGCCGAAGGTGTGCTGTGACGAAAAAAAATTCATCTTACCTGAGTGCACAGTCCAGCGCCTTAATTGGCCTGGATGGTGTTCTCCTCCTAAATTTTTTAAAGTGATTTCGCTCTGCATCAAGTTAGTAAATGATAAAACTTAAGCCAAGTTGGAGAACAACTGGTTTAAAAAAGAAAAATGAATAAAGAGAATCCGGTATAAAAACAGCATGTGACATTCTTGATAATCACTAGAGACAAAAGAACGGTGTACTTTAAAGGTGACATATCACATTTCGATTCTTGGTTTATAATCTTAAGCTCCCTAAGTGGATTCTAATCTTCCATAAGCCATAATCTCCACCTTACTGAGTGGATTATCCTTCATGTTAAATGCACCACAAGATTGATGAATATTTTTTCAGCCGTTGCCTTGAAATGTGGGCAGCAGACTAATGTAAAGATTACTGTTTCATATCGATGACGTAAATTTTCTGTAAACAGGAAATATCATCAATTTTTGGCATGATTGAACGAGAGCGTTACACAGATCCCTCTATTTTGAATTATCATCCTGCCAAAGAAAAAGTCATTGCTCATTCAGATCCATTATATTTGAGCCCGGTATGCATTTAATTGCATTGTTTGATGTGAGCTAAAGATTGGGAGGGTGTCAACAGAAGTATCAGACGGTAGCACCATTCTCGTCTCACTCGAGGCTGAGAAGGATTGACTTCGTAAAGTTCAGCTTTACCTTATCAGTTTGGTTTGGCTATCTCTTTTCTCTTCGATTCATTTGCCCGATTTTAAGGTGGCTGCAATTCTACTTGATTAGGATAAAAAAGGTACAACACCTGGCCTTTCTATACACTTACACCTCAGCTAACTGACAAAGGCAGTAAACCATGTCTCACTCCCACACCTGACCAAAAGTATCTTTCTCCTTGAGTTATCAAAAGAAGGACATCAAATAGGAGATTTTCCTTATCTATCCACAAATTCTCAGGGCTAGAGTTGTAAGAGATATATCAGTGCAGAAAGCTTAAATTTACTTAGCTAAGTAAAATTGTTATCCCTAGACCCACTAAACCACTTTACTCAGAGGAGAACTTAAATTTGTTTTAATAGATTCCTGGGGCAAAGTTTTTGTTATTACTATCGTTCGAGCATTCTGAATACTTCAGTAAAACATAGCAGGTTCCATTGAGAATTTTCTATTCGTTTTCTATTTCTGTCCTTTGGATGCAGTTTAATGATGTTGACTTAGTAGGGGGTACTTTGATCGGACGTCAGACCTCGGGAGAGGGCAGCTGATTTGTTTTCAAACAAAGTTTCAATTACAAATCTCAGTTACCTAAGGCAATTAGCCATCCCTTCTCAAAGTGAGCTTTTGGAAGAAATGAAATCTCCTTATCTAATTCGGTAAGAAAACAAATGCTGCCTTGCAGCAAAAAGTTATATTTACCCTAGGAAGAATGCTTCTTATAGACACACGGTCACGCAATAGTTTCGTGACAAGCGCACTTCAGCAATCCGTGACAAGTAACTGTCCTAATACAGCAAACATTTCTATACAGAAATAAATGCTCTATTCACTGAATTTTTGCGTGTTTAAGATCGCAAGGACACTCTGCTAGTATTTTAAATGAAACTGAAGTCATATGGAGCTCCTCTGTAAACTATAAGGTAATTTTAAAAGTCCGCTTTAAAAAAGCAATGTCAACTGAACAAAGAGTTCTCCAGCGGGGTTTCTTCATATTATCAAAGTGTCCCCGAACTGGTCTCTATTAATTCCAGCAACGCTTACGTTAAGTCTTAAACAAACTATACTTTAGATAAGCCTAAAAAAAAGAAAGGCTTTGCGCCCAAGGCTAAAATCTTAGATCATTTACAGAGCAACGAGAAATATTTTCTCGAGTTCTCCATCAATCACAAACCGAAAATTATTCAGGAAAGGCGCTCGCAGTGGAGATTGTTTCTCGGGAAAGGTCGGCAGGTGTTTCAGTCGTAGTCGAAAAAAGCATACCTGTCATTTCACCTACAAAGTTTATCGTTCAGAAACTTGGGTTAAAAAACTATGTTTTTCTCACCTTGGTTGAATCGAATGCACTCCGCAACACCTCAGCATCCTCCGCTCCCAGAATGCTATCAAGCTGGCTTTGCATGTGAGCGGGAGTTATGTGTAAAACACAGAGATTCTAGAAAAATCGTCAAGTCATGAAAACTATTCAGTGTAGTTATTTATGGCCCGGGGACATTGAAGAGGTCAAAAAGCTGTGTTTTGTCTCTTCTGCATTCGATCTTGAAATATTTCTCACAATAATTGATCGATCGATAAACGATTGACCTTGACTAGCCGCCGTTCGCATTGCCGCTTAACGTTCAAATTGTCCAAGAAGAAATTATGAAACATCTGTTGTAGGTACCCTAATTAGCACTTGTTTTATTGGTGGACTCCACGAAGTCCAACTGAGATTTTTTTTGTTTGAATGAAACTGGCTATATTTTGGAAAAACAATTGGGAGACATATAATTAGATATGCAATTTGATACAAGGGTTTGCAGTTGCTCAAGTAAGATTAAAACATGTACCCTTAAACTTCTAAGGATCTATAAATGTTCAATAAAATATGTTAAGAATTAAGATATACATGGCTTTAAAATCGAACGCACCGAAAATAGCTTCCGCTTTTTGCTTACGATTAGTTCATCACTGGCATGGAAATTTTCAGGTTTCATTTCGTAATTTCGTTCAACTTTTCTGAGACTGATTCGTATCTGATATAAATCTCTCGGTAATGAATTTTGCTCCTTGTTGCCTTGTAAAGCCATCGCATAGCGAAAACAGTTTTGAGACTGCAAATGAATTAAGAAGTTTCAATATTTGAAATTCCTGACGCTATTCAGTATCTAGATTTCATTGATACACTTTGCTGGGTTTTCTCTTGAAGTGAAAACAAAGTACGCTTAATCTTGTATTTTGGCGCTCAATCATTCCACACGAATATTAATGCTAGCGAGTCACATGAAGGTGACGAAAAGCTGAACGAAACTGTGATTAATTTAACTGTGTAGAAAGTTCTTGTAATAACTTCCTCCGAGGCCACGAGGCTACAAAGGATGACAAACCACACACTAAGGCTTCTCCATTACTTCCTCGATGAAAAACACAAGGGATAATCAAAAACGTTTGCTTTAATTTGAGCCGGAAAAACTTTATTTCTAATTCTTAACTGCCCACATACACATTTAATATGTTGCTTTATAACGTAGAGGAATGACGAGCAGTCAGTGATGCCTGCATCATTTGGAAGCCCCTAATTATAAAGTTGTTCGCAAGAAAAAAACAACTGAAAAATATTTGTAAACGAATTTAAACCACAAATTGAAGTTTGACATGGACGAACATATAACTTCAAGGCCAATTTTATGATTTTACATGATTTTAAACAAAAGATATCACAATGAAATCAAATAATTGATAGGAGGAATCCTCATTTCCTATAAAGGACACGCCACGTGATTTTCCAGCATGTTCTTTCACATAGGCATCATTTTTCTTGCACTGCTATTAGGATACTTGTCGAAGATTCGACTCTGATAGGAATTTAGTTTTGTAAAACCTGGCTTACATGACAGGCAAATAGCTTTCTTGCCACTGCCCTAGTTGAATATAACAAGGTAATTAATTATTATTAACTGAGTTGCTAACGTAAATTGGCCACCGTAATTAGAGTTTCAAAGCTGACGTTTCGCGTGTTAGCCCTTCTTTAGAACAAAGGGCTCACAACTCCGACGTCGAAACGTCAGCTTTAAAACAAAACTCTTTGCATTGGCCAATTCACGTTCTCAACTCAGTCGATAATACTTTATGACCTTGTTATACTCTCCCATCGACGCAGCACCACACTTCCTTCAGAAGCTTACGCCCTTAAATTAGATAAATAACAACAGCTTTCGTCTAAATGACGAAATTCTTTAGCCTAGTGTTCGAAGTAAATATAGGAATCATCCATCCGTTAATTCGGTGCTATCTGGGTGATTCTAAATTCCTCCCTCTTGAAATACACAAATCTGTATAAATGCTAAATCTAATTCCATCTAAACCTACTCTTTATCACTTTTCATAATAAATCTTATTTATTTATCTTATTTATTTATATTTATTTCCAATCTGCATCTTTTGTTAAGCTGGGCTTATCTAAATATACAAATGTATTTTTATCATCATCATCATCATTATTATCACTTTGAATATAATAGGCTTCGCACATGCACAGCATCTAATACACATGCGTTACTGACCAAGCGTGAGGTCAAGATGGCTGGATATTGGCTGAGTTTTCTTTTTTGCGTTTTTATAGACTGAGAAAAAGTCGAGGTCCATAAAAATGGAGAAAAGAAACAACGAGGCAAATATCCAGCTCACTTTACCGCACAAGCTTGGTCGATAAAGGATTTCTCACTTAGCAAAACGATTTCGCATTATTAAGAATCAAGAATGACTTGATCATTATGAAAGCCGGGTGGGAATGTCAACTGTGTTTGTAGGACAATAAACCCACGAGAGTCATTTCTTTTTTCTTTGCTTTGACTGTCCGCGGCCGCTTTTTTCCACTGCATGGCCGGTTCAAAGATTACGAATTTTTCAAGTCCTCTCCAAGCAATTTTTTTTTTGCGCGGGATCAAAGTGGACAATCCCGAGTGAGCAAAATGAGCCCGTCTTGCCTGCTCGGGTAGCCAATTAGAATACAGGATTCGCTTCATATTACAAACGGGCGCTGCCAGCGATATAGTAAAGAGAGATAGGAGGAATAGATGAGCAAGTGAGAGCTAAGGTCATTAACACTGTTTACTTGCACTAAAATTCGATCGGTACGCTTAGAAAAGAAGGAAATTCCATATGGGCTTTACTTATACAATTTTATACATATTTGAGATAAAATGCGGTGGCGCCGGATTATATTTACGAGGGATTGGTGTGTTTATTTAAGTCCAGAAATCTCTCCATACAAATACATAAACAAAATAGAAATGTTAAAAATTCAATGCTTGGGAAACCACATGAAAAAGCAAAATTTCTGAAATTTGTACACTTCCTTTTTAAAAAACCCAAACTACTGGTTTGATGTGAGTTTTATTCATGCACAAATTATAATTTGCTGACACACACCTTTTTCCCATGATTTGAAATTAACGAAAATACATATCTTAGCTTTTTTTGCTAATTGACCTTTTAAGATTTTGTTTTTCTTGGCGACTTCGTGAACGATTTTTGTTCCAGCTTCACATACACATGTGATGGTCTTTCTACGGGAGAATTTCCATGAAAAATGGAAGTCAGCGAGCAATAGAAAGGTTCCTCTCGGAGGCTCTGAGCGCTTTTACTGTTTAAGCTCTGATGACTCTTTGCACTCGAATACGGAACGGAGGAAGGTAAGGGCTCTACTGTTTCGTAATTGCTGATGGCCCCCTCGAAAACTGTAGCGTACTCGTCGTGTTTGCCTGAGATGCAGGGCTCCATAGCTTCGTAATTCGGTTCAACCTCCTCTTGAAACGGCCTGCATTCCTCTTGCTTTTGTACCAGGGAGGGCATCATTGGCACGTAGAAATCTTCACAAAGATTCTTTGGGACGACCTCGCCTTCGTCTAAAGCCTTTTTAACTGGCTGGAATTTTTTCATTCCCTTTAGGTAACCTCCACTTTCCTTATATAGCCGTACAACTCGCCCCATATTTTCAAAACGACTCGAGGGAAGAAGGTCATTATCAGCAGTTGTCATCTGGTTTTCAAGCCTATCCAACTCTTCGCGTAGATATTGCCAATATCGAACAATGTATTTTGAATCGCAATTAAGCTTTCTGATAGGATGTAAGGTCAGCGGCAGATAAAGGGGGAGTTTTAGAATCGTTAACTGATCCTGGTTTACTTTTGTAGTTGTGATAACGATGGTCTCCTCGACAACTTCTTCGAAATAAAATTCCCCTCTTAAGGTTGCTACAACATCAGAGTAGGATACCACGTTCTCAACAAATCTCACAGCCACTGGAAAAGCAATATTATCTGCTACATACCTTAGAGTGTAGCTTCTTGGGTCAAAGTCGTGTAATAACTCAAGAGGTACTCCCCAGTGAAGTGGAAGCCTAATTTCCTTCCCTGGTTCACGAAGTATTTTGCATTTTAAAGTTTCCGCTTCAGTGCTCCTCGTAGATTCGAAAAAAATGGGTTCTAAAATATCTCCATCGTCGAGTTTCAGCTCAGGAACATCTCTCAAGACGCGAAGAAACCTAGCTGTGCGGATCAGATGAGGATCGAAGTCTTTTGCAAGGCGTGTACGAGTCCTAGGCACAATTTCAACGCGCGCCGAGTTGTCAACGGGCAGGAAATAGTGCTTGCCTTTTGAATCTCTCATTCGGATTCGCCTCAGCTGCACGGTTTTGTGTACTGTCAACAATTCGTCCACTGATACGGAAAAAACTCCATTATCGACTCCCTCCAACACTTGAGCAATGTACGGAGGCTGATATCGAATTATGAAGTTGGCCAGAGTTTCCTCCAATGAATCTGGCTTGTGAAGGGCAGCTGTAAATAGAGAAATAGAAGCATTACTTGGCCCTTCTAAGTATTTTTCTGATTTCAAGTTCTCATGTTTGTCAATTAAAACAATTCTTACCTTCTTTACGGCGGGCCATGTTTAAAACTAGGTGTCAAGGTCTGTTTACTTTCTCCGATAAATGTAAAGACTTTTCAGGTGGGTAGGTGTTTGTAAATACACAGTCCTTGTCATTGCGGGATGATCTTGCACATGATGAGCCGTATGAAACACTGATAAACGAAATAATCGTTTCAGCTTTTAACTAGAAGTATAGGTCGAGATGCGCTGTAACATATCATGTCATGATCGAAAGATCACTTCCTTAAATCTAGCTTACACATTAAAATTCAATTTTTTGGAAGCTTAATTCCCAGTCCTTCATCTTTCATTTTGTATTGATTTAATTTATTCCAAAAAAGGATGAGATAAGTAAGCTTATCAAGCTTGGCTGATGCACAGAGGGGGAGGGGGAGGGGGTAAGGGGGTAAGGGGGGAGGGGTGGGGGTAGGGGGGGAGGAGGGGATGGGGGTAAGGGGGCGGTGAGGGAAAGAGTGTTCGGCGCCACCTGAAATTCTTTCTCACTTTTAAAGTGGCTCTGAACTCTTCGGTAGAATCTCTTTTCGATTTTCCTTGCGTTAAATTTCTATCGGGATGAACCTTAGTCCGCCTTATTCCAAACAAAACTAATGAATAGTATCGCCACTATAATTCCCTTGTCATAGTGCTACTGGTTAGAAAGATCCCCAAGATGAAGTTTCTATTGTCTTGTACCTCTAGCTAGTAGGATCTGAAGGTGCTTATAAAATACTACCGGCGAGAGGTACAGCTTGCATACTTAGTCGACTTTGCCCAGTTTTTATTACGGTTTGCTCCACATCTGACTTTTCTGCACTCCAAACTAGTCTTACACTCTTAGGAATCACTTTTTTTTTACAGGAGTACGTTTACATTTATTTTGTTATTTGGTCTTTTACCTCTAGCTGGTAGGATCTGAAGGGGCTTAGAAAAATTAATACAACTGGCTAGAGGTACAGCCTGCATACTTAGACGACTTTGCCCAATTTTTATCACGGTTTGCTCCACATCTGACTTTTCTGCACTCCAAATTAGTCTTATACTCCCTGGAATCACTTTTTACAGGAGTGCATTTACATTAATTTTTTTATCTGGTCTTGTACCTCTAGCTAGTAGGAGATCAAGAGGCTTATAAAATACAACCGGCTAGAGGTACAGCTTGCATATTTAGTCGACTTTGCCCAATTTTTATGATGGTTTGCTTTACATTTTACTTTTTCTGTGCTCCAAATTAGTCTTATGCTCCTTTGAATCACTTTTTCAAGAATACATTCCCATATATATACTTTTATTTGGTCTTGTACCTCTAGCTGGTAGGATCTGAAAGAGCTTACTACCAGCTAGAGGTACAGCTTGCATATTTCAATTACTTATTTATTTATTGAATTACTTTCACCATGATCATGATGCTGAAATAACACTGAGAAGAAGAAATACTTTTGACAAGGTCAAAAGAACAAGAGATGAAAGATGCAGGACATGACAGAGTGAGGCTCCGAATGAAGTGTGCCCAGAGTTTGCTATAGTTTGATCCACATTGACTTTTCTGCACTTCAACTTAAACTTACACTCCTTGGAATCACTTTTTTCAAGAATACATTTACAGTTATTTTTGTTATTTGATACCTCTAGCTGGTAGGAATCCTTAGGAGGCTCAAAAAAAAAACTAGAGGTACAGCTTACATATTTAATCATTTAGCCCAATTTTCATTACTGCAGTTTGCTTTTAATTTTACTTTTGGGCATTCCATTTAGTCTTACAGTACATTGAAATCACTTCTTTCAAGAATATCTTCTTTTTCCTTGGTTGTGTACCTCAAGCCAGTAGGATCTCTGGTGGCTTAGAAAATACTACTGCTAGAGGTACTTTGTGCATTGAAGGAGAATTTAGCTCATTTCATTTACTTTTTGATTTATGGAAAAAACTTTCTACATTCCATGTTAGTCTTATACTGTTGTGGAGTCATTCCATATGTATAATTATTTTCATGCTCTGCAGTCTTGTTCATGTGGCTAGTAGGATCTTACATTACTCAGAAAACACTACCAGCCAGAGGGGCAGCTTCTGTATGTGAATTAAGCTTGAAATCACTACCATTATTGTGTTTTCGAAACAGTTTTCGATGAATTTGACTTAAAATTCATTTTAGACTTGAACATGTCAACCAGATTTACTCTGCATAAGTGTGAGTGGAATTTCCTAGAAAGGAACAGTCTCAATTTTCATGATATTTGTGTTTGATTAGAAGTACTGTTGACAATGCCAACAATTGACTGATATACTAAAACTAAGTCATCCTCAGGTAGTCATAGGATAACATGATTTTAATTCACCAAATTAACATTTTCCTTATGTATTTTCAATGATATTTAACAGCATGTATGGCTGTATGAAAACCACATATATGTATACATATACATACATATATATATATATATATATATATATAAACACTAGTTTATCTAGTTCGAGCACTCTGGCATGGCTTAGGTGATCCCACATGTGTGAGATCTCTTGGGGTGGCTATATAGCCTTACCTCCATTCTGGCATGAGCACTGCACTAATGCCCAGAAGGCCGAAACAGTACTGTCTGCAGTTAGATATATATAATTTATACAACTAAATAAATGAAATTTACCTGTGCCTGTGTTATTTATTGTATTTTTTAATAAAAATTGTTATTATTAAAAAGAAATCAAACCTTTCTTAATTGAACACCAACTAGAAACCCTTTGCTTATTGCCTAATAATGCCTGCTTTAGTTTCAGCTGAAAAGTAAAATATGGAGCAAACTGCAGTGAAAATTGGACAAAGTTGACTAAATATGCAAACTATACCTCGAGCTGGTAGCCTTTTCTAAGCCTCCTGAGATCCTACCAGCCAGAGGTACGAGACCAAATGAAAAAAAAATTAGAAGTATTCTTAAAAAAAGATTACAATTTATAAAATAATTCAAATAGTACGTGCGCTCTGATTGGCCATAAAACCATTTTACATGAGTGTATGTAAACACGGTTTTCATACTGAATCTTCTTGCGGAGTTCTCCCTGCTATTTATTTAGCAGTAACTCAGTTTCTTTTTTAGTTTGTTTTGAGTACAGTAATGGAAGAAGAAGATTTTCCTAATTTTTCTTTGGAGTTTAATTTTCCCAGTATTCAAGAAACGGCTGAAAAGCCAAATGAACAACAACAACAAGCACGTTGCTTTTCTTTGTTGCAAGAAGAGGCTCTTTCATTAGTTATTTTATAAAAGAAATGTAAAATGGTTTCCGTGTTTACAAAGCCTGATGTAAACACTTGGGAGGTTGGGAGAACACTCGATAAGCTGGAAACCACTCCACTTCGCGTCATGGAAATACAAGAGGTACAAGACATTTACATTTCTTCATTGGAGTGCAGAAAAGAAAAATGCTGAGCAAACCATGATAAAAATTGGGCAAAGTCGCCTAAGTAAGCAAGCTGTATCTCTAGTTGGTAGTATTTTATAAGCCTTTTAAGATCCTACACAGTAGAGGCACAAGACCAAACAGAACTAAATAGATGTTTATGTATTCTTGAAAAAAGAAATTCGAAGGAGTGTAAGACTAATTTGGAGTACAGCAAAGTAAAATTTGAAGCAAACCATCATAAAAATTGGGCAAAGTCGACTAAATATGCAAGCTGTACCTCTAGCCAGTTGTATTTTATAGGCCTCTTGAGCTCCTACCAGCTAGAGGTACAAGACCAGATAAAAAAATTAATGTAAACGTACTCCTGTAAAAAGTGATTTCTATGAGTGTAAGACTAGTTTGGAGTGCAGAAAAGTCAGATGTGGAGCAAACCGTAATAAAAACTGGGCAAAGTCGACTAAGTATGCAAGCTGTACCTCTCGCCGGTAGTATTTTATAAGCACCTTCAGATCCTACCGGCTAGAGGTACAAGACAATAGAAACTTCATCTTGAGGATCTTTCTAACCAGTAGCACTATGACAAGGGCATTATAGTGGCGATACTATTCACAAGTTTTGTTTACCTTTGCAAGCGTTGGTCTTGGCGGCTACATTGTTAAGCTAAACGTCTGCTGAACAAGAAACTTAAGATCGACGAGGGTGAAGGAAAGAGCCACACAAAATTTGGCGAAATTTCCTTGATTTAAACTCGACAATGTATTCTTCAAATGTAAAGCATCTAATAATGTTCATTTCTGGTTCAATCACGTCGCTTGACCGTTGGTAAGTCGCAATCAGTGTTATTAAAATAGTCCGCCATAATGGAATAGCCGACAATTTCCGATAATCACCCGACTCTGAAACTCGTCACTAGTGCTCCTCGGGCGTACCTTCAGGCTCAACACTGACTGATCCAAGATGGAGGGTGAAGTTTCTCTGCCAAGAGCTTTTCCTCTCGCTCAAGACGTTTCTTTAGGTAATTATACAAAGGCTTGCATGTTAAAATCTTAAGGCAGCAGATTCTCAAGGTTTGATAAAGTGTACCTAGTCACATTGCAGGGCCAGTATTTAATTTGCATGCAACTTGAAAAGATCATTTATGACACTGAAATGACATTAGAATTGCTTTTTAAGTAAATGTCTTTTATACAATGAGAAAAATTGTGAATGTGGAGCTCAGTCACAAAATAAAGACGATCTTATTGACCAAATGTGTGCAACTTTCTTTAACCTTCTAAACCTTAGGCCCAGCATCAACATTTATATTCTCCACACTGTTCTCTCCTTTTTCCATGGTGGTGAAAATGAGAATTTGTTTGACAATCAGGAGCTTCTCAAATAGGTGATCATTTTCTTTTTTCTCCTGACCTTTACGTTTGATTCGAGGGTGATACTATTTGGATAAATTAGAAGCCAGTCCCTCTTGAGAGTTAATCTTCTGCTAAATGTTGCGTAAAATGTTTTTCTTTAATTGAAATTTATTGATTTTATTACCATGACTAAACTAGTAAATCAAATTTAAATTTAAATTTGGAACTTTTTAAATTAAGATTAAAAATATTTTTAAAAATTGTAAACATTAGATAGTTCCTTTCTTCTTTTTTTTTTTTTTTTTTTTTTTTTCTGTACATAGTTCTACATTTGTTACTTTTTATTTCTTATTCAGGGGAGTTGTTATATAGGGCTAACCTCCAAACTCCCCTTTTCAAATTTTTATATATAAATTTATTTGTATATAGAATTTGAATAAAGGTGTATGTATGTATCAAGAAATTTTATTCATCTTATTTCACTTTATTTACTTTATCTGCACTAGATCAATGTAATTAGTCCCTTGAAAGAGAGAGGTTAGTGAAGATGATGGCTCCGAAGGTATCTTTGGGAATATAACCATGAAAACCTTACTATTCTTATGTTGTTGGGATGTAGGGTTATGCATGAAATGTGTGGCAATTCATATCTGATTTTGGGAAATTTAGGCTATGTTCACTGTCGCAAATGTGGGAGGTCCTGGGGCCCAACAGTTACGGTGTTGTGTTGTGTTCTGGGCAACCACTCAATTGTTACAGTAACTATCTCCATGAAGGAGTTTGATTGGCTTGTACCTGCAAAACTGTCAGTCACACCTGATAAACTGCTCAGGGGTAACCTGCAATGGACCAATATTCCATCCAAGGGGGCAATTCATTTCCAGAAACAGCGAAAGAAAAGTATTTTTTTTGCCCATCTTCTTTGAATTGGGTACTTCTTGAAAGTGTGGAATTATGATAGAGGTGAGGCTTTTATTGACTGCAGCAGTGAAGTGCATGCACTTTTCAAGAGAGTTGATTTTCTTATTTATATCAAACAGATGAGAGGTGTTTATTATTTTCATAATATATGGCATGTGTTTTGATACATGTCATACATTAAAATAACAATTGGAGCTAACTATCCACCACTTTCTTGGACATTACTGTTTTAGTAGACAACACACAGCAACCATGAAAGAAGTTAGTTAGTTAACATGCTAAAAAAAAGGTTAGAAACATGACGGTGAAGAATACTTGCTAATCACTTCTGAACTAGCCAATCAGTGCAAGCTTAAAACACCATTCACTTGTGTGGTATATACTAATGGGTGGTATTTGTTGGCAGAGATAAATACTACCATGTTGGACACATCAGTAGGTTTAGGGTGGTAGACAATAGCCATACAATCAATACCTTCACTATTTTTCTTAAAATCTTTCTCTTCAGCTATACTACATGTATTGTGGAGGTATACTTATGACCAATTAGCAGTCAACTGAAATAGCACAAATTATCATCATACAATGGCATTTAAACAATTCTCTATGAACATATGGTGATGTTTATTTTGCAACTACACTTGATGCTCGTTGAAATTGAAATAAACTTTCATATACTAGATGCAATGGTTAGCATTGTTTCTCCTAAAGGTTTTTTGAACTGGAGTGTATAGTTAACTGAGGTGGAATTTGTCTCATTGTCCCAGTGGTAAGCATACAAACTTTATAACAAACTTTATCCAAGATGCAGCTAGCTAAAATTGCAAAGGTAAGGATTAAGTTAAAGGGCATCTTGAGAGGAAGTTGAGAGGTAAACACTATTTAAAAACTCCCTATAAAAAAGAAATGAAATTTCTAATTACAGCACCAGTAAAATTTCTCAAGTTAAAATATTCTGAATCAATTAAGATGTAACAGATGATGCCTAAATTTGGATTAAAAGCTGGAGGTTATTGGCTTCCATGAAATCTCTTGGTGAGTTACTCCAGATTCTGATCATGCAAATGAAAAAGGAATGTTTGTAACTATTTACTCTTTCAGGATTGACATAAAGTTTGTAAGAATGATTGGCTCTTGTGGAACTAACTGACACAAATATAAAAAATTTGTCAAATGTGATTCCAGGGCAGTGGAATGCTGGCAAAGAAAATTTTTCAGTGAGCTCAATATCAGCAAGTTACGAGAAGCTTCCAATTGTTAACTCTTTAACTCCCAAGATCTCATTACTAATTCTCCTTACTGTCTGCCCTACAGTTCTTGTGATGTTAGTTTGGAGAATTTGGTATTGGATCAACTTATAAATATTATTCTTTATTCTCATCACTTGTCTGCATGATATTGTATTGATGACATAAGGAGAAATTCTGTCTTGGTGACTCATTGGAGGTATAGAGTTCAGCTGGTGTTTTTTTTTTCACAGTTAGTCCTGTCATGATGTTGTTAAGGGCATCAATTTTCCCATTTTTCCCATCCAGTCTCCTAAACACTGATTTTTCTTTCAAAGTGATTTATTTGTCACACTTCAACAATAATTTACAGAATCAAGAAGTAATAATTATGAACAATAGACAAAACTGATCTTATGTTGTCATCTTCATATTGATATGATATCAATAGTAATCTGTTAATCTCCTGATTTCTATTTTCTATTTCATTTTTTTTTGACAAAAGTTAAAGTAATAAACTTGTGCCTAAGTGTTGTGATCTAAATATGGACTAAAATGGAAATTTTGTCTCCGTTTTAACACAGAGATGCCCTCTTTGCATTTTCAGCTAGTTCCTTGTTCTGACTCAGCTTGACTCCTATTATGAACACAAAATCAATTTCCATTGAAAACAAAGTGAACAAAATAAATGTTACACTTGGGCTGATCTCCGAGGAGTAGATCTTTACCACAACACTAAGGCCATTCCAATATAGCAAGGAAATTGACGGCATGCCCACGTTTATCAAGTAAACATTCATTTATACCTCTTAGTTCCATTTGCCAGTCTCTCGGCCTTAACGATTTATATGAACCAGAAATTAGATACCAATTCCTATAGTTCTTTGGTGTTATATTCACCATGTTCTCTAATAATTCCTCTTCAGTATAAAGATATTTACATCTCATGCTGGCTTTAGAAGCTACGAGTTTTTAAGATAAGTGCGAGAATACCAATTTATAACCTATCATATTAACCAACTGCATTTGGAAGAGCAGAAGTAACAAGCGATTTGAGTTCAAATACCTCACGATATTGTACAGTTGATTGAAAAGTTGGTTTTCTGCAAAAAAACCTGTTTGACAGATTGGCTACGCTTCCATGCGTATTTTAAAAGGACTAAAAATTGGAAGACATCATAGCATTTGGGTAATCTATAACTTATCAAGCGTTTCGGCCTGTAGTATCGCTGAGTATTTTTACTCCTTGTTTGTATGTTGACGCGATACTCTATGGGTTCGTCACAATACGGCACAACCTGTGAAATACTAGGCGATTCTACAAACCAGAAACTAATAAGATATCTGTATTTCTTGTACAATGATGAACAAATGTCTCTTAGAATATATTTCAAGGGTTCTTAATAACAAGCTGCATTCTGCTTTGTGCTTGAGCTACTCAGTGAAAAGAGGAGCAATTAGTAGTTAATTCATTTTAGGCCTCCATCCCTGTATAAAAAGAAGAAGTTTATTCCTTTGAAATAATTTAGTTACTCCAAGGTCTATCAGTTCTTGTTCACTTAGATTCTTCAGAAGACTCCCATCAACGGTTTGGTTTTCAAAAGCTTTAACGTGCTCTCCCAGGTTAAGCTTTTTGAGGCATTCTCCCACTTCTGAAACAGAAAGACTTGATAGATCATAGGGGTACCCCTGGGATAAATGAGAAGCCACAGGGGAAGGTGAAGTGGAAAGACTTTTCTCAGGTGATTGTCGTTGTGGGGGTGGATGCAGCCTTTGGGTTGGGATGTTGGCATAAGTGGTAGAGGGCAATCGGGAGGCGGGTGGAGACATAGGTGACTTGGCAATGGCCTTCTTGAGAATGGCTGAAACTCGTGTCTTGAGATTAAGTTTTTCAGGTTCTTCAAGGGCACTACGTTTTTCTTTTCCTCTGTCACTAGGCATTTCTGCCCCTGGTAGATCTGTCTGTGAATAGACATCCTCTTCGTCATCTGAGCTCCCAAAGACCGGATCAAAATCTTCATACTCGCCATCGTCATCCTCACTGTCATCGTCACCATCTTCATTAAAAGATAATGGTTTCTCCGAACTGTAAGATCTGGAGCACATGGAAGGGAAAACACCATCGGTTTTCTCGTTTTGATGGGCTGATATCAGGTTTGGTTTAGGAGATGGTTTTGGTGGTCTGGGAGGAGGTAGGTCTACATCTTCGTAATCTTCATCGGAATCTGTCGGTTCACTTCGTTTGGAGTCTGACCGAGGAGGAAGTGGTGGACCTATCTCAACATAATCATAGACAACATCAACGGTAGGTTCCTCAGAATATTCCAGCAATTTCGAACTATTCAAAAGGTCGATTTTGGAAAGTTCTGTTCCATCGTGGATTTCTTTACAGAATCTTGCGTACGTTGAATCACCTTTTACGGCCCCGAGAGCAGGATTCACTTTCACATCCAAATCAGAAGGAATCATTAAAACAGTGACAGTTTCGTCGTCACGACTTGTAGCAATAACTGTAATTTCCTCTCGAATTTCTTTTAAGAGAACCGAACCGAGCGATTGCAATTCAATGTTAGTGTTCGCAGCATCTTGTATTATAGTGTCACTGGAGGTAAACTTCACGCGAACAGGAAGTGTAAACGAACTCAGAACTTCTTGCAAATGATACTCTTCCGGGCTGGCTAAGGGCTCGAAGGCAGCTTTGAATTCTAATGGAAGCATCACAGAGTCTTGAGTCTTATTATAAAACTCACATTCAAGATACTTAACCCGATTTTCCTCTTCAGTTTTCTTGAGTTTTAATATGTCCCCAGCTCGTATTCGAAGCGAAGGCGGACCGTTATGTACCACACGAATAAATTTAAAATCTGGGGCTGTAAAAGAGCTGGTAATATCTTCCACACTGTAATATTTGTCTTGACAAAACTTTGGAAGAATCTCAACTTTATGTGGACATGTTACCGGTAGGAAATACTGTTTGTTTTCGGCAGCCCTCACTAACACCTTGTCGCTCCGTTTGGTGATATGTAGGGTGAGAATCTGCTCTGCTGATAGCGTTCTCGCATCGTCGTCATTGTAGACCCCGCTTTCGACTTTGATCAGTTGCGGAAGCGGGTATTCATCGACAAATTCTTTTAGAGTACAAGATTTGTCACTCCAGACGATATGGCTGAACATCATGGACAGGAGCAGACTGCAGGGTTCCTGATTTAAACCATTGCCACAGAAACAGAAAGATCCATAGGAGAGTTATATCCGCCTCTGACATATGACGCTTTCCGCTGCCACAAAATCGGCACGCAAAATGAACACGAAAGATAGGCAAACTTCCTTATGGTTTTTGTGTTAAGGCTTAGGCTCCTTGTTGCGATCGTGGCACAGCAGGACGACTAACTATCAAACGCCTTCATTGATTATGCTATTTATGCTAATTATTTCTTTGAAATCATGCCAAAAAAATGTCACGAGGTGTTTGTCGTTCACGCTCATGTTCGTGTCACGTCTGTGTTTGTGGCTCTAAATGAAACCCACTTCTTTGTCAAGTTCTGTACTTAGACGAAAGGAAAATGCAATGAAGATTATTACATCAGAGGGGGGGAATTTTACCGTTATAAAAGCACAAAACTCTTTCCTTGGTTCGAGTCTGTAATCTAGAAGCTTTGGGTATGATGGATTGATTTAAATGAAAACGATCTTGAAAATTCAAGCTTGGTTTGTCACGCAAGCGCGTTGAATTATTATCAAATTGATAGCTAGAAAACGGTATCTACTGATCTATTATTGACGAGATGTAAATCCACTCTACTGGATGATAGTATATTAATTAGCAAATGAGTATAGCACCTCCTATTTACACATCGCATAAGGTAACCTAAGCAGTAGTTAGAGCGGCGCATGAACCATGTGCTCTATCAGTTTCAGGATCGTTAAACTGAGGTGGAAAAGCTGAAATACGCTAAAAATATGTTTCCAAACTGCCAAACGTAGACGTTAATCATTCGGTTTAATTGTTTGCTTGTCTCAGCTTAGCATCCACGACATGAGATTATCTAAACGTGAGTTATGGTTCATTGGTTAACTGTCAGCGCTGTCTCTTCTTAGCGAAGTAATTTTCTGGGGGAGGTTTATGATAGCGGAAATATCGAAACTTCGCATAGTTTTGAGGCGCCCTTTGTTTTAGTTATAATTTTTGAGTTTTCAAACGTATCTCAATTTTAGTTTTAAACAATCTTGTTGAGCTGTTAGAAACTTTTATCACGGAACTGATATGTCTGATAACTACATTTGATAGAGAGGAAGCAAACTATGCCCCCCCCCCTTCCTCAAAACTAATAACAATAAAAATAGAGTCAGTGTCACGGGATCACTGTAAGAAGGTTGAAACGGTATGCTAACTATCGCAGGATTGTTAGTTAGAAGAAGTGTTGTTGATGAAGAGGAGTCTCGAGATGCCGTGGAGTCAAAATAACAACGACTTCGATGGCTTGTTTCTCTGCGAGTTTCTAACAGAATGTCATCTTCCTGAAACAGCTGAAATCGTGGAAGGATATGAATCAAACGAATCAATCCAACGATCGTGGTCTCAAGGCGAAATTGTGCACCTTCACGCCATGAAAGATCTACCTCAAGCACTTGCTCGCGATCAGAAGGGGAATTTCTACAAGATTCCCCTAAATTATCCTGACAAAATATTTGAAAGTATTCCAAACAGATGCAACCACGAGTATGAAACCGTCCAAGACCTTATTGACGACTTTCCGAAATATGTTCGCTCGCTCTACAATATACCTCAAAGTAACATCAACGCCGGCGACATACTTTCGCTTCAAGAAGCTTCACTAAGTAGTCAAGGCCGCACGGAACTTAAATGCAAGGTGGTTGGGACAAAAAGGCCGATATTCCTCTCTTGTGAACAGCGAGGACATTTCGAGACCCTTGAGGAAGTTCATCCTTCTTCTTTAAGAGACGTCACAGATCGACATATTCTGCCAACTCGAGTGCGTGTTCGTGCAGGTTCCATCGGGAAGTTTATCGGAGAAAAGCGCATCGAGAAGAGCCTTACGATTGTTATCAAGGAGATAGTAAAGGAAAAGGTTTTAATAGCTTACACCTTAATCGGAAAGCATTTGAGGGTCTTGACAATTCCAATTAGCTTGGAAGTTCTAGTCAGACGAATCGAGTCAAACATAGATCCAAAGGTGCTCGCTGAAATTTGTCAGCTGATCGACAACAAAATAAATATTGAGTCAGTAATCACAGGCCGAGACGAAGATGCATCATGGCTTTTTGAGATCGGTCAGTGCGTTGAAACCTGTAGTGTATCGTCGGATGATGAAACTTATGACGAAATAGCTCCTCCTGTTCCATCACGAACACCAACAAAGACAATTTCAGGTCAAAAAACAACGGTGGACAAATCACAATTTGAGGATCGATATACAGCACCACCCAAGCCTTTTGTCAACAAGGCAGCCGTTGGATCGGCTGCCCCTCCAGTCGCCAAGAAGCCACCCAAAGCAAAACCGTCGCAAGGGAAATCTTTAGTCCTAAACAATGAAGAGGAAGAGGCTCTATACGATGATAATTATGAATGCCTTTCATTCAACAAGTCCAAATCTACAAAAGCATATCCTAAGGATCAAAAGAAGAGCCTGAACCTGGTTTTACCTCCAGTTGCCATAAGGCCAAATGTGACTCAAAATAAGAGACCTCTCAGCAAGGAGGAACGGCCCCCAACATATCTTTCCCCTGGTCAGTCTGCTTCTTCTTCCAAACCGCAACTTGCCGAAAAGCCTACGGTAAAACCTGCTTTAAAAATTGGAGAGGTACAGCCTCCAAGCTCTCACCACCCTGTTTCACCAACTGTGGCGTCCGCTGGACTAAATAATGAGAAAAGTGCACCGACCACCCCTACCAAGTCGACTTCGCACAAGGCGGAATCATCAGTTGATTTCAACCCTTCCAGAACAGTTTCCAGTGTCAGGAACCCAAGAGATAATAGTGGAACTCGAGATACATTGAGCCAAGAACTTCGGAATGAGCTCACGGTGAACGAAGTCTGTGAATGGCTAACCAAGCTAGGTTTGGGCCAGTACGTTGAGACTTTTGAACAAGAATCAGTCGACGGAAAACTTTTGCTAGATGTGGATGAAGAAATGATGAAAGATCTTGGGATCTCCAATGCATTGCATCGAAGAAAGCTCACCAAGTTTATCCGAGACGGTTGGATTCCTAAAACCTCTTGAGGACGATAGTCACGAATGCCTGAAATTGACGAAGTAATTAGAACTAAAATCAAATTCTAGGGCATTGTCTTTAAACATGTGACGTAGACTTGATCAAAACTGGATGCAAAAATTACTCAAGTTCGCTTGTTATTGTCTCTTTGGGAAAATACAAAAACTACAAATGTAAATAAGAGGGAAAAGTTCTTTACAGAGTTAAAGCTTTTTCGACAGTTGCATTAAAAATGCCGGCTCGGGGGCTTCATCGAGACAGGTGAGCCATAAGATTGAAAATCTATTATTCAGCCGCTAATCTTTCGATTTTCCTAGCGATGAAACAAAAAGTCGAAAAAAGCCACAACCACCGTGAATACAGTTTTCTACTATTTCAAGCAGTTACTTTTCGAGATCTTTTGTATTTGATAGAGGGCGTAATTCCGACCTAAAACCATATCAGACCCAGGAAGTAATTCCTTGCTTCGTTGCTTTGCTCTGCTTTCTTTTTATCTCGAGTTTGTGGATCGAGAAAAACCTAACATGCCGGGGCTTATTTCTACGATCGGGAAGACGAGTTCTGAACCGGAAATAGTAAACAAACTTTTGACTTAATTCTTTTTTTTAGTCTCGAAAATCCTAAATGGGTATCGTGACTTTTTACATGGATAAAACTGTATTCGTCTTACGCTGTAGACGTGTTATTTTTGTTTAAAACTTTTGATAAACGTTTCAAATAGTCGAGTCGCTCCTTCCTGACCGAATTGTTTGTACAAAGCATTATTTGAGAGATACGAAGAACTTAAGAATACTATTTCCCCCAAATGGAACTCAATAAAGGTGAAATATGGTCAAGTTATCAGGCTAGTAATCTGTTGTACACACCATCAAGATATGTTTGCGAATGCACTGTTGTAAATCGTTCGATATAATTGTGTGAGAGAAAACGCAGTGCGCCTAAGATGTGACTCGATAACCAAATGTTTACCAGACCGTTTTTAACAAAAGTCGCTGGCTTTTTTTGTATTGAGGTCATGATCAAGACAATTGAAAGATGACAATTTTCAAAACAACAGTAGGCACGCGTTAATATAAGCTATAGTCTAGAATTTTCGATGAACATCAGTGCTGTCTCAGCCTTGACAACTTTATTTGGCTCTATGGATTGCCTTCGGTCTCAGCAAAAATGATCTGTCAATTCAGCAATTAAACTTATACCTTTCAAAACAACAAGGAATACTGGGATCTCATTCCAAGCTGAAACGCTGCTGAATGCCTCAAAGGTCAAATAAACAGTTGTCAAACCGAGTAAAAACCTTTATTCGGCTCTCTGAATTTCCTTTAATCAACTTTCATCAACCGTCGAAAGGCTTTCTTGCCAGACAAACATAATATTTCGCATTGTCAACTTAACAACCTAGATCTTTCAAAGACACACTATGACCTTAATCAAAGCTTAATTGCTGTTGATTGCGTAATCGGTTGGTTTAACTGTTGTCAAATCAAGTAATCACTTCACTCTGATTATCCAGTAGAGTTCCTTAGGCAAGGGGTAGCTTGGAAATGCTATACTTAGCGTGGGGAGGGGAGGGAGGGGTCTGCTACATGTTTCCAGGCTCCGCATTCTTTCTGCATTTTACTCAAGACAGATCAGCTGACGCTAAACCTCTCTTAGAACGGCGGATTTTAAGGCCTGTTGCACGGGGTTTGCCATCGGAAGAGTGGCGAATTTTTGCAGCGCAATCAACTGCCCTAAGCATTCGAGCTCAAGTGGCTGACGTATAGATGATTCTCAAATCCTTCCCTGCGGCAAAATTTATTATTTTAAAAAGCACTTTGAATGAGATTTAAATCGTCGTTATCATTTCATTCATAGTTGAAGCTATGTCGTTTTTTGGACGCCGTGTAACATGATTATAAAGGTAAACTTCTCGAGAGATGTTTACCAAACTAACCTTATATCAATTTTATATCAAGTTATGAATGAGATGAAATTTACTGCACAAATAAATATCACTTACAGTCGATTATTGTTGTTTGACATGATTGAGTAATTCATGTCAAAAGTCAACCATAACAAATGGCTCTTCAATTAGGGGCAGCCCATAAAATATGCAGGTCAAAATGCACGAATTTTGCCCTTTACAAGCACTGAGAAAATTGTAAGCGTCTAATTCTTGCTGTTGGCGTACAAGTAGAATATTCATGCTAATTATGATTTGGCTCAAATGAATCACGCGATCCAGCTTCGAATCGGAAAGATTGCTCCAATCATCAAGAGGCACCAAGAAAAATTCTCATGTGCACATGCTCAAGGATATTGATCACACAGCATTTCATTTCTATATGTTTTCTCACAATTTTTTATCTTTTTTGGCCATTTTATAAGGTTGGTTTTTTTCTTAGTTCCAAAGCCATATCACATTTGATAAGGCTGGCAATTCGCTGGCCTGTTATGAAAGGATCTTTAACCTTCAGCTGGATCCTTGAGCCACTGCGCAGTAACTACGTTTTATACATCGGTTGGCAAGAATTAACTATACACTCTGAACAAAAACGTCATAACCGGTATGGGGTCAAGTTGCTGTTTGTGGCCATTTAACGGAGATAACCCGACAGATTTCCAGCAGAAATATCTACTCTACGCATTTCGTTAGGGCAATAAAATGTGTGAGTTTTCAAAACTTGAAGTTTGCATCAGCGGCGAAGGTTTTAAATAAGCCAATTCATGATGCAATGTGGTCCGATCAGTGTAGCTGTGGTCTCCAACCTGCAATGAATTTGAGGAGTTTCAAACGATGGAAGCGATCTATTTCAATCGACTCCATGGCTTCTTCATCCAAGCAGACGAGCATGTTTCCATCGACTTGGCGTTCACTGAAAATATCCTCAAATTTCTTCATATTTAAAGCGTTTAGACACTTCAACACATCAGTGACACTTAGAGCACTTAGGTCTTGTGGAATGACAAAGTCTGAGTTTCGGTCATCATTGACAGCCGTCTTTGGTTTCTTTTCAAGTGAAGGTGTTACTGAATCAGAATGGACGCCTGAAGTGCTCTTAGCTTTCATCGAATCCGTTGGAGAGAGGTTGCTACCATCTCGAGGCCGTCTAGGAGAAGGTTGAGGTCTTCCCCTGGGTAATGGATCAGAATGCAAATCGCTGATCTTATCTTGTGATGGATTTCCTTTCTTAAGTACTGAGGAGTACAGAGGTTCTTTAATGTGCTTCAGCCGTGGGGGAATGGGTGGTGATTCCTTCTCCTTTTCGATACTTTCTGGTTCTAGTAGACCTGTCGGACCTGTAGCTGATTTTGGTTCATCTTTTCTAATAGAGCAATTGTCCCTTCTCTCCAAGGGCTCGGTTTTGGAATCAATTTTACTTGCATTGACTTTTGACACCTCGACGCCAACCTCCTTTTTGTTTGTTACTGCTTCACGCCCTCTTGTGGGACCGACAACTGCTTTCGTTTGCATCTTTACATTTTCGTAAAAGTCATCCTTTTCAGGAGGTTCTGGTGGAATAATTTTCTTTAGACTGGTGCCAACGAATGGGATCTTGTTGTCAAGGACGTAATGTCTTCCTTTTGGATCTTCTCTCTCTTTCAAAAGAGGATCACGAGAGGAGAGATGAAATCCATCTCCACAACTTCTTTGTGAAGAAGGAAGGGATGGGAGTGCATCGTCACTTCCTCGTTTTCCTTCTGAGTGATTTGAAAGGTTTAGGTTTGAAGGAGCATCATACTCCATCTCCTCGGATTCATAAAAGGGCGCTTTGGAAGTCGTTGAAGTTAACCTCGCTGGCAAATGATTCATGTTCAATGACTTGCTAGCATGGCTGTCAAAATTTAATTCTTGGACGTCATAAGGGCTACTTTCAGTTTCATTGCTTTCTGTTTTCCTTCCAAATGTTTTCATCCTTGGGCATGTCTTATAGGTAGGCGAAAGTTTCGGAATCTGTAACGAAACCACTTCGACGTGACCTTGAAAGCCATGATCTTCCCCGCTTTGAGCCTGCAAGTGTAATAGGTTATTTAAATTCTGTTTCGATACTCGCTCAATGTTCCAGTCACTTGCTCTTCTTGTCAATGACGGCGGACGTTTTTTCACTTTTTGAGGCAGTGTACGAAACTGTAACTCGTCATAAAGGTTGTCTTCGCTTGGTAGTTCCAAATTGCTAACAGTTCTTGAAAATGTCCAGTTTCCTTTTCTTGGTAGCCTCTCGCTTTGGCTTCTAATTACTCTTTTGGAGGGCGCCGGGGAGTATGTGTTGTGGCGTGCACCCAGCCCCGCTAACTGCGTGATTTTCCTCGCTTCATCACCACATTTATTGTTATTTTCAAATCCAACTCTCATTTTTGATTGAGACGATCCTTGTGGATCTCTGAGGCCAGACATATCTTCGTACTCGTTCTCCTCTACTGCGATCAATTCACTGTCGTAATTTCCAGTTTCGTTCCTTTCGCTCGATATGAAATCTAGTTTGTTACCTGGTGCCCCAGTTTTAGATTCCATTCTCAAAGGCACAACGTTAATTGGTAGAGTTTTGGGAAATGAAAACTTTGAAGGTATACCATCCACCTCCATTGAAGCTAGCACAATAGAATCTGCTAAAATTCCCTTTAATTTAAGAACGCTATTGGACAGATGACGTAGGCTCTTAACTATTCTTGTTGTTGGCCTCTCTCTGGGGTTTCCTTCTCCCTTATTTAAATTTCTGTCCGTACTATAGTCGATAAAATTCATCACCACATAGACAGGAAGCTTGTACTTCTTCACAAACTTGCTAAGAGGCAACTCCTCGCCGTTCCAAAGTGGTAGAAATTTTGCTTGGCAACTAGCAGGGACTTTAATTAGAGGTTTTCCCTTATCACTGACAATTTTGAAGGCCAGAAAGGTCTCACGAGAATTTTTCCTCTCTATCCTCAGCTTGTCCCCTTGCCTGATGATACTTTCGAAGTTTGGATCAGTCTCGACGACACGAACAAACTTTACCATAGAACTCTCTAGGATCAGGTCTGCAAGGGTGAGATTTTGTTCAAATGTAGCCTCTGCGACGCGCTCCACGCCAAATGGATCCCGAAGCGGGATGTGAATGTCTTCGCCATCTTTATCTTCAAATATTGCCGTTTCGACACTTTCTAAAGATAACAAATTACACTCAGTGCCAGCACCGATAGTTTTACTCTGGTATTCGTCAAAATATCCTTCTTGAAAGGTGACTGTTTGTGGAAGTGGAAACTTTCCCACGAAATCTTTCAGTGAAAAAGAGTTGGCGCTCAGCGAAACGAGTTCACTCCGTTGCTGGTCCGACATAGCAAACTAAGCCCTTAGATGAAACGAAATGCAGAGTCTGTCGTCCTTGCTCAGCCAACGTGGCATCGGTGACATGGAAAGACAAGTATTGAATCCCTTCAAACAGTTTAAAAAAATCTGTCGATTGAACTTCCGATTAAATTGAAACTTGTTACTTGTCTCGGTCAATCTAATTTCCAACCCTTTATGACACATGTACAGACTTCTTTGCTGTTGCAGAGTTATACAACCAATTGATGTCGTTTAGAAACTGAAATATAATAAACAGCTTTTTCGAACCTCTTTAGCTTGACATCAGTATGAAAATACACTTTTGAGACCCGAGATACGTTGGCTATCTTTCTTCATTGAATTATGGAAATAAACTGGTTTTTTTTTCATGCTTTTCTACTAAATGTTTATTTTACCCTACTTTGTTCCCCTATAGATCTTACAATTGCATTTTTCGCCGCACTTCTAAATATATATTTTATTTTTTAATATGATTCAACGAAACACGAAACTGAATGTTTACGGACAGGCTTTGCTTTCTGCGTAGAAGCATTTACAAAACTTTAACCTTCATGGCCCAGACAGCGTGGTTGGCTATTAATTTCATGATATCGGTGGATTTTGTCGGTAGGATCCCGTGGGGTCCCGTCATTTTAGAGACCAAACGTAGGGTTCCAGGGATCAAAGCCCCTGGGAACAAGGTCCCCGGCAACAAGGCCCCGAGATACTTTTTACGACTGAATTACTTAATTATTTCGGTTCACCAACTTGGTCGTCGTCTTAAATTAGCTTATTTTTCTTTAGTTTTTTACGCGAAATGAAATAAGACTGTCGGTTTGGTTTCACATCCTCTATCAATTACCAAAACTGGCAAAAAATGCGAACATTTCACATGCCCTTATTCAGGTTACTCCAAAATTGTTTTGTGAAACCTTCGATTGTCAACTGAAATTCTTTGCAGGACTCGAATATTTCACCAATGGAAATATTCGCACACAAGCACACACTCACACCTCAAGCGCTAACTTATAATAAATCACAAAATACTTGTTTAAAACGTGATACTTTTCCAGAAGAGGGTCAATATCAATTTCAAAGGTCAATTTCCCACAGAAGTTTTTTGATCCAACATCCTTTTCTACTGATACAAGTAAAGAATGCCGTTCTGTCAGAATTTAATCCATTTGACAAATATTAAACTTCCTGAAGATCAATTTCTTTGTTAATTTTTGTCTCGAAAAGGAAGTTCAACCACGGTAAGATTGACACTAATCTTAAAATCAGGATGTCTTATCTTTTTGGCACTCTCACAGTCTAGGGAGCAGTTTCCTTAGTTCAGTTTCCTACCTATCTTTGTAGGCTTTCGCTAAGAATTAGGTTTCACCAAGAGGCCATTTCCGTTGTAAAGGCTCCAAACTCCCAGTATCTGTCCGCTTGAAAGAGTATCAAAATTGCAGTTACAAGCGTTATGAATGATTGCTCTTGGTCGTCATTAGTTCACCGCGTGAAACGAGCGGGCATTACTTGGAAAACAATGAAAATGTTTCGATTCTAGAACGATTTCGGCTACAAGTATCGGATTTTCCAGTAAGCAATACGTTTGTTATACTATGTGCAGCATCACTGTATTCTTAATAAAGCGGCGAAGCTTACACAGTTCAGTCTCGTTATCGAACAACGAACCCCTTCATGACTGAAATTCTGTAAACTGCTTACGCGTCGGTTACTTCACACGAAGTTGGCTGATGCTGGTGACAGCTCTTTCGTTTCATCAATAGCGCCGTTTCGCCCGCGTCAAATGTCTGAATACTAGAAAAGCTGATTTCCTACTCGTGGTGATCATTTAAAAATCCAAGGGTTTCCCGATAAAATATTCTCATCAAACAATTTGGTGGGGTTTTGAAAACAGTGCTAAGAATTGGCATGTATAAACGAAAGCACGAGATGGAAAGCGAATTACTAAAACATTCAAAAATGGTTCACTCTAAGTGATGTTATAGACATGCACTTTGTTGTTAAGACGATTACCTAAAATTGCCATCAGAATCTCGCGTCATTGATCAAAAAAAATATTTATTCTTGACTCTTCCAAATAAACAGATTGGAAACGTCTTTCGAAAAACAATAAAATACATTAATATTTAAAGTATACGTATTACAAAGTACTCGATGGCCTGTGTCATTATGCTTTGAAGAAAACAATACAACTCGTTCCGCGTAATAAATTAGAATTACACATCACCTATTTATAAATCTCGTGCGTTTTAAGTCTTAAAGTGCGCCGACCTTACTAATTGGCTAATATAACCTAGCTTCCCGCTATTGTTGTCCTTAAAATATGCTTGAGCGAGTCGCATATACTAATTTTTCAACTATTGATTGTGCACACAACGGCTCAAAAACGACTATTTACGATGGTGAGCTACTCAATAAGAACTTTTCTTTTTAAAGAAAGCTCACCCCGACACGTGTGCCTAGTTTCAGTTTCATTGTATTCTTGATAGCTTACGAACCTTGCATCCGCTTCACTTAATGAAATTGCCACTTAAAAGGACATAAAGCAAAATAAATTCATCAACAACAAATATGCAAAATACAATCTTGCGCCATTTTGACATCGTCGTCCGATATTAGCGGCTCTACAGCGATGAGCATCATAGGAATTCCTAACTGCTATAAGCATATCTTGCTCATAGTGAAAGCTTGCAGACATAAAATCTAGTTCCCCGAATTTCCGAACATATCTTTGTCGACAAATTAAAAAAAGAGAGATAATTTACGGACATAAAGATATTCGTCATGGGGCTATAATTCAGATTAAAAAGACTGACGAAGCATGTGCATCCAGTATCTGTTCATTTAATTACATACAGTTCAATGGGGAGATGGTTGCTCGCTTAATAAAGGTTATAGTGGATAGAGGTATTATAATAAACCATAAAACACGCCATTTTATGCCCTAATTGATTACTTAAAGTATAAAACCTCGCTCAAAACTGCGATTTAAAGTTTCTTGAGATTTTTCTTAGTTTTAATTGTTGTTCCGCTGTAAGTGACCGTTCAATGCGCGTGGAAGACAACACTCGCAGGCCTTTGGGACATACTTAAGGGTCTCCGCTTAGTACAGGGTGACCGCTGAATACGATATCGCCTAATACAGGTTCGATTGTAGTTCTTTCCATAGCTACTTAAGAGCTTATTTACCCGACGAAAATAAGCTAATGGCAACAAATATTTTTAAACATTTAAAATTGTTTCTTCTTTCAATCGATAATCCTTATATTCCTCGATTGCGTTGTGATATCGAAACGAAATATGCATCCTAGCTGCGAAATGTGCTTCACGGCGGGGAATCTTTAGAGGATGTAATTAACATATAAATAAATACAACACAACGCATTAGGGATTGTACTGATTGAGCCATGGCCAAAATAAGGTACAGACCCGAGATTTGGGAATAATTCACGGTATCTTCCATTTTTGGCTTCAAACATTTGGTATGTGCTTTACTTTAACGTCACAACGGCAAAGGCTGTCAAAATTTGTCAATCAGTGCAAGCTATTCCTTGTTCCTGTTCGCACCCAGACAGTGTAATATGATGCGTTTGACGTTGGTCGGTTCGTCATCTACTTAAGTTTTACGAAAGGAGCATAAAAAGTTAAAAAATTAATATTGTTACGAGCAGCGAGCGAGAACACCCACTCGTGGTAACTTACATTAACCCTATAGAGAGCATAAATAAAGAATAAAACAAAACAATTTAGCTTGGAAAAAATTGAAAAGGTGTCGTCAAGAGACTATAAACTGCTCTTTGTGTTGTACATGAAATGTGATGCGATGTTTGTCACACAATATGAAATACTAACTGTCCGTTTGTGAGTCACAGCATCTCTCGAAAGTTCGAAAACCTTCCCCGCGGCCACTTCCTCCAGGGAAAGTCCCTGGATACTGATGGCAAACATCATAATGGTATCGGAATTTGAAAAACTCACAGAATATAAGAGATTCTTCAACACCCTTAAAGAACAAGGTTGTTTTGTACTGCGCATCAACAAACTGAATCATTCTCAAGGAATTTTGAAAAGTTTAAGAAAACTAAAAAGCTTGCATTAACAAAACGCGTGACAACTGGTCACACATAACTAGTGAATAACATGATCTAGAGTGTCCCACTCCAGTATTATAGGAGTACTAGTTCACAGGGAGGAAAAGACGAGCATCAAACTTCAAACCAATGTTTTACTCCAGTGGCTGAATGAGTCGGATATATCGAATATCTTGGAGAACTTGATAAAACTATTTATAGGCATGGGCCCATTTCCCTTCTTGGCGTGTCATTAACGATAAAACCACAAAGATGACCTTTCAGTTCACCTGACTTCCTTTTATTATGCGACGGACCTGCAATTGCTCGTTGACATTCGACACGCCTCAACTAGAACATTACAATTCCTTCTTTGTGATTAGAAGAAAAAGTTCCGATGGACTCCGTCAGTAAAGTTGTTCCCGTCGATCTATCGACGTATCTTCGATGCTATGGCTCGACTCTCCCCAAGGTAGTCAAGATCACAGAGGGTTTTTATGGAGAAGACACTTTAGAGGCTGACCAAATACTCGTTATCTACAAAGTCGAGAAGCAGAAAATGCTAATAGGCCTTGATCACTACAAACAAGAAGTTTGTATACCACGAAATTCGAAACGGAAAGTTTTGCTTCTTCCACCCGGGAGTGAAGAAGAATACAACTCATTACAAGAATTATTCGATGTTCATCGGACGACGTATTTCCGCGTTTTAGAAGACATTCCTTCGCATGGAATTTCTTCAGAAACAACGCTGATTCTGTTAGGCGGCCGACCTATTCGTAACAACTCCGTGAAATGTGAACTGATTGGTTTGCATAACTCCAAGGAAATTTTTCTACCAATTCAACTAAGAGGTAAATTTCAGCCGCTCTTGGATGCGAGGGAGTACTACCTGGAAGAGGTTCTTGAGCAGTTTCAGGTTCCTGTCAACATTCGATTTGTTTATCAATCACAAGCGAATACTGATCCAGGCCGTGGACTCTTGACAAATCCGGGGAATGTGTGTCTAACCAAAGAAACCGAAGTAGAAATGGTGTTTGCAGCTTTGCCTGATGATCAATTGTCCCTGTATGTTTTCCCAAGAACACTAGAAATTTATGTCAGTTGTGGTTTCAGACTCACGGCAGACACAAGCAAAAAGATCAAAGCATGCAGACAGAGTCTTGCAGAGAACGAAAAATCATTAAAACGACTTGACAGAATAATTGCTAGTTCTGCATTTTTAAGCGCCTTCCCAGTTAGATGCTTTGAATTGGAATCGCTCCAACCCCCGTCAGTAGCACTGATTCCGAAGAAGACGAAAACAACCGGCGTAAAACCTGAAGAGACAGCCATGACGAAAGAACCAGAGCGTGACCGTTCACAATCAGAGTGCATCTCAGAATCTTTGTGTCAAGATGAAGACGACTATGAAAACATAGAAATTGAATGGAATACTGTTAAGAGTGTTGATTCGGAAACTTTAGAAAAGGTCGCAGATGAGGCTCCACCTCTTCCCCCAAAGACTCTCCGCCAAGCAAAACCACCGTTGATAAACTCGGACGTCACGCAAATTCAAAGCCCTGAAACTAACTGGAAACCGGTTCCCAAACCAAGGAAGCGTCTCAATGCCATGTCGTTGCGGTGTCAGGATGACTCCAACGACGAACCTGTGTCTTCACAAACACAAGACTCAAGCTCAGGTCATGATTTAACCGGGAGGTCTGTATCTTCGCAGTCCAGCAGTTCCTCTGGAAATGATGACTATGAGCGCGGCCCTGACTTGCCACCCAAGCCCCTTTTTCTTAGAGCTTTGGACACAAGTGAAGAAAGAAATGCTGCTTTAGGCGAAAGTCCACCACCTCTACCTCCAAGACCGGTTAATTCAGCATTGGCTGAAGATTTGGCCTACTTAGTGGTTGACGTCACGGACTGGGAAGCAGTTGAAGAGAGAGCTCTGTACACCGATCCCATGGATGATGGGAAAAGTTTTGTACCAGGTGGTGTTTGTCAACTGAACGACGACGACAACACCTATGTTGATATGAAATGTAAGGATTCAGGATTGGCTGAAAAGTACCCAAACGAGGCTTCTTCTGACTCTGATCAGGATGGAACGGACATTTATGAAGAAGTGGAAAGAAATGCTGAGTGCACATCAGTTGAAGAAAAGGTCACAAAAATAGTGGAGGACTATTCTGTTTACACGAATGCAAGAGATGATGGACAGGTCTTCAGACTCCATGATGCCGAACATTTGACTTGTCCACTGAATGACGAACCAAAGTACCTTGAAATGAAACCAGACCGTCAAAACCTGGAAGACCGGAAAACATACCATGAGGTTGCAGATTGCACTGATTCCAATGCAGCGTGTCTTTTAAACCACGGCGAGAATCCTGAACTCGGAGATGGTGGTAGAAGAGATAAAGCCAAGGCACCAACAAGTTTCGACAATCAGAGTAAGGTAAAAGAGGCATCTTACCAGGAGATGGAAGGGCCCCAAGAAACTTCAGAAAAGAAGAAAACGGCAGCGATTGAGACGGCAACAAATATTTCTGGTACACAACCAAGACCTGTTGTCACCAAAACACGTCATCACACAGCGATTGCTACCAATCAGAGGGATGAGAGGAATTTCATCATTTCCAGCCCAAACGAAGATGATTTTATGGATTTTAAGGATATCCAACGGCATTTCAAACTCATGAATGAACTAAGGAAAGTTAATGCGAGGGTAGCCGATTTAGAAAAACAAGTCGCAACAAAAGAAGAGCTGAAACTAGTAGAAGCCCATAAGCAGCAATTACCAGCTGGTAACGCCTCACAACTTAAGCGCGATGAAGATTCGAAAAAAACGAAGAGCAACACCCATGACAAAAATCACAATGACCTCGACTCCGCCAAACCATTTTGTGAACATTCACAAAGAAAAGCCAAATTACACAAAAAAGAAAATTCTATAGGGAAAATGCAGACTAAACAAACAGGACTGCCCTCAACCCTAAACCTGAACTTTGGTCCTCTGAGGGCGAAGCTTGATCGAGGAGATTATTCCATTAGTCCCCAAGGGCAGGGAATAATTGACAAATTCCCCACCCATAACTCCAACGACGAAGAAGATCAGGTCTACGAAGAAATTCCTGAGAACATGAGCTGTGGGAATTCAAAGCGTAATCAAGATGATTGTTCCAATACTCTCCCACGCCACGTCGAAAAAGAAAAACCCTATAATTCAGATTCGGACGATGACGACGATTACGAAGAATGTTGCGACCGACATTTTATCAATCAAGAACCAAAAATGCTGCACAAAAACTTTGATGAAGAAGAATTTGCATACTGTGATATGAATGATATACCCTATCAGTCAAAACAGGTCGAAAAAGAAAAACCCTATAGTTCAGATTTGGACGATGACGACGATTACGAAGAATGTTGCGACAGACATTATATCAATCACGAACCCCAAATGTCGCTCAAAAACTTTGATGAGGACGAATTTGCATACTGTGATATAAATGATGAACCCTATCAGTATGTGGAAACTAATCGAGTCAGTGAGAGAGTGGACGATGAAGACAGACTTGGTGTAATCTCCTCCAAAACTGTAGAGGTGACAAAAGGCGACCGAGTATCGCGTTATCTGCAGCTTGACAACCCTAGCGAGGAGGAAGATTCTGTTTATGTTAATGTCGAAGATGAAGAAAGTGATTCAGACCAACTCAAACAGAATGTGCTTCAAATAACGGACAAAAGAAAGAGAGAGGCCACGTCTGAAAAAATTACTGGCGAACAAGAAACCCGTAACTTACATGAACTACTTGTATCAGAACTCCCAAGTGTGTGATATCCCCTCGCTGGGTAACCGTCCCCTGGAGTATGCAGAGCAGGTTATGTAACTCTTTGACGTTTAATTACTAAGCGAGAAGATATTGAGTAAATACTCAGTATTAAATAATTTGTTATGATGTGACCGAAGTGAAATCTTTCGAAGTACATGAACAACCACGTCAAGATACTACAAACTTTTGTGAACACCTTAACTTTTCGATCGGTATTCATAAAGTTTGCTGTGTTTGGCTCTGATGGGGGGTGGGGATGTGCAAAAGTGACGGTAGAAGACTAGCAAACTATTTTGTATTAGTAATAGATTCTTTTTAACTAGAGTGCTTTCTTTTCGATTTCATATATAATACATATGTGTTATTAACCAAAAAGCGTGACGTCGAGATGGCCGAACATTAGCAAAGTTCTATTTATGCGTTGTTAGGGACCGAGAACAATTCGAAGTCTGCAAAAACGTACAGAAAAAGCGAGGCTAATTTCCTGCCATCTTAGTCGAACAAGCTTGGTTAATAAAGAATTTATTACATAGCAAAAAAATCGATTTCACGGAAATCAAGAATAACTTCTTTATTTCAAGAGCCGGAAAAAATAGACCTGCGTTAGTAGGGCAATAAAATCATAGCATTTGTATTGACTATCTGCAGCTGCTTTTTGCGACTCCATCGCCGACATTGTCAAAAAATCATGAACTTTGTAAGTCCGCTCCAATGC
Source organism: Pocillopora verrucosa (assembly GCF_036669915.1). Lineage (NCBI taxonomy): Eukaryota > Metazoa > Cnidaria > Anthozoa > Scleractinia > Pocilloporidae > Pocillopora > Pocillopora verrucosa. Next base: position 19,454,095 of record NC_089314.1, read on the forward strand.
GCGGCGCAATCTTCTCCTTGCGCGGGATCAAGAGCGACGGTATACCGAAATGATACCGAAACGATTCGAAGCTTTGTTGAGCTCTCTCCAAATCACTTTTTAGGATTAAACTACTATTTCTAGAGTCGTTTTATGTCTTTCAATGTGATGATTTCGTTGTGGAACGATTGTGATTAGATTTCTTTGCTCTGTAGAAAAACTGTGGACTTCTTGAGAAAATGAAATGGAGCGGCGTTTCCTCTCGGTGAAGAAACTCATCAGATAATTTAAGAATTTTAAAATAAACAAACAAATGTACTACGCTTCAGAGCACGCGTGGATCTTAGCCAACATAATTTTAAATGCGTTGAAACCGCCGAACTTTCTCCCGCAACACGAAGCCGCAGAAGCCTTCACTTGGGCTTAGCTCTTACGTTCGTAAAAAGTAAGGAAGTCCTCCCGAAGCGAGAAGACCGACGGTATACCGAAACGATTCGAAGTTTTGTCGAGCTCTCTCCAAAACACTTTTTAAAATTAAACAACTAATTCTGGAGACGTTTTATATCTTTTACTGTGATGAATTTGTGGGATTCGTTTTGTGGTTTATACTGGCTTATAGCCAGTAACGCACTCTGCTGTACTGAGTGACTAAGTTATTTTGGAACGCTTCGTAAGCTTTTGGAGCAATCTCACAAAGTAAGACCGAAATCACCTCGAGATTTACTTAAATTCTTTAAATCGATCTTCACCTTTAAGATATAAATTAAAATTTTTAACGCGTTAAACTGAACTTTCTCCTGTAATGATCCTTGTAACAAAGACAAAAAGATAAGATAATGAAATGTTATCATTGCAAACTTCTAATTGTTTTTGAACGTGTCAACATCTTTGACAATATTAAACTGGAAGTATTTGATTTCTTTTAATATCTTTTTTAGCTTCGTACTTCCCTTGACCTGAGGACTAAAAGGGGCCATTTCCTGCTTTCACAGGAATATTGTCAATATATCTTTTACATTTCTCGCTGTAACTCGCGGTCAGAAGGGACATTAGAAGAAACAGCTACGGAAACGTTTCAGTTTCACGGAATTATAAGGGATCTAGAGTTTTAAATATCACGTCAGACTCAAACCAATGACTTTAGATGTAGCCTCGTGACCTCATAAGTCTACTATCGCGAGCCGAAGGATCAATTCACAAAGCCTAATACGGTAATTTCAGGACCACAGGAAACCTCATTGTTTTGTTTAAGTGTATATATCAGTCAGCAATCTGTCCTTGTAATTAATTTTGGACAAATGTCAAGACTTCTTTTCTATCCGTTATCCGGAGTTTGACTCGACGTCTACCAAATGAACCCATTCGAACACCGAAAGAGGTATACGCCTTCGTTTCGACTGAACACAAGTTATTTACAATGGAGTTCGGTGGGCCAGCAAATGCTGTAAACCTTAAAACATTTCTTCAGTGTTATGGCTCTGCTCTTCCCATAGCAGTCAATATCGTAGAAGGATATTTTGGGCCTGATGTTGACGAAACGCTTGAAGTAGACCACGTACTCGTTATATACAAAGTCGAGAAGGAAAAAATGATTGTTGCGATCGATCAGTTCAATCGAGAGCTTTGTGTGTCGAAGAATTCAAAAACCAAGATTCAGCTTATTCCTTCAGGGTGCCACAAAAAATACTGTTCAATAAGAGAGTTATGCACTGGATATCAAACGAAGAATTTCCGTGTTCTGGAGGACATTCCTTCGGTTGGAATCAATTCAGAAACAACACTGATAATTTTAAAGAGCGACAAATTTCATAGTAACCTCGTGAAATGCCTAATAAGTCGCATGGATAGTTTTGAAGAGGTTTTGCTGCCACTAGAACTATCAGGGACATTTCAGCCGCTCTTAGGCGCAAGAGAATACCAGCTAGAGGAGGTTATGGCCAACTATCCACTGCCAGTGAGTGTTCGATTTGTTTCTCTAGAAGACGACTACTTCGAAGCTTGCACCCGACATTTATCAAACTTGGGAAACATCGATTTAAGGGGCGAAAGAGAAGTTGAAATGGTGTTTGCAGCTTCGATTGATAACCTTTATTCGCTAAGCGTGTTCCCAAAAACATTAGACATTAAAGTTGGTTGCGGGTTTAAAGTCACGGAAGAAACAAGTGAAAAGATCAAACATTGCAGACAGCATCTTGCGGTGTCTGAGAAAGCGTTGGATCGACTCGACAGACTTAAAGCCAACTCTTTTTATTTCACAACATATCCCGTCATACATTTCAATCTCGAGCTACTTCAATCTCCTTCGCTTTCAAAACCCGAAAAAACTGAAAACAAAACGTTAGTGAACAAAACAAATGAAAGAACTGAAGGTCTTTGTGTAAACACCAAACTGGAAACAGAGCGTAAATACGGAAGGTCAGGGTCCTCGTCACAGTCTTCCTCTGAAGCTGAAAGAGACTATGAAAACTTTGAAATTGACAAAAAATTGAACGACGAAATGTCAAAGGCGGACGAGGAAGCCCATGATGCCGTCTTCAATCTTCATCATAAGATGTCTCACAACGCAAGATCAACGCCACACGACGTCACGCAACACACGACGTCATACAACGCGCGACACCACGCAGCACACGACGTCACGGAGGAAAGCCATCCTCTAGCTCGTCGTCGTCCAATTCCCACGCCTAGAAAGCGCGTTGGCACAGGAAATGAGGTGCCGGGAGATAATAACAACAGCGTTGTGGATCCATCACCGAAAACGCAAATCTACCACTTCTCTGACTCGGAATGGTCATTGTTGTGTAGAAGTTCCTCAGAAGATGATTCCGACGATGCTTGCCCCGAGCTACCACCAAAACATGAATTTCTAAGAAAAACATTATCACCACCACCACCACCATTGCCCCCAAGGACTCCTCCGTGTGGTGAGGGTTTGGCATACTTAGTAACTGACGTTACTGACTGGAAAGGAGTTGAGCAAAGACACCTGAGGACAAAGCGGAGTGCGGCCATTAAGCAGGATGCGAGCAATGATGATTACTACATTGATGTTATCGCCGATGACGTGTATACAGAAGTCAAAGATGATGGACGTGTTTTTAGATTAGTTGATCTAGAACCTAATGATCAATCCTTTAATTATTCACTGGAAACAGAAGAAGTATACATTTTTATGGAAGACCAGCGAGGTAAAGAAACGGATGGAATACAGCCCAACGTAGAGAACTTTCAAGAAGAGTATTATCTCGAGCCTGTTGATATGAGGGTTCCTGAGGATGCACCTATCGCAACACAAGAAACGGAAAGAGCTGGTGATACCGTGACACAATTCGAAAAAAGAAGATTGGATTGTGTCACAATTAACGGTGACATTGAAAATCGAGGATCTTCACGAACAGATATGCGAAAGAAAAACAGCTTTCCTCAGAAGGCGGAAGGCACTGACAACACTGACAAAAATTCGTGGTCTAAACACTCACAACCTTGCGGTTTCCCAGCTGCGGAGCAGACAGAGATGCCGCGTCGCACACAAACTGAAGAAAACATAATCATCTCCCCTCGGAGAGAAGACGATTTTGTGGACTTTGCAGAGATACAAAAATATTTGGATCGCCTAAAAGGGGATGCGTGAAAAGGATACGTTTGAACAGCAGAATTGAACCTTGATTTGACTTTCTGGATGACTCCTTATTCGAAGTTACAACATGTTAAGAGCACCAGCGATTTCTTGGTCCACCAAACTCCAGACTTTATCTGAGAGATAACAATTAATAAATCAATCAATGGAATCCTTTGTTTGAAAATTTCGAAAACAAATTCTCTGATCATTCGTTTGACGCCTGCTGGGTGTTTGTATGAGTATTTCTTGTTATCATTACTTTGTTTAAATATAAAAACACTTACGAAGGATATCGAAATTCTAAAATACTACCGTTTCTGAGAATTGTACTCACTACCGGTCATTGAAAGATTAATATCTTCAATTACTGTGTTGATGAAGGCAGCGCTGCTGAATTACAGTGAACAAATACTATGAGATTTTAATCAATCATTTTATTAATGTTAAGCGTGTTGCCATCCACATCCGAGCAGGGGGATCATGTGTACATGGCTGAACTACGAGCAGAAGTAACTTAATATAACGATAAAAAGGACTGATTACAGTAAATATTAATTAAAAATATAATATTAGGAATATAAAATATAAAAGTTAACAAATATCTAGACACATATCTAAACGAAAGCTTCTCCCATATCACGTTAAAGTGTCAAATAGTTAATAATAAATAGATAAATAAATGAATTAAAAAATAAAACAAAATAATACTAAAAAAATTGTTTTGTGGAAATTTTTAAATGATAAGGTGTCCAACATTCCTTAATGGTCAGCTAAGGACCGAACAAGGTGCGTTCAAGTGTTGGGATACACCAAGCGCGTTCTCTGAAATCTGATAGATTTAGATATCAAAGATAAATCACACACGGAAAACGTTCTTTCTATTGTTAGCCCGCTTCTTGCCTTTTCGATCATATTACAGTCACGCAACCCTCCTCATCTAAATTCCTTTGGAAATGAATTTCAATAATTCGATCAACAAAAAAAGTTCACCCATAATACTTTATTATGTATTCTTCAAAAGAATATTCTTAGTATTCTTGTAACAGTTGTTCGCTACGTTTATCAAACTATAGAACTGTTCATATCGCAGTATGTTGTCATTGACGGAAATCTGTTTCAGCGTATTACTCCGATTTCGAAGGTCATTCATTCGGTGAAGGTGATGAAAAAGTTGCTCATGTAGTGCTGATTGACTGTCGTGAGTTAAATGTCGATGCATATCGGCGCGTGATTAAACAAGCAAACAATAGGGTGAACAAAGTTCACATCAACAAATCGGTCTTGAAATAATTTGAAGTTCTGTGAATTTAAATACCATTTTTGTTTTGTTTCGATTGTACCAGAATTACAGTATTAGTTCAATTCCTCCCTCCTTTAACATTGAAAGTGTACAATAAAAGGTGAACAGCCATAAATTGTGGCTTATGCCTGTTCTTCCCGGCCAGTTTGCCAAACGACTAAAGAGGGTTATGTTCTCTTACAATTATGATTGAATGTAACGCACCCCCTACCGTGTAGTTCCTGAAGGGGGAAACCGAAAAAGGCGTTAAAGCTTTCGTTAAAATGTTACTGAATATCTGGAACCTTTTATTGCTTTTCTTTTGGCAATTAGATTTAAATAATGCTGTGTCTGAAAAAGTTTTAAAAAGATTAAAAAAAAGGGGAAGTAAAAATTCTTAGGGCTTCTCGAAAGAGGGATCCTTCTTGCTAACAACTATACAATTGTGTTTCGTTGTCTCTAATACTTTGGTCGCGTCTGAAGAGACAGATGCCTACTTTTACTTCGATTAGGTGTCCCTTTTGGTAGTTATAAAGTTAAACTGGTCACCAAAGGAGGCCCAGTGATTAATAATACGAGTACTCGGAGAGAAATAAAAACACGTGGACCAGAAAAACAAATCGATTTAAATTTGAATAATTCAATTAATAATAATGTTCACAACAAACATAAATAGGATCAAAAAGAACTTCCCTTTAGCACGAACTTCGATCAAAACTTACAAAATCCGTGATAAACGAGGCTTTTTTAGTGCTCTGCAATCCCACTGACGGTGAAAGGACATGGCCGGAGAGGACTTAAAAAAATTAAAAGCAAAATGTCTTTCTTCCTTTGTTTGAAAGTTTTGAAAACAAATTCTGTGATCATTCGTTTGACGCCTACTGGGTGTTTGTATGAGTATTTCTTGTAATCATTACTTTGTTTAAATATAAAAACACTTACGAAGGATAACACAGTCCTAAAATACTACCGTTTCTGAGAATCGTACTCACTTCCGGTCATTGTTTCTACCCTAATTATCTCATCACTGCGATTTCCTGAACACACCTAAACCGAAGCAAAAATCCTGTTAAGACTTGGATTACTAAGAAACTTATAATAAAACAAGATTTATGTCTTCAACTAATGTGTTGATGAAGGCAGCGCTGCTGAATTACAGTGAACAAACACTATGAGATTTTAACAAGAACGCTTGATGATAATACCGCGATTGTGCTCCCTAATGACTAATCATGAGAGCTGTGACACGGGTTCGAAAAGCAGTGAAGTAAAGCGGAAGAAAAAAGGTCGATCCACGAAACCTTTGTCATCTATGCAGTGTAGTTTTTAGACAGTTATCTCTTGGCCTGCCGGAAAGGTGTAACAATAAAGGACAGACTGTATACACAGATCTTATGATCTTCAGAGTGTTGAGGGTTGCTGGGCTACATAAGAAGAATCATCGCGCATCTCGGAATTTAAGATCAGTCAGATATCGGTAGAAACTTTATTCCGTGAAAGGGCGAAACAAAACAACAAGGGATACTATCAGCAAATATTGTTATTCTTAGAATAAATATATTTCCATCCACTGGATCTTTCCGAGAAGACGACCCCTGACCTCAATGAATGGGTTGTTAATAAAGTCATACTCTAAATAAAGTCGATGAAGTGTGATTTGACCACAATACTAATAACAAGTCATTATGCATCGGGTAATTTAGTTCGTTTTGGCAAATACGTTTAGCATAACTCGAAACACTTGTAATAAGGATGGAAAAGCCATCACTATCACTGCCATTGAGCAGCGAGGCGCATGTTATGTCTCTTAAAGAATTCATCGCACGAAATGTGTGTGAGCTTCCACAGATGGTCCAGGTCGACAAAGGATTTTGTGGAACCTCCGCGAATCAAAGCATTAAAACTGGAGACGTACTGATCATCTACAAAGTGGAAAGAGAGAGGAAAGTAAAAGCAAAGCATTCAAGTAGTGGGAGAACGCTCTGCTTGCCAAGAATAAGTGATTTGAAGTTAGAGTTGGTGTCAGAACATTCCCAAGATGAGTTCACCACTTTGGACGCGATTGCAAAACTTCCTTCTGCGGCGTTCATTCGAATTGTCGAGAACGTTCCTTTGTTCGGCCTCCTCGCTGGAGATATATTGCAAATCAGTCGAGACCCCCCGTATTTAAACCTTAGTACTGTACGATGTTTCATCGTAAACTTGAAAGATCCCGTACAAGTGGATTTACCTCTGACCCTGGAAGGAAAGTTTCAGGCCCTCGCTAATCATGGAATATTTACTACAGACGAGGTTCTACAGAACTGCACACTTCCAGTTAATGTCCGTGTCGTGTCTTATGGAAATAAAGCTATGGTTGACGGCTCTTCAGAACACCCTGTAGCAAAGCAGAGGTCAATATTCGGAAAGATTCTCGTGGAGTGCGAGATTGAAGAAGAAGTAGTTTATGCCATTTCGACTCGCGAACAGAATATTCTTTTAATGTTCCCATCGACACTAGAGATGAATGTTGCCCAGTGTATGTCTCGAGAGAGGTTTACTTCTCGCTGGGGAGCTGAATTCGAGAAGCTGCTAGAAGCATTACCGAATGAAACAGTTCTACATGAGTTATCAAACACAAACTGTATTTCCTTTACGAGTGATCCCGTGAAGAGGTGCTCTTTGGAGTCGTTACAGCATTTTTGTTTCCCTTTCGATTGTGCACAAGGAATAGAAACAACAGAAAGGCAAGTTTCACGAGTAGGCTACGAGTTTGCCCTTCATCCTCCCTCTATGAAAGAAGAAACTGCAACGAAGGAGAAAGGCTTTCAGAAGTTTCAGCCAGAGAGCTTCTCGGAAATGAAAGCACCTCCCCTTCCGCCAAAGGTGGCCTTGATTGCAACACGATCCCATGCTTCTTCCCAGGAGGACTTAACAAAGAATTTTGACAACAAACAAGAAACTGAAATGGAAGAAAATTCTTTCGAAACAATAGACAAGCAGGTAGTATTATCTGAACAAAGTCTGACGAATGACTTAAATGATGATAGTTTACCACCGAGCCAGAGCTGTGTTAAGCTACTAGAGGACATGTCACAACCGCAGGAAGGGTCAAAACACAGCGACGTAGGCGACGCAAACTGTAAAATGGAAATTTCAGGAGACATTCCCTATGAAAGTGAAGAACCTCTGTTCTTGGCATCCTTCACAAAAAGAAAAGCTTACGAACCATCCGTCGACAGAAATGCAAATGTGCCTTCAGATGAAGGTTTACCAGTTGAAAGAAAACGCGAGCAATTCTCAGTGCGCGTTTTACGACCGGCGCAAACAGGATCTGATTTACCACGCCGCGAACACGGAGCACTTCCTGAGGCAACAGACGACCCCCTAAGTTCGAGAGAAAAGGAGGCCGATCTGGATTTGAACTTTGAATCTAGCGAGGCAAATACAAATAAAAAGCATAATATGCAGAAAGATGAGGAAGCCTCCTCTGAACAAAGTGACGAGGAAAACAACAATTTCGATGACCTCGACCCTGATTGTTCCAAAAAGATGTTCTTTGAACACACAGAAAATGATAACGAAATTTCATTACCGAGTCTTGGAGCAAAAAGCAAAGAAGAACACCGCATGAATGGAGAGAGCACAAAGAGAAAGTTCTTTCAGTCGCTGACGTTAATGCCAAGAATGTTCCGCCAGGATCCTAGCAGGGCGGGAAGAAAGAAAGAACAGGCTCCGAAGGAAAAAAGCAACTCGGTGAGAATTCCACCGAGAAAAGCTGCTTCTTGCGACAACATTTTGATATCTAGTCCACGCGATGATGACTTCGAGTCCATGACTAACATTAAAAAGTATTTGGAGACACAGGCAAAATTAGACAGAGCCCTCGCCCAGATAAATCGCCTGCAAAATCAAAGATCAAAGAACTTGGCCACAGGGACCAAACCCAAGAATAGCAACAAGTCGGTGAACGCCCAAGAAACGGGATTGAGAGAATTCGAAAGCGGAGGATCTTCGGAAACAGAAAATGAAGTTGAGGAACAAAATCCTCGAAACGTGTTCCCAGAGCAAACGGGGAAAGAAAGAGCACCACACACACCAGCAAATACATCTGAACAGAGCTCGCCTGCGCCAGAAACCTTCGCCTTAAGACAAGCTACCCCAACTTGGCTGAACCAAACTCCAAGAGAACAAGAAATAAGTGAAAATTGTGAAGGGGAAACCTACGAAAGAAGACCAGAAACACCACACGACAGATCTCCACATTTTGCGATTGAACCAACTGACGCAGAATCCGTAATGCCACTCGACCGTGCTTTACAGCGCGAAAATGGGCGAAGTCATGGCAGCAGCAGACGAGAAAACGACGAAAATGGGCCAAATCCTGGAGATTCCAACGAAACGTGTTGGTCGTACAGAACTCACTTCACTAGCACCTTCGGCGTGGAATTGAATGAATGCGAGATGAAAAGTGAGCTTAAAAAGACCATTCAGCAAACGAAGTGGACCACGGATGAATTAATGGAATTGATCGAAATTCTGAGAAGGAAGCTCCTGGAAGTTAATCGCGTGCCGTACGTCAATCTGCCACCATCACAGGAGAGGCAGAGGAGTCTTTCCGAGGACCTTGTCAACGTACATGGCCCAAGCTCTTTTCCTGCCCCAAATGAGATTACGAGAAAGGATAAACCTCCCTACGTCAATATCAGTCAAGCAAGCGGGGAACCTAATATGCCTTCGCATCAAAATCTCGTGCAAGATTCCAGGGACCCATTCACAGTGAAAGATTTAAAAAGATTACCTAATCGCTCACACGGAAAACCGCCGATACCAACGCCAAGGAGCACACTATCGTCTATATAGCTGTGATACACACAGTTGACGTAACATTCTTTTGAGTCGTCCAGTAAGAGTCAAGAGAGTGGGCCTTATGTCCTTATAATGCCGTTAAAATAGTAGTGTGGAAGTGTAAATACACCACGACGCAGATAAACTTAAATTGGACCATCATTTCTGGTCGGTGATCGGGTCAAAGCTTATCTATCGAATTATCAGCAGAGGCGGACGAAACTGTTGGCAAAATGCCTCACATTACTCTGATTACAAAGAAGACCGATTTAGTGCGACAGACATCTTATATACATGTCTTCTAGGACTTGACAGCCATTGTTCCAGATGGCTGCAGCTCGCAAAATTTACATTAACAAATCACCAAAGCAAATTGTCGAACGGTACAAAGACATTTGAAGGGTGTACGTTAAAATTGATAACATTTCGTATATTTTTATTTACATGCGCATCATAGCCTTTGTTCTACTTGGCTCTTATTTCCTTTAATTTACTCCTCCAAAATGGCTCATCAAATCGTTTGAAAAACGCAAACGAGCCACACACTAAAATTTCTATGATCTTAGACAACGACTTCCATCATGAATTCTTAATGTTAGAGTTTAGGATGCGCCGCGAGTTTTAATGTTCACACCGCGACAGTCGTGCCAGGATTTGATACTCGAAGAGTTTTTTTTAGCTAGCTTTTCGATGACCGTTTCTAGGGTCATCATTGTCACGCAGTAACTGAAAAAAACGTTGCGTGAAAGTCCAAGTACCTACATTTAGATCACAAGCTCGGCCGTGAGAAGGTTAGAAATAATAAACTCAATTAGCTGTTCAAAGCGAGATAATCAAGAGATAACCAGGAACACTTTTTTTTAATTAATCAAGAACATTAAGCTGAACAGTGTTGAGAAGATTACAATTAAAACTCAAAGAGAAATCTAGTCTTTACTTTAGTCACCTTGCCTCTTCAGCCTGAAAGATGAGAACGGGAATTTCACACGTAAATCTCAACACAAAAATCTTAAGTTCCCCATCAAAACTTTCTACGAGACGTTTGGCAAAACTCTGCTCGCACGCTTTTAGACATAGTAACCGTTGGGTAGAGTTTTTCAAAAGAAGTATCAAGCGCTTTAAGTCTTCTTAGTCCTCATGCACTTTGTGGTTCAAGGCGTGGCCAGGCAAACTATGGCTGTCACAATTCAATTTCGTTTTTGTGTTCAGGCTAATAACACTTACAGAGAAAACCTACCGATAAATCACAACAACTCTCCCTAGATTAAAACTGCTTTTACAGAGGTTGAAAACAACGATGGATTATACCCGCGCCTGAGGTCTTTCGTCTATCAATTCCTATTCAGTACTGAACTTACAGCACATCGGAAACCATTGGAATAAAGTATCAGTTCATAAGGACTTCCATCTGCACCAGCCGTGCGTTCGTGTCTCCAGGAAGACGGTACGGAATTAATCCCGCAAAGGTGATCAGGGCTCGCGCTTGGCGCCTCAAAATATCGCGAAACTGAAAGAGATCAGAAAACTTTACCATTGACCAAGAGCTTAAACAGGATGCAATCTCAAGTTTATGTGTAACAGTATATAGAGGTAGTACTTTAAGGATCGTGCACATTGGTCACACACACGAGAGGATCGAGTGATCCAGGTTTGAACCCATAATTCCTTTCTAGCCAGGAGTGTAAATGGGCATCAATCAGATGTCAAGGCAACCTGCAAATCTGTCCAGGGAGGGGAGTAATGAGCTCATTCTTCCCATCTCATTACGCAAATGAAACTAAATATATCACTGGCTGAGTGAACCAGTTCTTGCTGAGCCAGCAATGCAAATTATTGCAGTGAAGCAGCCTTACCCTCTCTTGTCCACCATCATCTCTCAGATTTCTCTGACTACCAGTCAGAGGACTCTGACCACTCCCTCTGAATAAATAAATAAATAAATAAGTAAATAAATAAACGTCCGAGTAAATATTACAAAAAAACATCAACACAATTAAGCAGTAGCACATCCATAGAACGGATCTTCGTTCTCTGATTACAAGTTGCACTGAAATTTGCAGAGTTGAATTCCGATGGGATGTAGACTGAAGAATCAGGAGAAAATTCTCTTAGCAAAGATCAAAACGAACCAAAATTCAAACTCCCCGAAACACTTGGTTCAGGAATTGTGCCTGCGCCACCGTGGAGACGAGCAAATGGTCTGCCTACTCTACTACCCTAACTGACATATGAAAAGGGATGAGGATGGACCAAAAAGGATCTCATCGAGTCAGAAAACAATAACACCAAATACTAAGTGGAATTATCACAAGTAAAATCACTTACCTAGCGTTACGATACTTTGTGTACAGAATGTTCATGGTTGCTAGAAGCACATCTGGTAAGTTTCGTCGTATCTGCTCGAACAACAGATGAACACAATTATTACTTCACATGTCAAGGAAAAATCATGAATAAGCAAATATCATTGCAAATGAAAAATCAACTCTAAAACAGTTCACCAGGACAGAAATGACTCAGTTTAAGAAAAGAAATTTCAATCTTTTATCCAACATTTGATTAAAAGATAATGGATGCCAAGGAACTGGAAGAATGTTCATAGACAACAACTTTAGACAACTTTGGTAGGAGTAATTTACTGAAGAAAATACATTCAAATGTAGAAGTTGTGACCCTAAACAGTTTTTTTTTCTTCTTCATTTCCCTACTTCATCATTGTACTGCCTGAAAGCTGTCACTCTTTCCTCTACTGCTTCAATCCCCAATGGAACTAGTCTTAGCTTCTGCATGACCTGTGAGAAAGACATTAAGCTAAACTGTAAATGGTTTGAACTCAGGAATAGCAGTTGCTAGTGTAGTCTGAACACCAACGAGGCAAGGCTGTCCTTGAAACCCTCTGTTGTTGGCAACAAGGGCTGTAGACTTAACAACCTGAATGGAGGTCATAGTGTTATTTGACTTGGATGGCTGCCTCTTACGCTTAACTCTAATAATGACTTCAGCTAAAGTTGTCCAACATAACTCACTACCACTGATATCAGTCAGTCCTTTTCAGGATTACTCTCAACCAGAAAATTAGAAAAAAATGCCAATTGTATGGTTGTAGCAAGTAGAAATCATTACCATTTATTCACTGAGTAATTCCCCTTCAGCTACTTTTGGAGAATTTCCAATTTTCAAAAAGGAAAAAAATAGAAGGATCAAGAAACAGCCAATTTGTTTCAGGTGAACAAATTACAGAGAAATATGAAAAAAGTGGGTAAAGTGCACTGACTTGAAAAAGATTCCCTATGGTACACAATCTATGTAAGATATTGATGGCCTTAGTTTGTTGTTTATTTGTTCTGTAACAGATTTCTAAAAGCAGGAGATGTACAAAAACCCCTGCCAATATCTGTTCAAATACAAAACTCACATCTAAAGCAGTGTCATGTTGGCCAGCATGGTAGAGATCAAAGAACTGCATAAGATCCAACAAGAGGAAAAATGTGCCTATTCTACTTTGGCTTGCTGAATGACCTGATGTTCTGTATCTATAGGCAAAAATAGAACAAAGTATTGACTCATAAGGCATGAAATGTGGCAATTTTAAATCACAAATACATGACATTTATTAAATAACTTATGTTGGCTCGGATTAGTGCTAATGAGCTCTGCTCTTATGTTTAAGTGGCACTGACCATCTGATTGCACTGCTTTAAGCTACACAAACAACAGATCAGGTCTTGCATATGAATACATGTTTACAAATAAAATCCCAAAGGTAAATTTGATTCATCTCATGAGGTGTAACAATGTCAGAACCTTGCTATTTCTATAGAAACAAATTCATACTCTGTAATACCTACATATTTGATTGTACACTGTGCACACTGACTTGAAAAATGACATGTGTACCAGAAAGCACACCAGACCTAGTTTCTTCTACAAACAAACGTACCTCTGTGCTAAGTCAAAAGCCAATGTATGTAGTCTATCCCGTTGAGATTGAACACCACTGGATGCTGAGATCACCTAAAAAGAAATGAGGAAATATATATTTCTTTGTGATAAGTAGATACTTACATGGTAGGTACTCACTCAGACATTATTACCTTTTCAGTTGCTGATCATAGTAACCTTTCTGTTGGTGGAGAGTGAAAATGCAGCTAACTTTAAGTTTTTTCAACATAAAAAATTTGAAAGGGTGGACAGGAACAGAAACAACTGCTTATATCACTAACATAGGGATAAAAATTTTGAAAAAATATTCCCAAAGCCAGCTATTTTTCATTGTTCCTCTGCTAATTCAAGTCTCTGTATTAAAGGTGAATCAATTGTTTAGTGTATAGTCCCTATATTTTCAGCCTTTGGCACCAGAGTGGAGTGAATTGTTCCAACAAACACCTATGGCTTCCCTGGATTATATCAAAGTCTTACTTTCACACCATTACCTGACTAAGAAGTTTGTTCAGGATCTCCAGGGCTCCATCATGATTCTGTTGTATAGAAAAAAAATAAAAAAAAAACAAAAAAATTATGAACTTATAGGTAAATTCATGTCCACACATAAACATGTGGGAAGTATTGATCCTTTGTAAAAGAAATATCTGTGTAAAATAAGTGCACATGTACCTTGGCTAAATCAAAGAGTTTGACAGCCTCCTCAGACAAACCCTTTTCGGCAGAATCCTTTGCCACAACTTCAATGATTTTTGTAGTATCTCTGTGAAACTTGTCAATACAACCAGGCTAAAAGTATATCAAAAGAAACAATAGGTATTAACTAAAGATGTAAAAGAATCTTAGTGAAATAATTGCAAAGAAAAGGTATTGCATTTCCTTTTAGTACCTCTTTTAATACTGATCTCTTACCTTCCTCTTTCCATCTGGTTCTAGCTTTCCAAGTAGCATTTCAAACTGTTAAAAAACAGAAATAATAATCAGTTGATTTATTGACTGATATATCAAACAATCAATTGGGCATTTAGTCCACTCCCTCAGTAGGAATTTTGGTCATTTAGCCAACTCATTAAGTAATTTAAGGCACAAGGTCTTAGTTCCAGATTAAAATAATCTTTTGCCCACAGTAGTGTTATGAGAATTTATCATACTTGTGAACAGAAGATGATAGCAATAAAAGTAAAACAAATAAAACACACTTACATTCAAAATATATTACAAACATGACCCCTTATTAAGAGTCAAACAGTCAGTCAGCCAGTCTGTCTGTCTACTTATCTATCAAATGAATAAAGGGGGTAAGTTTCTATAGAAACTGTGGTGCTGCATTGGTGGGAGAGTATAGCAGGTAATTTAGTGTTAACAACTGAGTTGAAAATGTAAATTGGCCACCATAAAGTGTAAAAAAGCTAACATTTTGAGTGTTAGCCTTGATGAAGGGCTAATGCTTGAAATGTCAGCTTTTTTACCCTTTATGGTGGCCAATTTACCTTTTCAACTCAGTTGTTAACACTAAATTACCTACTTATCCATCAGTCATTCAGACAGTCAGTCAGTCTGTCTGACTGTTGATCTGCCAGTACAATTTAAGACAATCCACAATATGGAGTCATCAATCATCAACTTACCTCTCTAGTTTCCAAGACCAGTTCACTTACACAGGACATGAAGAGGTCTTCTCCCTGCGGTCCGTTCATTCCTCTACAATAGATATAAAAATCAATCAGTTATGATGAAAAATTGTAAAATGTGAACGATAAAATTTACCTTTCCTCTACAAATATGCAAATGAAATCTTGGTGTGAACACTGTAACACAAGGATTAGCATGTTTTGTTGTTGTTTTTTTTTAAGTGTTTGAGAGCTGAAAAAATAATTGCTGCTTATCAGAGAAGGCTTTTCAAAATTGAAAAGAATACCACTTTTATCAACAAAATATGTTGATTTAGAAAATGGATATCTCTAGAATGAAAGAATTTCATGCAAAAAAGAAAGCATTACTTTAAGTTGGAGAACCCTTCAGGATAATGATGATCCTTTCTTATTTCAATGAAGAGTGAAATCAAAACTCTAATTTGAACTCACCTCAACAAAAAGAAATATTGAAGAGCTTCTCTTGGATCAGTAACCTCAAATTTCCGTGTGTATGACATGATCAGACGTGCAAAGTTCAATCTTCTGTTGGGTTGAGGATCTCTAGGACTGGAAGTCACTGAAATAAACCCACCATAGTTGAAAAATTGTCAGTAACAAATGCGTATTATTAACAAGGAGTCAACTGATGATTTCCAGACTCTTTGATGCATAACGTTAGGAATATCAAAAGGCCAATGTAAGGGGGGAATAAAATAAAGCACTATGAAATTCATGGAACCATAAAAGGGGCCAGTCTGCAGAAAGAAAAGTGCAGTAGTGGTGCCCAAAAATTTTGGGCCCACTCCATGGTTTAGGGCTATTCATACAAAAAGGGATCTGAAGTACTTTTGAAGCTATCACATGTTGCATGAGAGGAAAATTATCTATCCATGCTTGAAATAGCTTTAAAAATTTATCTCATCATCTTTTAAATCACTGTACTTACAAAGTTGTGCTTGGATTGACTCAGGCAACAAAATAACATGCATCTTAAAGAGTGCAATGGCGAAGTGCACAGCATGACTTCTAAAGGCTTCCGCCCGTGACAAGAATTCTATGGCCTGTTCAAAGTGAAAGTAAATCATCTGTTGAGTTACATGTACAGGTTTAACACTGTTACCCTGTTCCTCATTTGATGTGCAACTTCTAGCATCACAAGAAAATGCTCTTTATTCCTTGACTGTGCATTTTCCACCCACAAAAATACAACAGTGTGTTGCTAATACTTACAGCAACAAAAGTAAGACAGAAAGTATACTTAAGTAACAAAATGATGATAGCACCTTCAAGAGTCTAACAACTCTGAGATAGGAAAAACAACAGGAAGTAAGTAAAGTATTTAGGTGTAAAGGAAACCTCAGACCATGGGTGGTTATCATTTACGCCAATCGTCTCAGTCCAGTTGTTCAAAGACTAGGTGGATAATGCTATCCAATGGATAAATTGCTATCCAGCCAAAAGTATTGCTGTTTGTCAGTTTCTAGCAAACCAATCTTTTGACTTTCTAGCCACAAACAAATCGTATCATTTTGCCCCACCTGCTCCTAAGATTTTTCATTATTCCTGTCTATACTTGTTATACTTGTTGTTATACCTGTTTCATACTTGTAACAAGTATGAAAAACCATGGTATAAAAAAGAACAGGACATTAAAAAACAAGTGGGTAGACTGTTAGAGTGGAATTTTGACAAAGTTATTAGAATGAAAACAACTTACCGCTTCAAACTGTCCGGTCAAAAACAAAACTTGAAAGTACAACAAAGGCTTTTGATATGCATTAAAGTGTGCCTCACCTAACCAGAAGAAAACAGCAATGACTACTTACTTCATAAGAAAATTATCAGAAAACACTAGAACACAACAAGACTTCTGACAGGAAAATAATAGAGAACTTAAAACTGTTGTTGGAAATGAGAATGTTAGGAGATCAAAATGCATTACTGATCCGATTTTGAAGTAAAGCAATACAGTAAAGCAATCTCATTTTGATGGCGTTGCCTGATCGTCAAGGTGAGGGTAGTCCTGAGAAGGACTGTTGTCATATGTGGTGAATGATGTTTTGACAACCTGAGTGCAAGTTGTGAGTTGTTGTTAGTTGAGTGTTGAAAGTCTGGTTTGTGTTGACTGAATGGTAAGTTTAGCTTTGATTTTATTGACTCAACTTATGCAACTCAGGGGAATCAAAGGTTGTGAAATTTGCCACCTTAATTTCTATGGTTTAAGTTACTTCATATTCAGACATGGAGCTCTGATGTAAAATATTTCTCTTCCACTTTACACAACTCTAATGTAACACTAATTAATACTTCATAATGAAAACCATGCATACCAAACTGTTCCAATAACATGGTCTGCAGCCTTTGAAAGGTAACACTATTGTTATTCCCTTCTTCCTCTTTAACAGTCACTTGACAGAGCTGTAAGATAATGACATTATAATTACGATGTGTGTTAACCAGCATAACAATCTTATGAAACATTAATAAAACCAATTTCTTGCAAACAATGTGTAACATGATGTACATGTAGTTTAGAACAAAGTTTAGCTCAAAATGGTTTCATACCAGTTCTGTTTCATCTTTCTTTGTTACAGACACATTTTCATAATCCTCAATTCTCAAAGAGCAATCAAGAAAAAAATATAGACAAAGAAATCATCCTAAACAATATATTTTTTTTGACATGATGTCTCTAATATTGCCTTTTCATAATCCTTTGGGTTACACTCTTCATTAATATCTGTCCAGTTTGTCAAGGAAAAAACTTCGCATGAACTGTGAAACATAAAATTTGGCCTCTCAAAGCATCAGTCATTTCTCCCATTTCTTATAATACAATACACCAGTATACCTTAAGCCACAGGTAGTCTTCAGTTTTGTTGGCAACTTCTTGATGAGAATCTGTTTGTACATCACACTGACCAATCAGACAGTAGACGGCCCTGTCAAGCAATGTAACCCAACAAACACTCATACTTATTTCAACAACTGGTCCACTAAACTGCTCATAAGTCTTGACTACAGAGTATTTATGCAAATAAATCTTATCCAATTGGATGACTAAAGGTCATTAGCCAAGTGTTAAGGTTGATGTATTTCAGAAACTGTAATCAAGAAGAGTTTCCATCTTGCTGATTTTATACATCACTAAGCCAAAAATTTACCTTTTAAAGGGATCCTGACTTGTACGAATAGATCTTTTATACTGAAGCCGTAGTTTGCTTTCCGAGCTGGGACTGAGCCTAAGGAGAGATGACAACTTCCAAGATTAGGTTCATCTTTTACTCAAAGCACTCTCTATGTTAACAGGCACAATGTGGCAGGTCTGCATATCATCATTTACCTGCTCTCTTCGCTGTTCAAATATTCCACAAAAAAGTCTCGAAATTCTGCCAAATGCTGTCTGGAGTTCAAAGAAAAAAATGTGATTGCACATAGATTAAAGAGCCAACATACATTACTATAAGTCTATAAACTTTGAATCACAAATGTTGCAAACT
Source organism: Pocillopora verrucosa (assembly GCF_036669915.1). NCBI lineage: Eukaryota > Metazoa > Cnidaria > Anthozoa > Scleractinia > Pocilloporidae > Pocillopora > Pocillopora verrucosa. The sequence goes on from NC_089314.1 coordinate 19,472,875, forward strand.
GATTGGCTACTCTCCTTGTCATCTATTCTGCAATAGAAACTGAGGAAAGCAACACATTTTTGTTAATAAATAAAAACCTGAGCCTATCATTTTAGAATTGGAGTGACTACAGAATAGGAGACTTGTACTAAAACAATGAGATTATTTGCCCTGGTCATATAATAATATCTATATATGTATATGATTAAAAAAAAATCCTACTTACGGCACATGTTGCACTGCTTGTAAAGCTGCTTTAGGGTCTCCACATCGCAGACAGTAATAAATTAATGGCCACAGTGGAGCACCATCAACATCACCATCCTGTGGGGCAAAGCAAAAATTATAAATTTGGCTGTCTCCTTGGTTCAGATCATACATCTAATACATTTTGCAATAACAACCCTGATAACATGTTATATGTTAAACCAGAAACCTGCAGGGGAACTGACCTCAAGTCCTTGTACAACTGAAGGAAGTTTAATTTTCAAAAAACTCTTGACCAGTTGCAGAGTGCCTGGAACTCCTCCTAACTTTGCTCGAGGCAAATTGCTATATACACTGTCTTGAACAAACTGCAAGTATCTAAAATAATAAGACACATGATAAGTCAGGCTCTTCAGCCAAATTAACAAATAAATAATAAAAAGAGAATGTGCTCTTCAAAAAGTATTACACAATTTATATATTCACCTTCTTTCCAAGAAACTTCTGGCCATTTTAATAAATGCCACTTGAAAATCTAAGGAAAACCTGTCAGAGAGGAGGAAAACAGAAAGAAAAGAATAAAAGAGGAATTTTAGGTGTAACCTAAATTACTTCTTGTGCACAACCTTCTTCTTCAAAGTGATCTGCCCTCTCTCAAAAGTTTAAAGTTAACAAGAGGGGTTGTCCAGAGACTTAATGAGGCTTATGCTTTAACCTGCAAAAAGACAAAATCAAGCTTACAGCAACAAAGACCTTTGTGTCAGTTTGTTTGTTACCTTTGCTTAATTCTAATTTAGCTGTAAGCATATTGATTTTACTGTGAGAATTTTGATTTCCCAGATTAACTTTTTAATTTTAAGTTGAATTTTGTTTTGTGATGGGCTAGGTACTTTGAAATTAGCCATTTTCAACGCCTTGAGATTTAGCCCTTCACACTTTTACATCAGTATGTATATTCTCCATACTGTTCTCTATACATTTCCTCAGCAGCTGAAAAGGAGGATTTATTTAACAATCAAGAACTTCTTTGTGATCATTTCCTATATTCTCATGACCTCAAAGTGTGATTCAAGGGTTATATTGTAAGGAGAAATTAGGTGCTAGACACACTTGGGGATCTTATTGCTCATACTGTTCAAAGTTTTACACTATTTAAGCAGTTACTTCACCCAGAAACAAATAGCTGTTATCGCCTGTGAAGTAATTTAACTGCTCATTCAAAAAAAAAAAAACTTACCTAACTGTCTCTGCCAGAATATGCAAGGAACCATGAGACCTATGAAGTTCTTCTCCAAGTTCTTTGATAAACATCCACATCCCCTTGATGATCTAATAAATGGAGAAAAATCAGATTGACTCAGCTTGTAGATTAGTGGTAATAAGCTAGTCATTCAATCAATATGGTTGGCAAGTAGTATTCACCGGATCTTCAAATCTGTCAATAAGCGCTGTAAATCCATCCACTATGTTGTGTCTTGCTGACTGAATGAGGGCTTCATTATGGATATAAACCTGTAATGAAATTCAAGATAAAAAATTAGTTCAATTGAAAGATGTGTTTGAATGCAATTGCATTAACCCTTTAACTCCCAAGTCAAATTTGTAATTCTCCTTACTGTCAACCATAAAATTCTTCTTATGAAATTTAAAAAACGATCTCTGGCTAAAACTTTTAGAAATACAAGCTTTCGGCTGTTTGCGCTACAGCCTTCAATGGGATAAAATGATAAAAAGGTAAAAAATATTAGGTGTGAAGTACAAAGTAAAAATCAAAAATGCTGATAACTAAGAATGTTTGTTAAAAAGAATGTTGTATTGTCCGGGCAAAGGACAGGAATTGTTGTCCGCATTGGGAGTTAACTTGGAATGCCACGCTTCTAGTATTTTTCTTGTTCTGAAACCGCCTTTGTCAATAATAGATGCATTATCAAAGTTTATTGCGTGACTATTGGCCCAGACGTGATTTGCAATTCTTGTATTTCTAAAAGTTTTAGCCAGAGATCGTTTTTTAAATTTCATAAGATGTTTTATCCTGGCTGCGGCCCCTCTATCTTTTCACATAAAATTCTTATAATGCTAGTTCAGAGAATTTAGTATTGGATTAACTAATTATCCCCAAATTAATATTTTCCTTCATTCTCATCACTTATCTGGTTGATATTGTATTGATAATGCAAAGAAATTCTGTCTTGGTCACTCATGGGAGTTAAAGGGTAAAGATTGATAGGAAATTAAAATAATAAACTCCTTGGGTAGATAATCACTAGAGTAATAAAAACAAACCACCAAAGACTATGGGTTGGAATAGTTTAAAGATGGAGTACTGTTTGACAAGACTGCAAATAGTGAGATCGAATTAAGAAGTTTATGAAACCTTAGGAGGGCAATCAACAACAATCTATATACTTGAGTGCTTTCTTGCATCAGCACTTACAGATCATTACTTGCTATTTTATACTTCACCTGTCTGGCATAAGCTTGTTCTGTAGCATCAAGGGCACTTCTACCTTGTAAACTCAAAGAACTTGTTGTGAACACCTTAGCATAGAACAAAAATAATTAATAAAAAAAAAATTGTAGGAAGAGTACATCACAGTCAGTCAAGTGCAGTACATCCCAGTTCAAAGCAGCATTACTAGCACACAGTATTACAACTAAAGATGATTATTTCAAAACAAACCTCTGCTTCTCCTGAGAAATCTAGTGTCTCCTGCCCAGCTCCCAGTAGCGAGTTGAGAATTTTCTCCTTTTCTTTTTCCCATTCACTCTCCATACAGGACCACTGATGTCTTTCAGCCTGATTAAATGTCTGATTGAAGAAAGGGTAAAAGGAATATTTTAAGAGAAGGGTTCAGTATCAATAAACTGTTGATTGAAAAATTACTGAGTCCAAACAATAATGAAGCTCACATTTTCTCTTGCTTCCTCTATGGCAGCCAAAATTGCATTTTCTCTCTCATTCCGAAGGAAACCCTGCAAGATAATTGTCAAATGAAAATTATAAGGATAATTTACACAAAGGAGTGAGTATCATACGAAACAGAAATCCACTAAAAACACAAAACAATTAGCAGCAGACAGTACCAAGCTTTACCTGAATATCAGTCTCTCTAACAGGCTCAAGAGGTTCAAATGTCTTTGTGGTGTCAAGACGATCTAGTTTTTCTGAAAGGCGTGGGACATCAAAGCCTTTGGTGCCAAGTAAAATGGAACTGACAAGGCAAAAAAAAATTTTTCTAGAGAGAAATTTTCAACTGAGTATCAAAAGTCATAAGTCGCATTGTTTTTGTTTTACTACCTTGTGATTGGACTAGAAAACTTGCACCACTATTTTCACTAATCTGTTGTAACTAGCCTTTGTTAGCATTTTGGTTTTACTTTCACACAATTTCATTGACAAAGAATTTTTGGGCAGCAGGCGTTACCTACATACATGAGACACTTGTACACTTTATACCCAAGAGTACATATACATTCCATTTTCCTATTTGAACCACCCCTTCCCATGGAAGGCAATGTTTGGGACAAGGCCTACCCTTTACAGGTGTCAACAACAAGATATAGTAAGCTATAAATTTGGCCTCCCTTTGAGAAGAGGGATAGGGGATTGATTAGAAAAAAACTGGAATGTCCATTACTGTGCAAAACATCATTGAGAATTACTGGTGGCATTAACGAAGTTGGACAAAATAAGATGATTGTGTGTTAATCTCCCTCTGGACCAGTGACAAAGAGAAGGAGTATTGGATACTTTAACAATGACCCCTGAAGCATATAATGCTTTCATTTTTCATCATGTTTAATAAACAAATGATCTTACTTACTTACTTCCTAACCTAACAAACAACAATGCCTCAGTATTATCTGACGTGGACAAAAACCAGATGTAATGTGAGTAGGACCTGGACAATCAATGAAATTACTGATCAATGAAAATCGATGATAACAATCAATTGATTGATATTGATAATCAGTGAACAGTTGATGCAAAAGTTTCTGCAATTTGTTATTCTCATTGATTGTCAATAATCATTGAAGATAGATTGAAATCAATCAATTAGATAGCACAGCTTTTCGATTATCAATAATCATCGAAAATCGTTTGAAATCGATCAATTGGATAGCATCGAAATTTCATCTCCAATCGATGGTAATCGATAAACATAAATTACTACTACGTGATCATCGATTGTTCATCGATTGGCCGATACAAATCGATAACAAGGAACAAATATGCATAGATTGAAATCGATTAATCGATCAGATTCCCGATCATGATTTCATCGATTGTTCAAGTCCTGTGTGAGGCGCTGACTCGGATCGATAAGGAAGTGTCATTAGTTTATTTGAAGCCCAGTTTTGTTTGATTGTTTAGCATATTGAACACACTTACGCCTTCACTTGAACATCAGCTCCAGAAACACCAGTCGTTTGAGACCATAACCTCTGACCAGCCTCTGCGAGTTGATGGAGGTTTCTCTCGACCCTTGGCAATTCCCAGCCACTGTCCATATCGGCAGTCAATTGCTCTGCCTGCTGCAGCAAATCTCCAAAACTCGAAGACATGATTGAAAACAAAACGCGCCAGAATACTAGATTTAAGCTCTAAAATAACTATATCTTCTGGGCTTCCCGAAAAATTCGCGCAAATGATGGCTTAGTTTGTAATTTTCGTAAAGCCCGCCATGTTTCCTTTCCATGTGCTTTGCACGAAAGCGCATGTCCATCGTGGCACCGATTTAACCGCTGGTCACGCAGCTCGAGGGAAGCACGTAGGACCATGTTGCTACTTAGAAATTAAATTACAATTTTGAATGACACATAAATTTAAGAAGAACTCTAGAAGCACGAACCCACCATGCAATAAGCTAGCGCGCTATAGTTAGCTAGCATTTCTGTGGTGGACTTCGCCATAACAAAGGAGAAAATCTTCAGTTTTTTGGAGGCGAGGTTGAGAACATGCACAGTCGTTGTTGTAGGATCTAATTTTTTTCATCCGGGATTTCCTCTTCTGTCACTACGTTACGAAGAATTTCCCGGAGGGCGGTGGGGGGACACTTTTATTTCGCTTAAGGTATTGGGAAGCGCCGCCAAATGAATATGAGGTCATTCTCTCTTCTTGGTCCACAGCCTGGGGTATCTCCCTGGGAATGGTGACCTTAAATGGAAATAAAACAGTATTTCGGTTGATAATTTCAGGCTCGTTTAACAAGTATTACCAAATAAGGAATATTGGTGAAGGAAAAAACGGTGTTAATCACGTGATTGAAGAGTATCCCATCAAGCGTGTGTTGTTATTGTCCATAATCAGTTCGCAAGGGAAAGGTCATCGGTAATATTAAGTTCCCTATACGCATTTTCCAATCTCTTATCCAAGTTTGTTTTTCAATTTTACTGTACCTCCACCATAAATTCAAGATGCCTGTAACACCCGAAGACCTTGTGGGTCTTTTGGCCCTGATCGCGGGCGAAAGGAATTATCAGATCACAAATAGCCAGCGCCTGAAAGGAGGATTTCTGACAGGCATTGGAGCCACTGTTGGCGGTGTCTGTGGTGGACCTTTTGGTGTTGTTGTGGGAGGCCTAGTCGGCGGATCACTAGCTGCTTGGAAAGGAAAATCGACCACAATACCATTAGACCAATACTTGATGGATATGGACAAAGAACAGAGGCAAGCGATGTTTGCGTATATGAATTACCTTATAGAAGATAGCCATGTTCAAAACTTTGTTGCCCTGAACGCTAAAGTTGCCACCGACCCCGATCTGAAACGACGATTTTTGGATGTGCTGTTGTGCTATTTGAAGGTAGAACTGAGGCTCAATGTGATCGAATGAATGAAGAGAATGAAGGAAAGGAGCTTGTCGTCAATAAAACAAGAACGTGGTTGAAATTGGAAAGGTTCAATTGAATTCAGAAAAACAGGAAACCTGAAAACCATGTGGAAAATTTCACAAAACTGGCAAGGATAACAGTAAAAATTTTCCAGTAATTTATTGTCTATCACTATTTCCATTTTGCTCTATTGTTTAGGAAAGTTTTGAAATACGCATTGATACTAGATTTTCTACAGAGCCGCGCAAACATATGCAAATAACCGTGCATGATAAAATGATGGAAGTTATTCTTGTTTTCACGACATAAAACAGTTTAAGACTTTTTCATCTAAAAAAAACTGTGATGCTTTGTTCTTTAGTATACTTGAATGATTCTTGTTCAATTTATCGTCTTTATTTCCCGTCAGGTTGTAGTTTTGAGGGTAGCTTTTATTCAAATAAGAAACATTTTTGGCAAAAATTTACCATTGCCATGGCGAGTTTTAACCCATTGATCACATTTTATGAATTTTACAAACTGATAACAGAACAATGCGATTTCAATGAAAATATACTTTTATTGAAATAACAATATATATTGATGTAAAAATATCAGGAAAGTGTATCTTGTTTGACCGTGATTCTGAGTGATTTTTACTCGAGCGAAACATATTAGCAAGGAAGACGAGTCAGTTTCACTTAGCTTGCACTCTCGTAAATGGACAAACTCGCGAAAATTCAGCTAGCGGAAAACCTGTCATTTTTCTGTTTCTTTTTTTACTTTCTTCCGTTTTTTATTACCTTTTTTCTCGGGGGGGGGGAGGGGGGAGGTGGGAGGGGGTGGAAGAGGGGTGACGGGATTGATCTCTCAGGCCAGCGGACGCAAGTCACGTGGTCAATGAAGGAGCTCATTCTCGCCCTCTGCGTCACCCTCGATTCTTCATTCACTTAAAAAAAAATAAATCACTAAATTAAAAAATAAATAGTCTAATTAGATAGATGACTAAGTTTCTTTTTTCTTTTTGCAAAATGAATATCTAAAATGCACAAGAAATCATCTGGGTTCTGGTCTAATCACAAGAGGTCTGCATCTCTCGAACGTTCGCAATCTTCCAAACTGGCTGTGTTGATAGATGTATCTGGACAAAATCAAACATGTCAATGAAGTCTTATTATTCTCGCACAAACGACGCTTTTAACATGTTTAATCTGGAACCGAAGATACATGCAATCCATCAACTTTTTCTATAGATAATGTTCTCATTCAAGAAATGGCCTTTTTTAAGTTTAATTATAGACGTGTAAACCTTAGAATAAGTGACTGAGGGCTAGTAATCAGTACTAACTAATGTGGAGGTTAATATATTCATCCATTGCAGCTGAAGTAATTTGATAACTTGGCACAGGCGCCGGTTATAACGGCGTGCGAAGGATTCACGCGAAGAAAAATTAAAGAACTTGCTACTCGACATAATTATTTTACTCCTTTCTCCTTAACTTTGAGCTCGATAAAGGATTTTCTGTATACTATTTACGTATTAGAGGTGACTTAGTAGATATTTTTTTATTGTTATATTGCACGCGTTGCATACCTATTGCTATAATTAGACACCTGATGACCTCATGTCTACTCAAACATAGAAATGAGGCTAACAACAATGGGGAAAGTCCCAGCCGTGTACCGGAACTGATCTTTCGTTTTGTTTCCTTGTTGTGAGTACTTTCGCTTTCCTTCAGTCGACATGCCGGTTTCCGTGACTGATTTGCAGCGTGTTATGGCCATTCTGGCCGATGAAGATGAACTTAAAGTAACCTTCAGAGGTGCTGCTTATGGCGGTGTTATCGCAGGAATTACTACGACTGTTGGAGGACTTCTTGGTGGACCGGCTGGGTTGCTCGTTGGAGGCGCTGTTGGCGGAGCATTAGCCTATGGCACTTCGGGAGATTTCAAGCCTGCTTCCCAAGTGATCAAAGACATGAACGCTCACGACAGGCAACTTCTTTACGACAGTGTTAAAGAAATCCTCGAAAACTTGGCGATCGACGATTACCTAGCTCTTATGGCCTTCCTGAGTGGCGGTCCTGGATTGATGGTTCGACAACAACTCATGGACAGACTGGTTTTATTTCTGAGGAATAATATGCGACTTCAAGTGCCTCAAAGTTAAATCCTCTGTTTGTAAAAGAAATACCTACAGTGTCATACAGAATGACATTTAACAACGATTTATACTGGTGTAACTGACTGAATAAGAAAATAGAAATATTACTCACAAGGGACAATTATAGAATTTGACGTTGTTATTTAGGATAGAAAGTCATATGAAAAGAACACATGCACGAGATAAAATGATTATATTGACTAGTCAAATGTGACCACAATATAGACAAGAAATTTTTTTTGACTACCATAAGACAAAGAAAAAATAGTTCGTGTTAATTTTCAGTTCCCTTTATCTCTTCAAGTTATCTCTGTAACATTTGTAATACTTTTTTACACCTTATATTTAACTTATTGTATTGAATAAATATATTTAGGGACAATGTGGAACTTAATTGTTTAGAGCTTGGGGCCAGGTTACCTGAGATAAGACGTTGGCTTGATAAGTTGTCATTGTGGCTTTTATAAAGTGCACTTTGTTTACGTATTTGATCACGTAAGTTATTGGCTGAAACAAGGAGTTGAAGTTAGGCTGATTCAGATATAACTTTGTAAAACAAACCTTTTCAACTCAGGCTGACATGGGACAAAACCACTAGTATACCACCAGTGGCAGAGCAGCAGTGCAGGAAATGTGCAGTTTTTGGGATCAGTTCCTGATGGGGCACCCACATGTTTTTCTTGTCTTAGACTTTTGTGCTAATCAAATGATATTTATGGTCAATCCATGAACAAGCTAAGAGCTAGCCACCTTTCTTTTTCTATTTACACACAATGCTTTTGACAAACAGCGGAGCCCAGCAGTATGCCAGATGCATACTCTGTGAGTTGCCTTTGGCTGGTGGACAATCTATGCTTCAATTCTAAATGGGAAAGTCAGATTTTTTTCTTTCTCCTTTTGTCTTTTATCTAACTATTAACATCTTAATTTGATAGCTCCTTAATAGTCATAAGGTTGATCTGTAAAACCTGCTATCACGATAAAAAAGGAAGAGTGAGTACCACAAATTATTGTTCAGCAGTTTAGTGGAAGTTTGTTTCCAAGGGTTATCCTGAAATCCCAGTGAGCAAGCTGGCTCTCTTTAAGAACAGTTGCATTAGTCTTTATTGGCACTGTTAGGGCCACAGTGCCAATAAAGGTCTTTTCCCAGGCTAAAGCTGTTCCTTTTTTGGGCTAATGACAATTTCCTATTTTGAGGTGTTCTCTTGCATCATGAACTAACCAGATACAATACTCTATCAAATTAAGCCCGGTTAACATCCAAATATCATAACTCAAACCTATATTTAGCAGAAAGCCAAGATTTATTAATTTTGCGAAATACTGTGGACAGGGTTACAGTGGCTGCACAGTGAGGTCCAGGTTCAAGCCCAGGTCTGATTTAATGCTTTGGATTCTTGGGAAAAAACTTGCAGTTTCTAGACCCATCCAAAAGCTTGTGAAGGTACAAGTGAACAGTCAATCTGGGTCATTTGAGTATTGCCTGGCAGTAATTCCAAGGACTGGCCCCACATCAAAGAGGTGCGAGATAAAAATTCTACCTCTCCCCTCTCCCTTACCCGCCTTAGATAATTAAATTTGATTACCAAGCAGCACTTTCCCCTTTTCTTGTTCTTCCACTTCTGTAAATGTAGACAGACCTGACATCATTTCCCTGATCAAAGATTCACCACGAATTGTCAGTGACTCTTTACTACATGGGCATCAAAGGGTTACAAAATAATTCTATAAGAAAAAGAAGTGAATGCATATCACTCCTCAATTACAACTCTTCATGCAATTCTTTGAGGGCATCCTTTCTCTTGAAAGTTGTGGCCAACCATAGTTTATAAATGCTGATCATGTTTGCATGTTTATTACAAAACTTAGAACTCTCACATAATCAAATGTCTACTTTTAAATAAATATAAATATCCTCTGATTCGTGTGTTTTGCACTGCGGCAGTAAGTGAGTATCAATTATTCCTTGATTATAAAGTTAATTTATTGCAAGTAACCTTACTTTCTACATCAGGTTTGACAAACAATATAAATAAAAACAAACTTAGAATAAGTCAATCTGTTGTTACATTGTAATCTTAACTAAACAATTTTATGTAACCTTAAACTTACTAATTTCAATCTAATTAATGACACTAATAATTTATTTATTAAAATCTAAATTTCTCCTCCTTTGAACTAGAAATAAGAGAGGAAACTTTTCTTCCCCAAAAAATTGTAAAATTTTAGAATGAGATAAAAACTTTCTTTTACATCAGGCTACAAAAGGTGTAGAAGGCCTCAAAAAGTCTTCCACACAGTACCTTAGTTCAAGAGTTTTCATTATCAGAAAACTCAATACTTAAATAAAAATATCATTGTACTTATCACTATCTTACAACTTTTATTTTTTATCTTTCTTTACTAAAACCATCTCTATATAACATTTAGCCTGTACAACAAGCATAATTTCAAGTGAGTGACTGCAAAATTTTTATGATTGAGAGTTTCAATGGCCATTGGACTGGTGAGACTGAAAATGCATGGAACTGGTATCAAAATGACAAATTAGACCAGTGAGTGAGGATGAGGTGTAGCCTCCCTCTTCACTCACTTGTCACTTCTATTACCACCTCTGGCCTAGGAAAGTTTTTTTAAAATGCTTTTTAAAACCACAAGGAAAAAAACATTCAAAATGGTGCATCAAAAAATCTCCAGTCAGTGCAAATCATTTACTACTTATTTTCAAGATATTTGGTCCAACCCATACACCCCACAAAAATTGTTACAAACTGGTAAAAGGTTTACAGAGGGTGCTGGTAAAAATTTCCAGTGTAGTTCAATATCACATAAACTTTAATTTTCATCTTCTATTTTGGAAGGGAAGTCTGTGAAAAAATAGCTTAACAGTCTCCTTTCCTCTATCTCCATGTCAAATGAGCTAGTTTAAATCATCAACAGTATATTACAAGGCATCTTCGTCATCATCATCATCATTGAACAGATGCAGACGCTCATGTTTTCTGTTGCCATTAAAACTGACAGCTTTCTTTGTAGCTTGATTACAGGCCAGATATATCAGAAATAGGTTGGCTAATAAGCTGACGGCACAGAGACTGATCACTGCCACAAACCATACAAAGAACTTACTGAAAAAAGAAACAATGAAATCAACACTCATGGAAGAGTTCTACGCAATGGAATAAACTATAGACTGTACAGAAGTTCTTGTTAGATTTCTGAGTCTGGTTTCCTGAACTTAAAAACCTCAAGGATGCAAAAGCTGGACACAGAATCATACTTTAACAGTAGGAGGAATAACTATTAATGGCAATACAAAAATCAAAGCTTACTGATGATAAAATATTTAAGAAAGGAAAGTCATGACACAAATTTACCCAGAAAATCTTTCTAAAAATTCTCAGAGAATGTTAGAAATATCAAAAAAACTGGTTTCTTAATGTGTAATATATAAAGAGAGGAAGCTTGTCTTAGGCTTTGTTGTCATGTAAATTAAAAAAAAAACATAGTTTCTTGGCTTTTACCTGAATTCCTCTTCTGTAATTGCACCCTTTTCAGTATTTGATTGCAGCACAGTTTCCTTTGTTGAAACTCCCTTCATCTTCAAATCCAATTCACAATGCAGCCCTATAACATAAAAATTTATTAATTTGACTCAGTATAGCTTACCAGTAGTCTGTGGTTTCAAACACGGTTTATTTTCCTTAATTTTTAATACCGCAGACACACCTTTAGTAATAACCCCTTAGGTGTTACAAAAAAGGCTGCTCATGCCTTACAGCACCTCCACCATAATTTATCAATTACGAGAAATTTCAAAGGTCTGTTGAACTTGGTTCATGGCAGCCGGGACCTTTTCATTCCTAGGATTTAAATTTAAATTTTCTGCTTTGTCTGTATACAATCCTCTGGATTCTTGTTCTGAGAACTTGTAGTTTGTCAAATGAATCTCCTAGTTGACAACCTCCTCATTGAACATGTAAGAGATATTGCCTATTGTTTACTCTTAGGAGTGAAAGAGTTAATGTGCTAACTACTCAGGTTGGGATTATAGAAACTCTCGAGCATTTCAGTATGTACTGAAGACAAGGTTTTTTGCCTTAACCCTTTAATTACCAGAGGTGATTAACAACTAACTTCTCTCTATAATATCCATTCCTTATCCAGCAAAAAGGTAATGAGAATACTCAAACTTATCAGGTAGAAGTTGTAACTAACTTCAAGGGAAATATTTAGTAGCTGGAAGGGAGAATTGACAATTAGATCATGGGAGTTAGAGGGTTAAAGATCCATCTCAAAACTGACTGGGAAAATTATTGTTGCCTTAGTAAGAATAATGTAAGTGCATCCCCTAGATCTCTTTGAAAGGATCAAACTTACATCTTTGAGTAGAATTTAGCATACTATGGTTGCTTGCAGAAGAGCACTCTCCAGTTACTGGATCACAATCACATGTATCAGGGCACTTGCAAATCTTCATACAATTCTGTCCATAACTACCATGAAAACAGCCTGAAACATCATTTGAGAGATTACAGTGGTGAATTATGCAGAAATAACATCATTCTGGTACTCGTAATCTATTATCAAAATAATGGCTGATCTTTGGTCAATTTTGCATGATTATGACAATTTATCTATGCCCACAACACTGTTCACTTGACTATAAAGTAATTTATTAAAAACTGTGATTAAATGGAAGTGAATGACCTTAAGAATGACATAGCTATAATGTAACACTAATAAAATTGTTATTGAAAGTAATAACCATGGTCACAAGATGTTAAGAGTTGCATTGTGTGTTATACAGACAATGATCTGAAGCGCAAGCTAACGCTAATCTATGATTAAATTGATTCCATAATTAATTTTACACTACGTTATAGTTTAATGATTTTGATTTCACCCATGGTTTTAATTTGTTGAACAAGCTGTGTTTTATATAGAACAATTCATTTCTTCAGAGATGATAGTTTTGGATCTTTTGAGGTCAGAATTATTGCAGGATGTGGAACTTCTGTAACAAAGCTTTTAGACACTTAACTCTTTACTCCCAAGATCTCATTTGTAATTCTCCTTACTATCTACCATACAATTCTTATCATGTTAATTTGGAGAATTTGGGATTGGGTCAACTAAAATCCCCTAACTGCTATTTTTCTTTATTCTCATCACTTGTCTGCTTGATATTGTATTGACACTGTAAGGAGAAATTCTCTTTTGGTCACTCATGAGAGTTAAAGGGTTACTGGAGGATATGTCATTTTGGTTATAGCCTTGAAAAAGACATTCAATTCATTGCACTCTGCTTTATATTAAAACATTTTATTTATTGTTTTCAAAATTTTATTTTGATCAAAAAATTTATGCAAGAGTTTTATCAAAACTTTAGGCAAAGTTGACACTTTTCCTTTATAAGATAACAAGCACTCAAAAGTTGGGTTATTTAGTCCTTAGAAATAGTCAAAGAGTGGTTCAAGTTTAAAGAGGAAGCATTTTTAATTAGCATTTATTCAGGTTTATTCAAATAGTCTCAATCAGTGCAAATCAGAATGCTAAGAGGTTTAGCTGTAGATTAAACAGGGATGTCCACATACCTACATTTTAATCATTATTTTCTTGTTTTAAAGCTTTGTTACAAGTATTTCAACTTGTTTATTCATTTATGTATGTATTCTCTCAAATTAAAGCACATTAAAAATGTAAATAAGTTTAATGCTTGATTGCAAGCAAAGAAATGTTTGATTGCTCTCTGACTTTTGAGTTACTTTTAAGCGTTTAGGCACTCTAGACTGAATGCTGCTAGTTATCTTTCTCTCTCTACATTTCCAGTTTCATAGCTAGAGGCTACAGAACTTTTAGAATGGTTTCGCATTATTTCACACATGTAGGTACATGTAAAAATATCCAGGTCCATGCCTCTCTTTGCAAAATCAGCATCTGACAGGAAAGCACTTACGCTGCTGACAGAATGTTCCCATCCACCCAAGGGTACAGGTACAGTGACCATCGACTGGGTCACATGTTCCACCATTTTGACATAGGCATTCTCTACTGCAGTTCAATCCAAAGAATCCCGATGCACAACCTGTTACAAGGTGGGAATATTATATAAAAACTGCCACAAAAAAATTTGAAAATATTACTGCAGTCTTTCTTGGCATTACCTACTCACTATTTCAGGTTTAAAAATAAATGGAACTAAACAGAAGTATCAGGGTATAGTATCAGGATTGAAAAAGAATGAAAATATATATTCTTTCAATCAAATTAGCACTCTTAATTGTATTAGGAAAAAGTTTGAGCCTATATGTTGGTCAACATGTGGCTTACTCATTTCACTCTCAGTAATGACTAAAATCAACTTTCTCCTTACAATAGTAATACATTTTTAAGCAAAAAGGTTACAAGAAAAAAAGAAAAGGTTAACTATGGTGTATTGTTTCAACTTTGATTGAGACAAAATCTTCAGTCTGAGCAAAAAAATCAAAAGAAATAACTTAAAGGTATTGAAGACTGTTAGGAGAATAGATATTATGAAGCTCAAACTAAGATGTCTTTGTTTAACAAAGACTGCATTAAAAAAAATTTTCTTTCAATTCCTCCTTTAGTTCTTTTTCTGATCCCTTATACCAACCTTCATTACATTTCTCTCCTTTCCAACCAGGAAAACATGAGCAACCATCTGTGAAAAAAAACAACACACTGATTTATTCCTGTTTGCTCAATTGTTCCTCAGTCAAATATCATGTAAAATATCAGTCCAGTCCCCACCCCCCCCCCAAAAAAAAATTACCTTTAACAAATATATTCCAAGTTACTGAGCGTTTGTTTAGTATACAAATAAATCACATGTGATGCCAAAATGTGGCAAAATGTGATGAGTGTGTCACTGCATTGATGTGTATCACTGATATTCTTTCAGGCAAACAAGGCCTGTGATCTCACCTTCAGTAGTGCAATTTCCATTTGAAGAACAGTTATGTTGTCTGCATTTTAATACATTGCATGAACCTCCAGTCCAATGACTGTCGCAAAGACACTCCCCCATCACACACTGTCCATGGCCATTACAATCCTTAGGTATGCAGTCAGGCTCGTGTGCACACACAACTGTTGATACCTTTCTGGAGCATGTGAAAAGACCACTAGAGTTTAAGTAAAAAAAAGAAAATTTTTAAACCTGTTTGAAGACAATGAAATAATTTTGGGATGGGCGAGTATATGGGTGCTCGGTTCTTTAATTTTCCTGATTTAAAAATTTTGGGTATACTCAGGTTGAGGAGAAAATCCAGATATCATCTGTGGTTTCATTTTGTACTCGATCTTCTTTTGGGTTTGAAATAATTTGAAGTATGAATAAAATTGAACTACAATAAAGACCAAAACATAATGTCCCCACTCCCTCCTTGCACCAAAAAAAAAAAAAAAAAAAAAAAAAAGAATGTGCTTCTTATAAAAAGAATCAAACACTTCTGTTATGTTGTAGGTAAGCATGGAATTTAGATTGAATGGTTTCAAAATATGTTGATTGGTATTAATTATCTTAGATTTCCTTGAACAAAGAACACTTCAAATCAAATTAGGAAAATTAACTGAACTAATTAAAAATAATTTCAAATTACAATATACATATTATTTTGTAAAACTATACAGTGTCAACACCAACAAATTACTTCTACAAAGAATTTATGAATTCCATTTGTAAGAAAGAAATAAAAAAAGCAAAAAATTTTGGGAAACACAAATTATTGCCCTAAAAATACATCTGATTTGTGCTCCCAAATCAAAAAACAGAGTAACAGACTCACCATTCATCTGAAGGGTAGTTTACCAGTGTGTTATTCACTACCATTGTAGCTGAGCCTCCACCGTCAAGGTTTATTGCATTCACCAGACCAAGTTTCAATAAAAGACTAGCAAAGCTGTACAGATCAATCCTAATTGAACCAAACACATCATTAGCTCCTGTTCACATTAATCCATAAGTCAACATGTTAAACTGCACTATTGTTCTAACATACTTCAAGTTGTAGGTCTTATTGATCACTTATCACAAAACAATAACATAGTAGAGAAACAAAATGATAAAAGAACACAAAGAAATGCATTTTGATGACATACTTCTACATAGGCTTGGTTACAAGCTGCTCTCTGGGAAAGGACACTGAACTCTGCATCCCCAGAGGAGGTAGCAAAGGGTTTAAATGTGTTCATGCTTAAGGCCAAAACTAATACATGATGTGAGAATTTTACGGAAAGGTGAGCATGATTTGTAAATTTATAGATTAGGCTCAGGTAGTTTGAAGGGTGGATAAACTATCCACTGGATAAAGGATAACGTACTGCGCTATCCCATGGATAGCACAGTATATTTTGGTAAAACTTATCCACCAGATAGCATTGGATAGCATTATCTATTGGATAGCATTATCCACCCTTTGGACAACTGGGCCCAGCATGAGGCATGATTTGCCTCCAGGAATATGCAGTACATGTCCTGTGAATTTTTTCTTTTATTTCATGAAAACCTTAAGATTTCCCTGAAACCTTGGAAACAAGGAGAAAGATTTGAAATTTTTCATTTAAATTTATGACAGATCAAATGAATTTATCTCGCATTCATACATTTAACAGGATCAGGATCCCTCCTTTGCTATCCTCTACAAAAGTTCCAAAAACAGACCTCAGGCAAAAATAAGCCTAACTATGCCTTGAAACAGCTGTGTTTGTTGTATCAAGTAGCACAATTACATTAATATTCAACATTCTGCTCTTAACAAGGTCAAAGGTACAAAAATCCTTCTAACACAAAAGCAAATGGCAGTCAGTAAAGAATAAAAACAATCTCATAAGTGGCGAAGAATAGTTACAGCTCCATGGAAATGGATCAGAGGAATGCGAACTCTCAAGTCATGTGATATGTGACAACAGACTTCCTGAAAAAAAATCTCCATCTTCTAATAGGCAAATGATCAGCAAAGATAAGATCAAGCAACGAAGTTTAACACTTGCCCTCTGTGATTTGTCTTTCCATCAATCTGAACAATCATAACCCTTCCTTCTATGTCGTGTCCCAACGCTGTTCTTGCGGACATAACATCGGCAAACAAGTCCATAGAACCCGTTTCCTCAGTGTCGCGACATTCCGCAGTTTTGCTTTCATTTATGTACACCATGCCATTTCTCAGTATCCAAATCACACCAGATACGAGCTGCACAAAGGGATTTTCTTTGTCATCAACCATCTCCTCGGATAAATACCCCACAAGTATAGAACCATCTCTGCGAATACCGAAATTTGCATTTTGCACTCCACCAGAATCCTGGACTTTTCTTCCATCACTGAAAACATTTCCATAACACTTGCCGTCCTTAGTTTTAAAAAAACCTGCATTTGTAGCTACCCAGCATTTTCGCTGTTTCGCAGATTCTGCTACAGTAGCTCGTTTGTAAGGATCGCTACAACCCCCGACTTCCCTCGGTTCAAGAACCGAAAATGTCCGGAAAGGATCTTCTATAGAAACAACGTGACCGACAACGTCCGTTTCCACATTATTTCTTGTGTATCTGTGATAAAAATTCTTCACCTGGACGAAAGGTTGACCCGGTTTTATGCGGCTCAGAATCTTAAGCGTCTCGTGTGTTCTATTACCATATAAAATACGTTGGCATTCACGAACATGTCTGTGTGTTCTCTTCGTTTTGTAATAATCCTTGTACGGCATCAGAATGTCATCTGGGAAGGGGTCGCTGGTTGTTTCAATGGATGCATGCTCCAAAGCTAAAATTTGCAGAAGAGCAGTGGAAAAACAAACGAACAACCTCATCGTTTGCAAGTGTCTCTCAAAAAGTACCTGCTACGTTTCCCGCAAGTTCGTGTTTTGCCTAAGACTCTGCGCCTACAGTGTTGGAAAGTAAATCAGCGGATTACTACATGTACAAGACAATATTCGTATCATAATTTTGGTTTTAACGACGACACAATAACTCATCTTTCGGAAAAATGTTACCCACAAAGTTTGTCGTCCAGCCGTCGGAGTCTCTAAAATGCCCCATTTGCAGGGAACTTTTCAAAGATCCGGTTATTTCAACTCAATGCGGACATACGTTTTGCAGAAATTGTATTCGAACTGGAGTTTCTCTTACCGGAAATGCGACAACGAAATGTCCTCTTGATGGAACAACTTTACAACGAACTCACTTAGTGTCGAACTTAGCAGTGCGAGGCCAGATAGAAGACTTGTTGATACACTGTAGGCACGGTTTAACACGATCTGATTCGGAAGAAGACTTTGATATAGACAGTAGTGGTTGTCAAGAGAGAATTTCATTTGGTCGACGGCGAGAACATGAAGATCTCTGCGGATTCGCTTTAGTCCCTTGTCCAAACAGCTCAAATCAATGCGGAAAGTTTCGTCGTAAATGCTTGGAGGAACACTTGAAAGTTTGTGCTCAGTACCGCTGTCAGTATAGTGTCAAGGGTATGTAATTTGGTGGGTCTTGTCAGTTATGCTCTGAATATATTTTGGGAAAAACTTGAAAAATTAAAATTTAATTCAGTTTGTCGTTTCCCTGTCATTAGATTCGCAGTTCATCATAATTTAGTAGGTAATTAAATATACATGGAATGTGTTATGCATAATTTGAACAGATTGCGTACTTTAAGGTCCTCTATCAGTATCAGAAAGGCAGTTAACTGTCTTTTTCTCATGATAGCCTACTGGGCCCTGGCCAAGAAATTGTAAATTATGACTTTGAATTTAGGTCATTTGGTTTATAGGCTAGAGCAGCAACTTGCACCTTTCAGATTACACTTTGGAAATGTGAGTTTGTGCAGTTTCAATGTAGTCGTCTGTAATGATATTATAACTCCTCCAAGGTTGTGAACATGTTGGAACTAAACAGAATGTGGAAGAACATGCAGAAGAATGTAAATTTAAACACAGCTCAGACCTGATTAAGTGCCAAGCTCTCCATTCTGAGGTACAGTATGGCAACTTCATTTTGTCACTTCATTAATGATTAAATATGAATTCCATCCCTTTGGTGATCTTTATTCAAACCTTTATTAGAAATTTTTACAATCCTACAACAAGGGGCCATTATGTGAGACAAAATATCCTACTTTAAGAACTGGTAAAAATGCTGTTTACATCAAATTCAGAAATGACACTAACTACTGAAATATTTAGATGATGCCATTTTGAATTTCTCACTGGAATCAATGCCAACAATTTTATGTGGTAATGAGAACCAGTTAGTTCTGTAAAGAGGGGGGCATTGGGGCCTACTAGAAACCACAAAAACTGTAGAGAAAAATTTAATCCAAAACCAGAAAACTGAAAAAAAAATCTGATCAAAACCGAAAACTGCATATTAAACCATCAAAACTGATACATTTTCACCTCCTAGTTAAATCATCCTGATCAATCCAATACAGTGGTGACAAGTGGAGCATACAGAGTAAACTACACTAATTTCATTACAGTATTTGTGAATACCATGGGCTTAGCATTCGTATCTTCTTGTACCTGCTTAAATTATACGGTTTATTTTAGCTGTTCTCTTGAGGACCTCGAGTGTGGTCTCTGCGGACTCATCGGCTGGTAATGGAGCCCAGTTAAATTAGAGAAATTCACACCAAAGTCTTCTAGAGTCCTCTATGGGATTGCAATTTTTAATTTGCATCTAACCTTGTTTTTCTTTCTGAAATTCTTGCTGTCTTTCCCCTCTTCATAAAAAAAAGTGACCTTCTTCCATTGCCAGCACGTTTGGCACGTTGGAAGACATGGTTTGCAAACTGATCAACCTTGACCTAAGTGCTCCACATTGCAAGATCAAAGTCTTGGGCATCATTCAAGACGCATGAACCCAATGGATGGTCAGAGTCTTGGGCATTATTCAAGATGCTTGAACCCCCTTAGGGATCCCTGGGATATTTCACGTATTTTTCTCAACATTTGCATTTAGCAAGATCAGTGGAGGTGCATAATTGCCACTCAGATCAAAGAGAAACTGGTACCTAAATTGGTTAAATAAGAAAAACGGAAACCGTATCAGATATCAAATCCGAAAACTTATTATTTTCGTAAAAACCAAATACTAAAAAATGGAAAATCCATAAACTGCAACAAACACCAAAGCCGAAAAACCAAAGATTTTTGTCACAAAAATGGAAAAAACGATCTAAAAAATAGCAAAAACCTCAAAATGGAAAATCCCAATGCCGCTCTCTACAAAGGCAAATATGCGAAATGAATCATTTGCTATTCTGAATGGTGATGTTGTGGTCTAATTGTGAGAGTGAAATGTTTCAGTCCTAAAGAAGACTTTTCCATGACAGTGACTGCCGTTTTTTAACCACATGAGTGGAAGGAAACATGTAACTCTGACAATTAGAACACATCTTGTTCAGATTTTACTACCCTGACTAGGTTTAAGCAATTTATTGTTTACTTTAAATGTTGTACCCACCAGGTGGATGTGTTATAGGGAATATTTGACTGATATACGTTTCTAGAAATTCAAAACTTTTTTTATCAAAGATTTGTTTTGCCATCAAATTACATTACTTTGTTCAAGTGGATTTGCTTCTTTTTGAGGAAGTTCCCTACAACCGTACATTGTATTTCAGATTGTGTTTTTAATAGCCTTGATACATAAACACAATAAAACTAAGTTTCTAATTGTAAACAGAACATGATAACTTGTCCTGGTATTAGTCTGAAAGTAGCACAAAGGGTGACCCTGATGTTTTGATGCAGTGTTGTGATCAAGAATGATGAGTGTGCCTAATTAAATTTGTTGCAGTATCAATCATCTAATCTTTGTTGCACTGATTTCAGTCCTCTGAAGAGCTAAGATCATCAATAAAGGTCCTTTCAGATAGAGTGTCATGGCTAGAGAGTAATCAGGATGCTTTAGTGACACAAGTTGAACAATGTAATAGGTTGGTAAATTAGAAGAACAATTATTATGATTATTATTTTTCCTGTTCAGCATTTAATTTATGGTGGTAGTAGTTTACAAAAAGTTAAAAAATAATGACCATAAAAAATTAAAAGGGGGGAGGTGTGGTGAGAAAGCTTTATCCATTGAAAGTTATTATGGAATTGAGTCTCTATAATTTTTCCAGTTTTGCAATTGGTATCTCCATGCAGATTCACAGCAAATACCACCTCTAACCTCATAAGTTACTCACAGTCTAAATGACTCAAGCATAGAAAGTCATGTATCCGAGTGATGTGTTCAAGTATGATAAAGATCATTCTCTTTGTTTTCTATCAGTGCTGTTTCCAGATTGTCAGAAACAGTAGAAGACCTAGCATTTCAAGTGGAACAACTTTCAGTTATTCTGAAGCGATCATCACTTTATCGTGAAACATCAATTACCTCCATCCCTGAAACAATCAACAGTTCTCAGAGTACAAGCCCTGATGATACCACTTCATATTCTCATGCACATAAATCACTCGTCAGACTCAAGACATCACCAGCAGCACACCAAGATGTTTGGGGCATACCTTGCGTCTTCAAGTGTATTGGCACCTTGAGGTGTTTTACAGTAATTTTTAGTCACTGATAAAGTTGTCTGTGAACAGTGAATTGTTTCAACTTGGAGTAATGTTTGATCATGTAGAGTGATTGTCTGTCTGGATCCCCTAATTGAGATTTTTCTTTATTCTCATTACCTTTTTGCTTGATTTTGTATTGTTATTGTAAGGAGAAATTCTGTCATGGTTTGAGAAAATAGAAAATTATTAATTGTTGATAATTATCTATGGTGATATTCATGTTTGATAAGTTTTTTTGCTAAGCTGGGAAATGTCAACAAGTTTTTATTACTTTTTTTGACTACATTGAAATCCTGGTGTTTGCCAGAAATTTCCCAGGGGAGCATATCCCCAAATCCTTCACTAGTTTCTTGTGCCTCTGGCACTTATCATCGCAGCTATTGCACCACCATTACACATATTCTCAGTTATGCCTCACCAAGGAAAAAAATTCCTAATGCTGCTAATGATTTATGCATTTCTCAGTGAAAAAAGTATCAAATGTCAGGTTTTGTCATCACTTTGTTTAAAGAACAAGAAGATTATCAGAAATAAATTTATAGGTGTTAATACTATCTGTGTGTTTGTTAACTAATTAGGAGATGATATGAGTAAGTTTATATTCTTGAGTAAAAAATTCAAATTAGGAAGTAAGGGTTTTTCTAGTTAGGAGGAGATACTGTGGTGTAGGTTTTGATTACATCCTAACTCAAACTTTTTTCAGGGGTCATCGTGGTACTATCTGGTCCATGGTGTCAAAAGGCCATCGTCTTTTTAGTGCTGGTGGAGATCAAGTTATCAAGGTTTGGAACATGGAGAATGTGCGGCTAGCAAAATGTACAGAAGTCCTGGAAGGGCACACTGATGATGTAAGTAAGGAGTGCTTTTTATAACAATATATTTATGATCATCAACCATGAACTTGTTAGTGACACCTAGATCTTGGTTAAAATTTTATGGTGATCATGCTTTTTCGGTCTGCACCCCTAAATTTTGGAAAAATCTTCCAGAGCATTTAAAATGTAGTCTAAATCTTACATCTTTTAAGAGCAGCCTTAAAACGTATCTTTTTAAGCACTATTTTAATTTGTAGTTTTGCTCTTGTATTTTTCTGATTTATTTACTAAGTTACTGCTTTAGACATTTTATTGTAAAGCACCTTAAAGCTCTATAATAGGGTGCTATAGAAATTGTTCTATTATTGTTATTATTATTATATTATATGATTGCACCTGTAATCACAATCTTTGGTTATGATCATGATTTATGATAACTACTGTAAAACCACACTGTAAGTGAAATACACTGTAAGTGTTTGTTCTGGTCAGGGGATAATTCATTGCTTTCAGGTTGACAAACAGCAATTATATGACTGGTGAAGGATTAAATGAAAGTGCTGCCTAAATATTATTTTCTTAGGCTTTAAACTTATACTGTGTTGAAATTTTTTTTTTCTTCTCTCTCTTAAGATTCACACCATGTGTGTTGGAGGTGGAAAACTATATAGTGCAGGATCTGATCAGGCAATTATTTCATGGAACTTGGAAAATTTAACTCTACATAAAAAAATAGAGGTTTGTTATCATTTTTTTATTGTTACATATACCTGATACTTTTGCATATTGGTGAGACTTTTTGTTTTATTTCTTTTGTAGGTGTGGTGGGTTTTGACTTTATTCTCTTATTTTCTAATTTTTTTTTCAGAATGCCCATGACAATATTATATGTGCTATTGTTTACAATGGGCAGTACCTCTTCACATCTTCACATTCTTGCATTAAGGTAGCCTTGTTGAATCTTTTTAAATCATTTGATTTTATAAATTTCTCACTTCTGCTTTTACCTGTAATGGTTGTTATTTGATAAAATGTCTCATCTTTAGGTGAAAGACTTCTCTAATAGATAAATTTTTGGCTATCCAACTGGCCAATGGATTCCATGTTGTTGTGAAACTGTTCAGTATAATTATAATAGATGATTGATGACATAAGATGAGACAAGAACAAAAAAGTTACACATGAGGCACAGCCAAAAGTGTTAGTATCATTGTCAACATGGAATCTATCGATATTTGTTTTATTTACTAAAGAAGCAAAATGATGTCAATAGTGATGTTGATCATGGATGATAACCAATCAAAATGTACGTATAAATCAGCTTGTTGTATAATCTGAAAATTTTACAGGTTTGGGATGCTTCTAGTCTGGAAGAAGTACATGAGATGACAGACCTTCATCACTGGGTCCGAGCGCTGGCTTTGGACGCTAAAAGAGTTAGTTTTTTCTTATTTTTGTTGCATATAGAGCGTATTTTGACCGAGAGTCTTAAATACAGAACGGAAGAAATCACGACAGCCAATCAGAACAAAGAAAAATATTGCAAAAAGCCTATGAGAACTCAAAGTTAAAACAAGCAAATTACTTGAAGCAGGGGAAAACGCAGGTAGCCAAATCGTAATCCGTTTTGGTTTTGAATCTGATTGGTTAAGAAAGTGGAACAAGTCAGTGAGGACCAATTATATTATTACGTGATATTTCTTGGTCGGTGTGTTTTAAGAATTTTTTAGTTCGATCCGAGTAGTATATAAACTAAAGCATATGACTTTTTCAATTCTCATAACAACTTTGCTTGTCACTGTACTGGAAATGAGAGGAGACTTTTCATGCCGATCATTCCTTGGTTTCAAGTGTACTTCAATTTAAGTGAAAAGTTCAGTCTCAATTGTCAAGTTGATGTTTTCTGTTTATGTTTTCAGGAGAAGCTTTACAGTGGATCTCACAATGTAGTCCACATATGGGATGCCACAGGCTCGTTTGATCTCCGAGGAACCATCGATCACTCTCTGGGCTCTGTGTATTCGTTGGCTGTCACTAAGCACTTTATTCTTGTTGGTGAGTTTCCCACACTCGTTATGGTGGTATATAGTCGTAATTTTAGTCTTAAGTTCGGACGTGGAAAATTACCTTCAACGTGAAAAAAAGCAAGAAAATATTAATTTGGCAATATAAAAAAAACAAAGAATGGAAAGAAGGATTAAAATAGGGATGAGAATTGCAAACGAAAAGATGTCTAATTGTACAGTTATAAAGGAATCTGTAACTTTTGGGGGAAAGGAAATGAACCCAGCTCTCCTTTTTTCTCTCTTCTAGTCCCAGGCTGGTAATTTACTGATCAAACTTTGTTCATGTTAAAGGTCGATAATGCATAAAATGTTTTTATTATGGAAGACATTACTCCCAGTCAATAATTGCCATTAAAAGCGTATCTTCTCTGCATAAACACTACTATAGTTCCTAGAGGAATCAACTTCCCTTTCACTCTCTCTCTTAGGTACGTACAACCAGAACATTCACGTTTATGATGTAAACACCTACCAGTCCATCAAGGCTCTTGTTGGTCATATTGGCACAGTCACGGGATTGGCGCCAGCAGTGACGGGAAAGCTGTTATTCTCGGCCTCCTACGACACAACAGTACAGGTACAGTCACGTGGTATCATTTCGTTCGTTTAGCTATAAAGAGAATGATCCGCTTTATTCCTCACTCGTCAGACTTGGGCGCATGCTCCTAACTGGCAGGATCAGCAGCTGTCGCGTGCCCTCGGAACTCCCTTAATAACCTGTCTTAACCCACTCACTCCCAAGATCTGATTATTAATTCTCTCCATAGCTGCTACTCAATTACCTCTAAATTAGTTGTGAGAATGTGGTGTTGAAGGAAGATAACAACTTCTACCTGATATCTTTGAGTATTCTCATTTCCTGTTTGCTGGATAATGTATGGATATTATAGGGAGAAATCACATGTTAATCAATACTTGGAACTAAGGCTGGGTTTAAAATATTCTCAGTTCAAGATTCCTGTAGTTTCGGGGTAATTTTTGTTTTCTATCAGGTGTGGAATCTGGATACTATGTTACCAATGCAAACACTCTCAAGACACGAAGGCAGCGTCAACTGTGTTGTTATTCATAAAGATATGCTTCTGTCAGGCTCAGAGGATATGGAGATTAAGGTATGTTTATTAGTGCTATTATTTTGAGACTCCGTTTGAGAAGGGGCTCTTCTATCAGTTACAGGTGATTTAGAGTTTGCATACATCACAGTTGAGATGTGACTCAAGAAACATTTTATATACATTTTTGCATCACTGCTCTGCCTGTATGCAACGCTGATCTATTGCGGGCTACTTCCCAGCATTTCGTTAGATCCCTTCGTCAGGTCGCTGGTGACCTCTTACTACAGGCTGGAGAAATGTGCTATCATAGTTTGGTGTATTGCGAAGATAAATGTAAACAACCGCAGTAACCACCCCAAACACTCAAGCCACAGTTCAGTCCCTTTCCAGTAATTCGCAACTGTTTTAATTTTTCTTTCTCAAGGTGTTCAAGTACTTCAAAGCGGAATAAACTCTCGACTCGTCTTCATCGTAGTCACCATCATCAGCAACAACAACTGAAACAAACGTAACCCTTTCACTGCCAAGATCTCATTAATAATTTTCCTTACTGTCTGTCGCACAATTCTTGTGCTGTTAGTTCGGGGACTTTGATATTAGCTCAACTAATAATCCCCCAATTGAAATTCTTCTCACCTGTCTACTTGATATTGTGTCGGCATTGCAAGGAGAAATTATGCTTTGGTAAGTCATGGGAGTCATAGCGTTCACATAACTTGACAATATTATTTTCATAATTTATTGTTGTAACAGTAAGACACAACTTCGCTTTAAACGCGAAATGAATTATTACACTCCCGTTAGTGCTTGGAAAATCGAAGATGAGACCAAAGACGGGAGCTCCCGTCAACATCGTTCACAATCTTTTGTTTTTGCGTTCAAACATTCTTGAAAAAATCAACGGGAAAGTTTCCTGGCCAGTCATTTTAGATGGATTTAGCTAAAATCGTTAGGACCAAAACATTTAAAAAAGAAGTATGTCGGGTTCTCCAGTATCTTCTAACAACAAAGGTTTTAATTTTAATTCAGGCCTGTTTTAACAAAGAGATTTCGGTGACTATCAGAAAAGATGATGAAAACTGTTCACCGAAAGTTACTCGATGCGTTTTATATGAATAGCATCTTTTATGTTATTTTTTTAATAAATCTGAATTTTGTGTGAGTTATTTGTATTGTGTGTCTTGATTTATTTTTTTAGCTCAAAGGACGGCCCAAAATAACGTTAAAGATTACGGAAAAGATTCAAATGACCGTCTTGAATAATCTTTCCTCGCTCGCCTCATCTGTTTATCCCAGACTTTGCGCGGACATTGAGACAATAAGGGGCACTCAGCACTAGGCATAAAGTAATCAAAATCAAACTATGGGAACCTGAAGAGTAACCATGAAAACCGTAACTTGGAAACGCAAAGGGCGTCTTTGCATGAATTTAACATTCACGTGATGTCGAGGTAGCATTTCATATCTCGAGTGTTTGGGTGTCCTTGTTGTAACAAAGTGCGTTTGGAATGAGAGTAAAATCTTGTAGAAAAACTCATCAAATTCCAAGACCATTGCAAAGAAGCTTAAAATTTGATCTAGTTTGAAAAACGCAAAGTCAACTAAACAATGACAACACAAGCAGCTAATTGACTTCTTTTGATATCGATCTTTTCGATATTAAGAGCTCTTTCTGTGACATCAAAAAACATGCCTTCAAACAATTGAAGTTCTGTACGCAGAGCCGTAAGACTTTGGAATGCTTGTAAGTCACTGAACCCTAATAATAAACTCTGCTTGAAACTGTAGTTAATTTACGGAAAACTGCGTAGGTTTAAATTCTGATGTATGGCTCGACAACGGATGTGGCATTTCTTTTATTCGTTTTCCAAACGGGTGAGAAAAAACAAACGAAACTTGGATCAGTGCTAATTGTAAGAGATAAATATTTATTTCAGGGGTCCCTTTGTTCTTTTGCCTTGCCTTGACACATTCCGTAATACAACTGAGGTTTTCCTGTCATGGGAAAGACGGAAACAGTCCTTAATACTGTTCGCTTCCAATTGTCAGTTAACCTATTAGCTTCGTGCTAAGTGTTATATTTATACTTTTCAGAACGGCCTGTTTACAAATGCTCACTTAATTAGTTTGCTCTGTCTATTGAGTGAAGGCAGTTCATATTCAAGTGATTGTTTCCTCAAAAAGAGCGTTAATCCATTTTCCTTTAATGTAGGAAAAGCGAATAAAGGCCTCTATGCGTTCATCTCTAAAAACTGACTACTGGTTCATGGTTGCAGAGTTGGCAAGATTTGATGATTCTGCTGACAACATTTCCAAGGAAATTTCGGCAGGAATCGTCCGACGCTAAGCTTTCAGATCGTTGTGTCTATTAAATAAAGCCAAACGTGATGTGTAAACGAACTTTGAATAGAAGGCAGCAGAATAAGCACCCCCTCGAGAGGTCGCTCTGTTGGCGCTATTACTTCAGTTAATTAAAATAGTGCTTAGTTTGTACAACGATTTAAAAGACAAATACTGGAGCACGCTAAATATGCGGGACTTTTGAATTCGTCGATTACGTTTCACTTGGGAATACACACATTCAAACATGCTTAATAGCGACACCTTTTGTTGACGTGGCAACCAAGAGTTTATGAATCGTAACCGGTCCTTGAGCTCTTTCAGTTTGAATCTGTGAGCCGTACAGAGCACTCTAACATCTAAGACATTACTTAAGAGAGGTAATCGAGACTAAAACACTTTCAAAATGCGTGAAATTGTTCATATGCAAGCGGGCCAGTGTGGAAATCAAATTGGCGCTAAAGTAAGTACTGAGACTCGCCTTTTGAAAACATTTTGTAGATCTAAGGCTTTGTAGTCATTCAATCAATGCAGTTTCTGATAAGGTCTGGCTCTATTTCAGTTCTGGGAGGTCATCTCAGATGAGCACGGCATCGATCCAACAGGAACCTACCACGGAGATTCCGACCTCCAGTTGGAGAGAATTAATGTTTATTACAACGAAGCTACGGGTAGGGAATGCTAAATTTACTTTGAATTCTTTTGTTTAATTTGTCCGCTACATCATGTTCACGATAGCTGATTTCTATTTGTCTTCTCTTTCTAGGTGGAAAATATGTCCCGCGCGCTGTTTTAGTCGATTTAGAACCAGGTACTATGGATTCTGTGAGATCTGGCCCATTTGGGCAAATATTTAGACCAGACAACTTTGTCTTTGGTAAGTTCCGTTTTAAATAATGTAACAAGCTTAGTATAACAACTTCTCGGGGTCAGTGTCAGAAATCGTATGCATGACACTCATCGGAGAGTGAAAAATACCAACCTGAGGTCGAATTTCATTTTTATGCAACACAATGATACACCAAACCCTTTTCTAGTTTAGCAAAGTTCAAACCAGAGAGATTTAAACTGAAAAAATTAATCTTCTTTTAGGCCAATCTGGAGCAGGGAATAACTGGGCAAAAGGACATTACACCGAAGGAGCGGAATTAATTGATTCAGTACTGGACGTTGTTCGCAAAGAAGCCGAGGGTTGCGATTGCGTTCAAGGCTTCCAGCTTACACACTCTTTGGGCGGCGGAACCGGCTCGGGTATGGGAACCCTTCTTATCTCGAAGATCAGAGAAGAATATCCAGACAGAATCATGAACACATTCAGCGTCGTGCCATCACCAAAAGTATCAGACACCGTTGTGGAGCCTTACAACGCCACACTGTCCGTCCATCAGCTGGTTGAGAACACAGATGAAACATACTGCATTGACAATGAAGCACTCTACGATATCTGCTTCAGAACTCTGAAGCTTACCACACCAACCTATGGTGATTTGAACCACCTTGTATCAGCTACCATGAGCGGTGTAACAACTTGCCTTCGATTCCCTGGCCAGGTAAATGTTAATTTTTTTCTCTCTAAAAATGATGAAAAAAGGCTTGAAATTCTTTAATTTAGGATTAATAGCTATAACTTCAACGTTACAATTATACTATGGTACAAAAATTGGCGCCAAGAACAATTTTCAAGTATCTAGCGGTGGTTGTTTGCTTTTGTGAATCATCTGCGTCGCTTTTTGTTGTTTCGCAACAAGACTGTAAAGGATGTGCTAATGAGGCAAAAATTAAACGTAAATTTCTTACATTTCATCACATCATTTTCAAAAAGTTGCTCGAGCGCAGTATTACGTCACCATGGAAACCATATTTGATAAGTGACATACCAAGCTGAGATGATGATTTGAATGTTTCGAGAACAAAACAAACTCAACTGCTTATAAGTAATACCCGTGCAAATAACGCACTGGTAAACTACATTTTAATTACCTGTTGTCGTAAAATATTTGCTTAAGTTTTAAAACATTTCATGAGCGTCTCGGCAGGTTTTCTGTGGGTAAAATTAGTCTCGTACCTAGACCTTACACGGCCAAGCGGTTGTAAGTACATTTCAGTTACATTTACATAGTAGGACTGGGTATGAGATTAAGGTGAAATAGCACAGTTTTCCGTTATCCTTTAACCCTTTTGATTTCTAAGGGTGATTAGCATCTAATTTCTCCCTAAAATAACTCCCAGAGCCCTTAAACATAAAGGTCATGAAAATAAGGGATATGGTCACTGACTAGAGAAGTAAAGTCTCCTTTTGACAGCATGGAGAACAGTATGGAGAATATGCATACTGATTTATAAAGGATTAATTGTTAGACTTGGGTGAATCCGAGTTCGAAGACTCTGTAATCATTAACTTGAACATAAATTCAATTTTTTTCGTTATCTTTTCCCAGTTGAATGCTGATCTCAGAAAATTGGCTGTGAACATGGTTCCTTTCCCTCGTCTTCACTTCTTTATGCCTGGATTTGCTCCTCTTACCAGCAGAGGATCCCAGCAATACCGTGCACTCACAGTACCAGAGCTTACCCAGCAGATGTTTGATTCTAAAAACATGATGGCTGCCTGTGATCCAAGGCACGGACGATACCTGACGGTTGCGGCCATGTTCCGTGGCCGTATGTCCATGAAGGAAGTTGATGAACAGATGTTGAACGTGCAGAACAAGAACAGCTCCTACTTTGTGGAATGGATCCCCAACAATGTGAAGACCGCTGTCTGTGATATCCCTCCCCGTGGACTGAAAATGTCCTCTACCTTCATCGGCAACAGCACAGCCATCCAGGAACTGTTCAAACGCATTAGCGAACAGTTTACCGCTATGTTCAGGCGTAAAGCTTTCTTGCATTGGTACACTGGAGAGGGTATGGATGAGATGGAGTTCACTGAGGTAGGCACATCTCTTTTTCAAGATAATTTGGTTTTATTAACCGAATTGATGATGTAAATTAGCCACCGAGAAGAATTTCTTTAGCTAACTGTGCGAGCATTACTTTACCTTACGTCATTTGCATGCCCTGACTAAGGATCAACGCTCGGGACGTCAGCTTAAGAAACTCTTTACGGTGGCCAGTTTATATCATCAACTTGTTTGATAAAACGAAATTATCTTTAAATTTATAACTCTCACTGACACAAACCAACATTTTGTCTTGTAGCTCACCTCCTTTATTTATTTGTCTTTTTTCCCTCTGATTCAACTTGAAAAGCCACTTTATAAGATTTAAGTCAATTTCTGCTCAAGTAATATTTCTTTGTTTGTGAGGAAAAAAAAACAAAGTATACTTTGACGATTAGGTGAGAAAAGGACGAGGTTGGTTAAAAACTAAATAGATCAACGAAGATTAAGTACTAAAAATTCTAGTCTGACATTAAAGAAATGCGCGAACTATGACCCATAGCATCCTGATCTTTTGGAGGAGTTTGTAAGCATGAGCTTCAGCGTATGAAAAGTTATGTCACTTTCGTAGACTGACACTGAAGTCTATATATTTTTTCTCTAGGCCGAATCCAACATGAACGATCTTGTGTCTGAATATCAGCAATACCAAGATGCCACAGCAGAAGAAGAAGGAGAGTTTGACGAGGAAGAAGAGGAAGGAGAGGGTGAAGCTGCATAAATCAGAGAATCGCTTGTTAAACACAGTCGTAGTATTTTAATTCATCGACAGGAAGAAACTATTATATATCAGTCCTTTATAATGAGTCTGTTGTATCGGAACTCTCCCTATAGAAATATGTACATACAATCATATATCGTACTATCGGGGAGAACTTTATTTTAGATTGAAGACAACTTTCTTTTTGTTGTCATTTGCGTCTTTCTCTCCCGACATAGCCCTCCTAAACTCCTCTCACACAAAGCATAGGAGATTCGCAAAGTGTGAAGGGAATCTACAGCGGAATTTTCCCTGCAAAATCTTAGTTGATCAGTTGATTTCTTGGCATTCATACCGCGATAACTCGCTACAAAATCTTATTATATGATAACCAGGCCACAAAATCTTGCAACTAATGACGTGGTATATTTTTCATCGGCATTTGTCATTTTGTACTCACACTCTGTTAATAAAATAAAGAACAGCCGAAGTGTTGATTGTAGGTGTTTATGTCAAGTGCAGGGTTGAACACAGACTTATGGGCGGTACCCACATAAAAGCAAATTTTCCCGGAGATTTTCTCTTTTATCTAAATGAAGTGGTCTCAATAAATGCCGGTTGCAAGCAATCTACCGTCGCCTTAGTTTCGTTCCTAGAACTTTCACCGCCAAGCGGTTATATTGGCGACAGTAATCTCGTACCCAGATCCTACCGAGTACCTGTAACTGAAATGTTATTGTTAAAGGAAAGAATTGGCATCCAGCAAGAATTTTCTGTATATGTGTTTTAACCTATTTAAGCATTGGAAAATTAATAGAAATAATATATTACCTTAAGCCATTCAGTAAAAATTATAATAAGCCAGTTGATCATTCCTTTTGGCGGTCTTATCTTACAGGTAGAATTTTGGTCACCTTTTTCTTATTGTGGCCGTGAATTTGACATGGAGACAAGTTGAAGAATTCATATTGAAGAATGAATTCAAGTTGAAGAATTCATATTAGATGATAAGTCTGATACAATGACAGCCTATTGTTCCAATCTTGAAAGTTTTTTTCGCAATTGATTTACAACATGTAATGGTGGAGCCCTAAATTATCTGAGGGTGCGCGAAAACGGAAAGTACTATCAGTGCATCCTGTTGTATATCACGCTACATTACGAATTAAACAAACACAATCCAGAACTGAAAATCGTGTCACTCTCTACCTCTGTTAGTTGTGGCAGCTGCAACTTTTTTTGCATCAAATTTTCATGGAATAGTTTTCTAACTTTTTGATTGTCAATGACATCGGTGTGTGAGAATGGAAGGGACTACAGCCCCTTCTCTCCCCTCCCCTCCCCTCCCCCCCATTCACAATCTTCCTTCCGCGCGGTCTGAGTCACGTCGGCTTGTCTCTTGCCATCTGAAATACAGATGCAGTTGTGTTGTAGTTTTTTTTGCTACCGGGTCTTGAAATGAGAACTTAAAGTTATAGATAAATTATAACAAATAGAAAGAGCACTTATATGAAAAAGATTTTATTTATTTGTTAAACTAGTGTGATCGAAAAGGAAATATTACTTTACTCATAAACGCCAAATACTACGGTTGTCATGAACGCCAAATATGGCGCCTCATGCCTTAAATGCAAAAATAAGGCAAACCAAAGCAATCTTTATTGGTCAAACAGTCACTGACCGGCTGTCACGAGAGGCAAATTGTTCGCGCGACCGTTCACGTGACCATCTAAACAGTCCCATGATTCGAGAGAATCCTCAAACTCTTCTAAGTCCGTAATTTCTAAGTTATCAAGACTTGTATCGACTTTAAGATCCTGACATTGTTGATACGTAGAAATTACGTCCAACATACAAGACTCCGCCTGCAAAAAGAAAAAGCGACATTGAGGAAATTGAAAAGTAAGTCCGTCCATTCTTCAAAATCTTAATCATGCATCAAAAACATGAAGCAGTTTCGAGTATCTCTTGCTCATACAAATCACCTGAACGCAATGATCAATATGTAAACACACCTTCCACTGGTTAAGCTCTTCCTAGGGAAAGGGAAAAGTCCATGTGACCGTCCTTGAGGGGACAAAAGTTGCGCTTTTTGTTCAAAGTGCAAAATTTATCCAGACCTCTAAATTACAGAAGAGCGTCTCTTCGGGACTCATAAAAGTGTTCCCTAAACGTGGAGTATCTCCTTAATTAGGTAACAGATGAAACGAAAACTCCAATCAGAACGCACTCAGGATTAGAAAAAGTTCCCTCTTTATAGAATGTCCCTTCGATGACGGTGATAGTAAAATGGAACCTTCATTCGTGACACACCCAAAGCCAGAAGAAATGTGTCCCTAAATAGAGATGTTCCGACCACAGAGAGTGTCCCTGCAATATTTTTCCCCCTCGGAACGGTAACTCAAAAATATTCCCAACACATCAGCGATAGCAATTTAATCAAGAAAAAATTTCTCACCTGTTTAAATTGCATCTCGTCCATTCCCTCCTCAGTGAACCAATGCAAAAATGCTCTCCTGCGATACATAACCTTAAACTGCAGATTGAGTCGTTTAAAAAGTTCTTGTATAGCTGTGTTATTCGCGATGAATGTGGCCGACATTTTCATTCCGTGTGGAGGAACATTGCAAACCGCAACTTTAGCATTATGTGGAATCCACTCCACAAAATGTCCGCAGTTCTTGTCCTGAACGCTTTTCATTTGGTCTTCAACTTCCTTCATTGATAACTTTTTGCCGCGAAACATAGCGGCATAGGTAAGGTATCTACCATTTCTAGGATCACATGCGATCATGATGTTCTTAGCGTCAAAAATTTGCTGTGTCAGTTCACTAACTGTCAGATTGCGGAAAATCTGTGACTGCCTGCTGGTCAGCGGTGCGAAGCCAGGCATAAAGAAATGAAGGCGTGGATAAGGAATCATGTTCACGGCCAATTTGCGCATGTCCGCGTTCAACTGGAAAAACAAGTCGAGTTAGGCTTATTCTACAACCTGAATTCAAAGGGAGACGCACTGTGAGGATTAAAACTTCTTTTGCATTATGTCATTGCGTCAGTTTTGCTCCACTCTACCAATTAATTGATCAATAACATTCAAGTCACTTTCTCAATCAATCAGAACAAAATTAAAACCATCTGTGACCAGACAACTCACGCTCTAGGGGCCGCAGGAGGTTTATGTGAGTTCTCATTGGTTCTGCGTGATTTACACAGTACGATAATTTGGTTTGGTTTTACTTCACTCTACCGCAAAGCACTCCTTGATCGAAGTAATTACAAAGATCGATCAGAACTAGGGTGAACTTCACATGGTGAAACTGGTGAGAATCCAAAGAGAATATATGTGAACGAGCAAGGTAACAATCCAGTAATGGGTAGCCATTATTTTAATATGGTGTGACTGACTGGCTGAGAAAGTGGCGCCAGTATTCTTTACCAAGCACAGAACGTAGTAGAAAAAAAAACTAGCAATTCAATCC